>NC_136954.1:23147799-23320864 GCF_032717465.1 Coenobita brevimanus | reverse complement strand
GAAGGAAAGAGGGAAGAGAGGAAAGGGCAGTCACCCGAGAGCAGCACTGGATTGAGCGAGTGCATGGTGAGCGCCCCCACCTTCCACAATAATAATAATAATAATAATAGCAGCAGCAGCAGCGGCAGCGGCGGCGGCGGCCCCGGCGGCGGCGGCGGCAACGGCGGCGGCGGCAGCGGCAGCAGCAGCAGCAGCAGCAGCAGTAGTAGTAGTAGCAATAATAATAATAATAATAATAATAATAATAATCACGTTATTAGGCGCGATACAGAGGATTACAAACACTGAAACAGCATGTGTTGACGCCATGAAATATCATTTTACCATGACAGAAGGTTGGGTTGCTGTCAAACATTAATTTTGTCAGTATTACTATAACTCTACCATTACAGCATATTATGCCACTGTTTGGTTTTATATGTCAAAGCTGTGTTAACGTGTTTTATCAGGGATATTATGATGTTTGTCATCCTCTATATTGTGATCACTACTACTACTACTACTATTACTATTATTATTATTATTATTATTATTATTATTATTATTATTATTATCATTATTATTATTATCATCATCATCATCATTACTATTATCATCTTATGGTGCCTGATGGTTTAGTGGGTAACTGAGGTGCTCCAATCGGATTAAGCCTGTGTAGGTTTATATCCATGGGGTGGTTGGGGTTTATTGCTCACGCAATGCCACTCAGGGATGAGTGAGGCTCGTCACTTTCATCTTAAATGTCAGGACCAACTTGCCTAACCATGGGCTCCTCTCTCCTCATGGGGCAATATAGGATTGGATGATGCATGGATGGATTATTATTATTATTGTTATTATTATTATTATTATTCATATAACTATGATGACACCTGCAAAGCAGGATGGTAACAGTTCTGTCAAGACGTCATATACCGATGTGAGACATTCGGCCTCTGTTTATGTCCAGTCGTTTGTTTGTTTGTCCACTAACTCCTCCTAGGCTATTCGATGGATGTCAGTGAAACGTCATAGATGTATTGTAGTGGGCTGTAGGCATACCGTTCATCATGTTATTTTTCCCAAACAGCTGTAGTGATCCCACAAGGGACTACAATGGGTTGCATTACCACGGGGAAGTTTTTTTTTTTTTTTTTTTTATGCGAGGAAGAAGGAACCAAAGGCCATGAGTCCGCAGTTACAGTTCCCTCCAAGAGATAAACAAAATACAATAGAGAGCCAAATTCAAGATCCGATCATTTTGAGATGCCTTGACACACTGCGTTTGAAAGACTGGAGATCATAGGCAGCAGGAAATACAGACAGAGTGAGACAGTTCCAGAGCTGACCTGTTGCATAAATGAAAGACTGGGAGTAACGGTTAACTCTTGCATTAGAGAGTTGGACAGAAAAGGGATGAGAGTTTGCTGCCAGACGGGTGCTACGCGCCCGTCGTAGAGGTGGAGGAATGCAAGCAGACAGTTCAGAGGAGCAGTGACCATTAAAGTAGCGATAGAAAAGAGATAAAGATGCAACAGTGCGGCGAAGAGACAGAGGTTGAAGGGAGTCAGTAAGAGGAGGAGAGTTAATGAGACGAAAAGCCTTTGACTCCACCCTATTGAGAAGAGCTGTATGTGGCGAGCCTCCCCACACATGAGAGTTGTACTCCACACAGGGGCGGATAAAACCCCTGCAGAGAGTCAACAATTGTGCAGGGGTATAGAAAGAGCACACCCAATCTCTTGGAAGCAGATTTTACAAGAGATGTAATAAGATCTTTCCAAGATAAGTCCCGAGTAAATGAAACCCCAAGCATGTTCAAGGATGATGCAGGATTAAGCTGAATATTATTAAACATTAGTGGGTATACCTGTGGAAGATTTTGTCGGGTTGATAGGTGTAAGAACTGAGTCTTAGATGCATTAAAAACAACCATATTATTTTTACCCCAGTCAGAGATATGAGCCAAGTCAGACATTAGGTGTGCCATAGCCTCATCCCTTGTTTGTTGAAGTAACTGTTGAGATGGGCGCTGCGGGAACCGAAATGGAAAGGTGGAAGGGCGGAGCTATCAGCGTATGAGTGGATAGGGTTAGATGTACAGCTTAGAAGATCATTGATGAATGAAAGGAAGAGAGTAGGTGATAGGACAGAGCCTTTGATAACACTACTGTTGATAGATCTAGGAGAAGAAACGATGGCCGTCTACAACAGCGGCAATAGAACGACCAGAAAGGAAGCTAGCGATGAAGGCACAGATAGAAGGATAGAAACAGTAGGAGGGCAGTTTGGAAAATTAAAGATTCATGCCAGACTCAGATCGAAAGCCTTTGAGATATCTGGCGTACGGGCAAAGCTTTCTCCAAAGTCTCGAAAGGAGGATGATCAGGAGTCTGAAAGGTAGGTGAGAAGATCGCCAGTGGAGCGTCCCTGACGGAACACATACTGACGATCGGAAAGAAGGTTGTGATAGGAAAGATGCTTTAAAATTTTTGTATTGAGAATTGACCTGAAATCTTTTGAAATACAGGATGATAAAGTAGTTGGATGATAGTTGGAGGGTTGGGAGTGCTCACTCTTCTTTGGTACTGGCTAACTGGAAGCAAACTTCCAGCAAGAAGGAAAGGTACAAGTAGATAAACAAAGGCGAAAGAGTCTCCCTAGGCAGGGTGTAAGCACAGAAGTACAGTTCTTTAGAACAACAGGACGGACCCCATCAGGCCCATATGTCTTGTTAGTACTGAGGCCAGTGATGGCAGAAAATACATCAACTGAAGAAATTTTGAATGTCAGCCATGAGGAAGTCAGAGGGGGAAGAGATGGAGGAACAGCACCGGAATCGTCTAAGGTGAAATTGGAGGAGGAAAGTCTAAAGTGCGAAGAGATCTGCTTTATCAGTAGAAGAAATAGCTACAGAACCATCAGGAGTAGAAAAGAGGAGGGAAGGATGATGAGGTAAAGTTGTTAGAAAGATTTTTGGCAAGGTGCCAAAAGGAGCGGGAAGAATTCGAGTTGGGAGAGTTATTGAGAGCATTTAGTATGGATGAAAATATTTTTAGCAGAGCTAAGAACAGACTTAGTACGATTCCGGGCAGAAACGTAAAGATGATGTGATTCAGGGGTGGGCTGGCTCCGGCACCTTTTGTAGGCCCTCTCTCTGTTGCGGACAGCATTAGAACAAGCGTGATTAAACCAAGGCTTTCTTGCCTTAGTCAAAGGATATGAGAAAGGAATGTATAAGCCTCCAAGTTCGAGAGAATAAGCTCTTTAATGCTGCAAGGTACACTCAGATGGTTCACGGCTTTCGTGGAAGCAACAATCATTCCAGGGAAAAATCAAAGTAGTACTGCCTGTGGGCCTCCCAGTCCGCGGCTCCAAAATGCCACAAACGACGTTTCCCTGGAGTGGTCCACAGGCTGCACCGGAGTGATAGGACAGGTTAAGGTAATAAGGTTGTGATCGGAGGAGCTCAACGGAGAGAAAAGATTAACAGAGTAAGCAGAAAAATTAGTTGTGAGGAAGAGGTCAAGTATGTTGGGGCTCTCTCCAAGGCAGTCAGGGATACGGGGTAGGGTGCCGTACAAGCCGTTTCAGGTCATTGGCGATAGAAAAGATGTAGGCTTGCCCACCTGGTGGATCCGTGAAAGGAGAGGAGAGCCAAAGGTGGTGGTGAAACATTGAAATCTCCTAGAATGGAGAGCTCCAGAGAAAGGAGAAATGGATAGAATGTGTTCCATCGTAGAAGTAAGATAGTCGAAGAATTTTTGATAGTCAGTAGAATTAGGGGATAAGTAAAGAGCACAGATGTATTTAGTCAGAGTATGACAGGTGCCGAAACCAGAGTGCAGAGAATTCAGAAGAATCGAGTTCAGTAACACGAGAGCAAGATAAGTCGTTGCGCATATATACACAACAGCCACCTATGGGGAAGGTCTAGTGGTATCGATAGGAACGGCTGTGGCTCATTCTGTGGTTAATATATCAGCACTCCGTAATATTGGCACGTCGGCCTGTACTTTTTATATATAATATTAGGAACACTGCACATCCATGTTGTTGTTGTTGTTATTATTATTATTATTATTATTATTATCGCCCGCCTTTAGCAGGCGGAGCGATAACGTTTATACATGCATCTCTGTGTGTGTGTGTGTGTGTGTGTGTGTAAGATGATCCACACTTAAGGATCACTAGCGGTATCAGTAAATTTGCTGGACACAGTATTAAAGAAAGTGACATTAACTCGACAAAACACTGTATATCTTCAGAAGAAAAATGACAATATGCAAATGGTCAGAGGATTGTTCAGTGAAATTTACAATAGAAAACTGTAACAGACAGAATATCAACAGCCTTATTGGCGATATTAATTACCAATTTGATAGACAGAAACGTATATCAGAATGTGAGTGGGATTTATGAAGCAAAGGCTTAAGCTGCAATGAACAGCGTATTAGTGCCGGAAATAGGGCAAGTAGCGTGCCGGTATATATTGCTAGAAGTGTGAATAACAGGATATCCAAAGTATGAGTGCAGTTGTCGTGCTTTAGTAAGGCCACACCTGAATTATGCAGTGCAGTGTTGGTGTCCGTAGTATAAAATGGACATAAATTCCTCAGGAAAAGAGCAGAATGACGAAAAGAATAAAGAGACGACAGGAAGGAAATGGTCTGGAACTGGAGTCGCAAATGTGGTGAAGCAAGCTTACTCAAGCTGATATAATTTAGAATTTCTAGAACAGGCTATATTGGAGAAGGTTGCGTGAGACACATCCCACTCAGTCATCAGTGAAACACTTAACGGACAGAATTACTGTGATATGGTTACCAGGTTTCACTACGGTACTATAAGTTTTCTTTTCGACTGTTCCTACAAAAATATCCTGCCGGTTTCTACACTAAGATGCATGGTGCTCCTTCTCACTTTAACTTGCCAGTTTCGGCTGGGATCATGCGATTAAGATTTACCTTCAATCAACTCACTCAAACCACATGATATCCGCGTTATCATTCTGAGTCTCATTAGAGCAGAATACGCAAAAACATGCAACTAAGCACCTCATCATCATTAAGTCATGAATCATAGCGAGTGAATATAATACAAGTATGCTCCTGGTTTCGCTTCTCAGTTAGCTGCAGTAACTCTCCAGACACGCACAGGTAACGGTCACTAGTCTAAGACTGATCCAGCCATTCGTGTTGGGAGACTGGGGACAAATCACAGATATCAAGGGTGGATGAAAGGTGGGGGAGAAGACAGGTAGGCGTTAAGTCTGCTCCCAGTTCATGCTAAAAAAAGAGGCTCACATATAGTAAGTTACATGATAGTGTAACGAATGCGAAGATGATTTTAAGGTTATACATTTAACACTTAAGTAAGAGAGACCTCTCAAAGCACAGTAAGGTCGACTGATGTCACTACTGTTACAGACATAGAGTAATGATAGTCTGTAATCGGTCATAGTCCATTACAAATTTTCAAGCAACTGTAGTCGATTATTCATTTTTTCCAAAGTAATCTTAATCGGAATTTAATCGTACAGCATTGTTTGATACAATTATCATTTTGTCAATCAAATGTGTTGTATACTCTGTAGATTGCTTATGTTTCAACACTTATCGGCCTCATAAAACTTTTTTTTTTTTTTTTTTTAAAGATTAAACAGTCAGTCGACCACCACCCTTTCTAGTTATTCATGTACTCACCCTCTTCCGACGACATGACGCCAGATTTACACTTTGGCACATTTACAGTGGGGTATGGCCAGACCCAGTGTTTCCCTGAACTGTGTCGTACTCAATGAGTCATTTTATCTTTTTGAAGAATGAAATCTTTTACAGGTTGCAACCGTAGAGTTTCATGGAGGTTCACACTTCCAATTCCATTAATTTTCGCAGTACCTACAGAGGTGTGTCTGAAGTGTGTATGAGGTGTGTGTAGTGTGCATCTGTGGTGTGTCTGAGGGATGTGTTCAAAGAAAAAGGTCGTCTTACCCTTTGCCATGGGTTCGGGTGCTTGATACTGTTGGCGTGGGTGCTGCTATCGGTAATGTCCCTTTTTATGTTAATTAGATTCTTTTTTCACCTTTTTCTTTTGAAGCAGTGATGGTATACTCAAACCCTAATAAATCCAAGGTTGCTGCAGGTGAGGTTTTGTGGGCAATGTTCGTTGCGTACCGTCATTCACCTTTTGTCTTATTGTGGTTAATCTTACGTTTCGCTACTTTGGAGTTCCTTCTCTACTCATGTTTTGAAAATGACCTGAACCATCACCCCATGGAACATTGGGCCCTACGTGGGATTAAAGAAACTGACTGGTTGCCAGGCAAAATTTCCTTTAAGTGAACAAAATTTGTGGATAAGAAAACAAATCAATTTCACTGATATATTTATCTATTATATAATCTGTCAATATAATTACTTACATTCCAATAATAATTTAAATTATGATGCTGTAAGCCTTCAAAAAACTATTTTTAAAAAAGCTGTGTTCGGCACCATACCTCCGTCTAGTATAAGTAAGTAATGTGGTGTTATTGTATTGCACATCATACAAACAATAGTTTTGAAGACTATGTGCTAAATCATCACAAAGACCGAAGAGCATCAGCACTGACGCACTGCACTGCTTCATAGCAAGTACAGAAGCACCAAATCAGGGAGCTTCAGGGTCCTTCGGTTAATGCCCTTGCTGTGGTGTGGTGTGGGAGAAAGATGTGCTTGCGTGGTGTGAGAGGATGGTATGGTGTGTTGTGTGGTGTGAGAGGGTGGTATGGTGTGTTGTGTGATGTGAGACGGTGGTATGGTGTTTTGTGATGTGAGAGGGTTGTATGGTGTTGTGCTGTGTGAGAGAGGTAAGTTATGGTGTGTTGCGACAAGTGCATGTAAGAGAGTGGTATGGTGCGTTGTGGTGATGTGAGAAGGTGGTATGATGTGTTGTGCGGTGTGAGAGGGTGGTATGGCGTGTTGTGGGGTGATCTGGTCTGACTCCTGGTGTGACTTCGCTAAAATCGCTAAGGTATACAGGAGTAAATAACCTAACGTCCGAAAATAGTGAGAGATAAGGCGGCAAATCCGTTCCTCGAAATGGTTCCCGTTTCTAAAAATATTAAAATACCATATAATACAAGAGGTGTGGTGACAGACAAGAGCTTTAAACTTTGTAGGTCCTGTACGTACATCGTGTCAGTTTTATTCGTCTGGGGACCATGCTGCACGATGTTTTGCAGAGCCTCAGTTTTGTCATTTTTATCCAGAAGCCATCATTCGGTCTTCTGTGTCCTAAATTCCCCACTTTCAGGATTTATACCGGATTTCTTTACCTAGGTCTAGCCGCCCATTTTCTTCACGTGGCCAATCCACTTCGGCTGACAAGTATGCATCACATAGACAGTACATTCACTCTACAGACACTCTAAACGCCTTATTCTGATAGTCAAGAGAATAATGCACATCTACCTTACCATCTTCATTCCTCATTTCGATCAAGCCTGCTTAGTAGGCTATCACTTTCCTTCAGAGTTCACGTTGTACCTTCCATATACCGTCAACTAAATGGCATTGAAACACAGGCACGTAGAATATAGATCAGAAAACGACTGAATTACTTTCAGGTGGAAACAGTGGAGATGGACGAGTTTAAAACGACCGATAGGAAATGAAAAATGCAAGTTGGAGAAATATAAGTAAGAGGGACAAGTTGGAGAAACAAAGCCCAAAGCAATCGGTGATAAAAAGATGGGAATTTTGTTTCTTAGAAACTGAAGAAAGAGGAGAAAAATTAATATAGAAAACAGTAATTGTGGTGAATGTGAATGAGACTGTCATTACCGGAATGGAGTAAAAATATATATATATATATATATATATATACAACTGTAGTGAGGTTTACAGTCAAATCTTCCTCATAAGTGAGATATCCTATACATGACTGTAAAATGAGAGACGGTACAGAGAGCGCTGGTTCTGCCATAGATCCATATACATGACGCTGATACTAAACCCATTAACATTTATGAAAAGTCAGTCAAAAAATTAAAGTAAAACAACTAGTTAATGAGATGCAGATTCATCATTAGGCCTAATCCTGTTTACCCTTCCAGCACTTTATCTCATTATTACAAATACACAGATTTCAATGCCGGACTCCACTTTACCCTATATGTATATCTATGAAAAAAATAACGTCGGCATCTATGAAGATTCTTTTTTCACAACTGTAAGTAGTGTTGTTCAAACGCAAGTTTTTCATATATTATGAATTTCATTATGGAAGAAAACTAAAGCCACCAGTACCTCTAGACCATATTTTCTCAGGGTCAATAATGTATATTAAATGTACTTATGATTCAAGTCACGACTTACATTAGATGTAATCGTATCTGTAACAAAAAAATTATCATTCAGGCCTAATCAAAATCGTATTATTATGTGATCGCACCCATTTCATTCACAGCGTCTCTTCCACCACTTCTTATCCCACCCCCTTCTCTCTCTCTCTCTCTCTCTCTCTCTCTCATCCATATCTCTCACCTCTTATCCCCATCCCACCTCCATCCTTACACACACACACTCACCCTCAACCCCCACCTTCTCTCCTCAATTACACACACACACACACACACACACAGATCCCATATACCCTTACCTCACAGCCCCACAATCACCATAAAAGTATATACAATAAACATGAATGGAGTGCTGTTGGCATAAGAGCTTTGGATACATGTCTTTCTTCTTTGTATTTTTATTTATTTATTTTTTAAAAGAGGGCGGGGGCTGGGGGAGGGGGGCACAGTAGCAGGTAAAGATAACTGGCATGGTGGCAATGAACTGAGGAAATGCAAAAGGGTGGAGCTAGGAAGTCTCATCTACCTCAAACCTCGTTTCAGCAGTGTTCGTGCTGGTGTAGCCATGTGTGTGTGTGTGTGTGTGTGTGTGTGTGTGTGTGTGTTTGGAAGCAAATTATTAGCCTCGACTGACAGGTAAAATTGTACGTTATCTGAAAGTGTGTGATGTGTTGAATTGAGGATATCAGACGCGCCAAAGGTATAATATTTTCTTTTTCTCTTGTGGATTTATACATATATCAAATTTCAGACAATTATTTTTCTCTTGCTCTCGACTTTCGTGAGAGTGAAATGTTACTGATACAGACAAACAAAAGTGCTACATATGTAGAATCTGCATCAGCATAAGAATTATTCAAACTTTACCTTCACTGACTGTAGCAGGGTGGAGAGCCGGGGTTTGATGTGGCCGACAGTGAAATGGCTTGGCGATGGCCAGGTGAAGTGGAGGTAGTATGGGGCGTCCTGCTGCTGTTTTCGTTTTTAATAAAAAATTATATATTTATTCTTATTTTTCGGTGTTTTTTGTGATGCTCTGATGTTTTGACGTTGGACTGTACTTTTACATCAAGATGGGCATACATTAACATTAATAATACACACACACACACACACACACATATATATATATATATATATATATATATATATATATATATATATATATATATATATATATATATCCCCGTGTTCACTCCTGTTCTTACCTACCTGCAGGTGTGATTGCCATCCAGCCCGACACCTGCATTTGCACAACATACGAGGCTCCTACTACTCATCGGCATCACCACACTTTCTATCTCGCATTACCACCACCTGCTCAGTCTGCTGTGGTGCAGCACTATGAATCTGCTCCACTCAAGTCAAACATAATAATAAATAAACGTAAGCTGACATTATGACTAATTTCTAACTGATATTATCCCAGTGCTTTCGATGGTTGATTTGAATTTTCCAGAACTGAACAGCTTTTCGGATCATGAAGTGTGATTTGATTTTTTAATCTTATGGTAGCCTATGCTCTCTTTTTGTGTTACTGAATGAGCTTGCCTCTGATATGAAGAACAAGACAGCCTATCGAATAATTACTTGAATAGAGGGATTAGTAGAGTTAGATTTTTTTTTAAGAAGTTGTCTAGAAGTTTCGGGTCTTTTTGTTCTTAAGGGCTACACATCAGAATATTTAACTGATAGCGCCTATTCATTATTTATTTCATTTATTTACTTTGTAACGCTACGCTTACCAGTATATCATGCCTGTGTTAGTACTTTTCATATTCCGTCTCTGCGCCATTATTATTTTGCGCTTCCATTCTACCGCAGTGATAGAGATGAGATGCAACGCAGTGACTTCTTTGGATGCCTGGGCTACTGAGGACGTTCTCTGAGGGAAGTGTCAGCGAGCACGGCTGCATTATTGTTTGGTTATGCACTTCCCTAAAATAATAAATGTCTTAAGTGCTGACATTTTTACGGGTCCTTCAAGTTTATTTCTGTGTTACTATACTCTTTTTACCTTAACTTCGTCCGTATTTTCCTCATTTTGCAGCTTATTCCACGTAGGTCAGCTGGTGAAAAAGATAATACTAAGGCTCCGCACACTTTCATAACGCATCATCGTGATTAATATCATATTTAAGTGTTAATCTATTTTTACAACTCAGCATTCAAAATGGAGAGAAGGAAATTTTAGGCCAGGTTAGAGTAAAGTAGTACAGAGCTCCAAGTTCCTGTTTCAGCCCGTTACTGGTGTTCATTTTATGCCCGTTATTGGTGTTCATTTTATGACTGAGCAGTGACGCAAAAATAATATGATGATAATGTGGGTATTTTGCAAATGATCCGTGTTTGGGGTTAGTAACGGTGGTGGTGTTTGTATGTATGGTATACATACTAGTAACATGGAGCTGGCAATCATCTGCATCATCATCATAATTATCAACCATCATCATCATCATCAAAAGCAGCAGCAATAGCTATTGAATATATGACAGATCAATGCTCATATCTGATATAGTTTAAAATAATTCTGATGCAGTCTGTAAGGTATGGAATATATAATCACATCAACCCGTGAACTTTCTTTTTTCTTTTTACTGCCTGATAATAATATTATATGCGGTTTTTGAGGGATCTCTTTGGACTGAAGGGTTGGAAGTGGCCTAATATCTAATCCCTTATAACAAGATTAACACATTTTACAGCATCAGAATGTAATAGATGCTCAACGCGGAGATGAGCCATGTAAAGGATATTCCATACCGTGATCCGTCTTTGACTTAACTTTTAGAACGTTAATAAATGTTTCCTTATTTTTCAGATAATAAATGATGTTGGCTGTGTAGTTTCATTTCAGTATAGGCCTAACTATATTCAACAGAGAAACGGTAATTGTTAATTTAATTTTTGTTTTTAAATGTGTCCGACTCTAGGCATAGGCTTCACAGCCTGCTCCCAAGGTCCATTAGTCCTCCTACATACCATACACCTTCACATGTCACCACTTCGGTCTTAACACTCACCGTCCATACTGAATACATGCTAGGGTTGTCTCATACAGGACTGGTGTACTGGTAATAGCGGGGGTATTTTTATGACATGTCGGCGGGTCTTCAGTAGATAAGTAAAGTCTGCTTTTGCGAAATTCAAATCCTTAAGCTGTTCCCTGCCCAAGCGGGGATTAGAACCTGGGTCCGGTAGGACTGCAGGCAACCTCTCTGCCAATTCAGTCACCGCCTCACTTATTGAGGTTGATTGAAAATGTTTGTAGAATTCATTTTAGACAATTACCACTTCAGAGATGAAATCACAGCGCAGCAGAAGGCACCTATGATTCGAAAGTAATAACAGAAATCGCTTATCTGGTACTGATATCTTGGTTCTGAAAACCTTGATCACCCAAGATAAGCTTATTCTGCAGAACACGCTCGGGATCGTTGGATAAAGTTTTTGGCCTGTTTCTCAATAAAAATTTAAGGAGTTGCAGAGGACAAAGGACTTCATCTGTGGGTAAATTGTTTTTAGAACAGAAATAAATTTGTGTTTATTTTCAAACCCCATGATTGATTGTTGCGCATTTGTAACCACCTAAGATCATTTTGAACTGTGTTCGGTATATCATGGTAGCGGGTTGGATATCTGAGTACATCAATTTCATTAATAGATTACTTTCATGCTAAAAAAAAAAAAATATTCTCGCGACCTCGCATCACAAGACTGTCAATCCTGGCGCGAATTATACCTCCGAAAAAACTAATGACGGTCCCTCTTGCCTCCCACCCACAGGTGATGGGGATGATGATGATGATGAGGAGGAGGGGGGTTCAAGTGAATTCCACTGGAGCTACGAAGGTCACACCGGTAAGTAACAAAGTATATGTTAAGAATTACCCAAAGAAAACACTTGGGAACAAATATGAACAAAAAACTGGTTGAAATTGTTTTAACGAATTGACCAAAGGCAACAAACAGCCGGAAGCCAGCAATGAACTTAACGCTAGGACAATACCAGGGGTTGTCCAGGTTGTACTGCGTGTGAGATAGCAGTATAGGTGACTGACTGACGACTGAGATACTGACTTACGCTGGACATGGAGATATTATGTTTGACTTGCTATCACTCATAAGAGACAGTGAGGCTACCCTATTGTTCCTGTTACATAGCCTTCTTGGAAACTTTCAGAAAATTGGTCAGATTCATCTGCAAGTATTTAAAAGAAAGGGGTTATAAAGAAAACAAGTACAAAAATCAGGAGAGTTATGCGCCACGATCCCGAAAATAGCAAGTGGTTGACACAGTCTGGTTTTTAGAAATATTCCAGAATATAAATAAGGAAAGCTTTCCATAAGTCAACAGACGATTATGAAGACACTTTCACAGCTACAGCAGCACCGTGTCCTGCGCCACATGGCCATTTATGCGGGTCTGGGCCTGGGGAAGTATTGACATCCGTGAATGGGCAATCTGGACCGTGCGCACATTCAGAGAATGGGCGGCTGTCCCACTTACATTCCCTCGTGGAGACACGTGGAAATAAGATAGTCCACGCCTGCATCATCTCAGCTGAGCAAATAAATTCGTAGATCATTCATAGGGAGGAAGGAGCAAAGAGGGTTCCAGGCTAGGAGACAAGAGTCGATTAATGGGGATGGAGTGAGGTTTATGTTTAGATTTTTATCTTTACCCGCATATTGGAGAGTGCGAATAAATAGGTATGCTCGTGGAGGCATACAAGTGGTGGTGTTTCAAGATTAAACTTCTGGATGACAGACTCTGGCATTACACAAACCTTGTAAGTATGTTCCCTGCTACAGGGTTCAAAAGCAAGGATAAGAAGCATGATGTGAAAGCATTGTGTCGACCTAACTTGATATCTTGTGCAAGTAGGGATCCTGAATTAATTTTACATGACCTGAAAGACCTGATGCAGCTTATGGGGAAAAAAAAATTTCATAATGGGTTATTCTTGCTGACTCGCCTGTCCCAACTCTCATGACCCCCATTTTCCTTCTCTCTCTCTCTCTCTCTCTCTCTCACACACACACACACACACACACACACACACACACACACACACACACATATTGACCTACAGTATCACCCTTCAGGTCCGCGGTATTGGGCAAAGCATTACCCCTTTTGCGGATATCAGCGCCAGTCTCCTATTGATCTCTACAACGGGAATAGGGTGACGACATGGAATCCCTTCCAGTTCTTCAACTACAACGTTACACCAACATCAGTCAAAGTCACGAATAATGGACACTCAGGTACGCTTATACTGCTTTTACTCTAATCTGGTCTAAAACTGGCATCTCTCGGATTCTCTCAATCTTGAATGCCGAGTTGCAAAAACTTATCATTGAAATACGATGCTAGTCACGAAAATGTGCTATGGAAAGGACGTACTGCAGAGGCGTATAACTGCCTCTTACCTCTGGTAATCTACGTGAAATAAGCTGTAAAAGGACGAAAATTTGGGTCAGGTTAATGTAAAAAGGATTTAGTTCCTTCACGGAGTTGTGAAATCCAGTGAGGTGTCCTAGGTTATTCTTTACGGCTAACTTTCATACTCTGAAGACATGGTCAGTTTGTTTTCATCTGACAATGATCTCGAATTCGGTTTTGCTCCGTTGATGGCCAAGTGTAGCCTCATAAAAGGGTTAATCTGACCAGTGACCAAGAAGGCTCATTGCTACCTCATGAGTAAGGCCTATCGCACTTCATGCAACCACAGCATAGTATTTGTGTGTATGGTCCAGCTCCGTCAGATGAAAACATAGTGACTGCAAAAACACTTCCTCGGCCAATTTTGCTAGTGACCGTAGCACGACCGCTGTTCTC
The DNA here is from genome assembly GCF_032717465.1 of Coenobita brevimanus. NCBI lineage: Eukaryota > Metazoa > Arthropoda > Malacostraca > Decapoda > Coenobitidae > Coenobita > Coenobita brevimanus. The sequence continues at coordinate 23,306,693 of NC_136954.1, read as the reverse complement.
AGCCTCTCACTTGGTTCTTACGTACGCTAACGTAATATAATCAGGAAATGCTGACACGCAGATTACTATCCACATTTTCATCAGCAAGAATCATAACTCACACTGGTAGGTTTGGAGGGCCAGATTTTAGAGCTAATCGATTAGTAAACTGACAGACATTCCTCAATAAACCTCCCAAGCTGATTATTCGGATTTCCTAAAACAGCTATTTCTTTACTGGCAGCCATGATCACAGTGGACATGCCGATCAGACCCTACGTGCGTGGCGGGAATCTCAACGGCGAATATGAGTTCGCGCAGCTTCATTTCCACTGGGGATCCAATAACCCCGTTGGCTCGGAGCATCTCATCCGACACAACAGGTAAGTTGGGAGGTAGACGGTGATTAGGGTGGAGTAAGGCAGAGGGTGACGTGGAGTGTTGCGGCGGTCAGGATACATTTTTGCGGCAGTTTGGGTGGAATATGGCGGTGGTTGGGATGGAGTATGGAGAAAGGCAGTGGTTAAGGTGGAGTATGGCAGTGGTTAAGGTGAAGTATGGCAGTATTTAGGGTGGAGTATGGTAGTGGATAGGATGGAGTAACGAAGAGTTAAGAAAGAGATCATGTCGGAGTCGGGGTTAGGTTGTTGTTAGGCAATAAAGTACCTCAGGCAGGAGAGGATGAAGGATGACAGGCAAGAAAAACTGAAACATGAAGGCAGAGCTTAGACCACACTGAGAGGGCTTGGTATGGTGGATGGTAGACTGGGTTGAGTCAGTGAGCCATGGTTAGCTCAAGCTTCCATGATGGAAACAAAGGTGATGAGGCAGAGTGATAACGGAGGCAGAAGATTAAGTATGATGACAGCAGGAAAAATGGAAACCACGGGACGAAACACTGTGATATATAGAGGACACTGATTAAGTATGCTGACATGAGGAGAAATGAATGAAATAAGGGGAAGAGGCGGTATGATAGACATGGCGGAAGATCTGCGTATGATGGTAGGGGGAGATAAATACACACATACACACACACACACACACACACACACAAGGGGTAAAACAGTATGACAGGATAAGCAGAAGATCAATATGATGACTGGAGAAGATGGTTCCGCTTGCGGAATATTAGTTGGTTCGTCTCAAATGGATATGAAACTTAATGGCCTGAAGTAGCATGAGAGAGAGAGAGAGAGAGAGAGAGAGAGAGAGAGAGAGAGAGAGAGACAGACAGACAGACAGACAGACAGAGAGAGATTATAATATTGCATGCTCTCTCCTCTTAGGTACCCGTGCGAGGTGCACCTGGTGCATTACAGGAAGGTTTACAACGACACAGCAACGGCCGTTTTGTACGAGGACGGTCTGGCGGTACTCGGGGTCATGTTTACCATCACAGCGCAAGACAACCCAGCACTCACAGGACTTATAACTGGGCTTGCCAACATCACGCTGCCAGGTGATACTTTGTGCTGTTTTGTTTATCACGGAACTCGATGCTTTGTGTGACTTAAACCTCTAACTGTACTTGTTACAATCTAAAACAGAACTGGTGGGTTTTGTTTCGTGTATCACATTAGATATTTCTGCTTAGATTTACTGCTAACCTCTTTACCATTGTTTCTTAATACAGACATCTTCGTCGGGTGGTTGCACTACATCAAGTTCATATCATGAGAGAGAGAGAGAGAGAGAGAGTGTTACATGCTTTCGTTATTTCCGTGAAGATATGGGCAAACACAATTCCTTCACATTCGTTCCTTTACCATCAGGTCAAGAGGTCGCCATTCACCCCATCCCGCTGTCAACCTTCCTACCCAACAACAGGAAGAAGTTCTACCGCTACCTAGGCTCTCTGACCACACCGCCCTGCAACGAGGTGGTAGTGTGGACGGTCTTCGATGACAAACTACACATATCGGCCGCACAGGTGAGGAGATAAGAGTAAATATATTCTCCTAAACTGTTTTACCTCTAACTTACCCTAAAATTGTCATCTCTCCCGCCTGACTGCTTAGCTGTACCAATAGAGTAACTTTCGTGCAGCATTGTCTGTTCTGCTTGCTGAACTATGTGAAATACTGTAGGCTGCAAAAAGACTAACATGTGGGCCAAGTGAAGGTAAAACGAGTATAATGACAATTTACACATCCTCTTACTCTTCATTTTCTATCTTCTTTTGTGCCGTCATTCTTGATCGAGCATTTAGTTCCTTCAGTACAATGAAGTCGTTTCTCATTTATCCATGCTGCCACAAAACGTCTGTACTCGGTTAAGGAATGGTTCTTGAAACTGAAGATGTCATATATATCCTTCATTAATTCTTTCAGTACAAGAGGTCTTCCTAGGTAGCAAGAAAAAATAAGTAAGACGTCATCACAATAAAGGGGTCAAACGCCTTTGTACTTCATTCAGGATTTTAAAAACTTTGAATGGTCTTTTTTATTTTCAACGGCCGTATAAAATAGTCTGTGGTTAGCATGACTAACATGGTGAAGTGTGGCTATACCCCTACAGATGGCACAGTTCCGCACCTTGAAGGACGCCAACGCAGATGCCCTGGTTGATAACTACCGTCCTGCTCAGTCTCTCGGTAGCCGCCAGGTGAGTTCTTTTTCCGATGTGAGTTCTTTTTCCCAGGCGAGTTCTTTTTCCAGGATGAGGTATTCTTCCCAGGTGAGTTCTCTTTCCTACTTTTTCCAAGGTGATTTCTTTTCCCAGGTAAGTCATTGTTCCCAGGTGAGCTCTTTTTCACATGTGTGGTTCACTCAAGTTACGCGTTCAAAACCAGGCTTCAAGTTTCGAAGAACGTGGCATTGCTCTGTTTGTTTATATCCGACTGGATTTACCTCTTTAAAGGAGAAATAGTATGGAATAAGGAAGCTAGAAAATTTATGAACAAGGTTTTTGGATTTAAAGAAACTGCTTGAAACTTGAAGCTTACCTGTAAAACTGCCTGAAACCTGAAGCTTACCTGTAAACGTGGAACTGAATGGGAAATGTGCCGTATTTTGAAGCCGGATTCTTAAACATATTTACGACTGATTCCATGTTGTTACTTAGATCTGTTTTTATACGAAGAACTGGATACAAAAGAATATTCTGAACCCTCCTTTACTAGCTTATGTTTCCTGCAGAGAAAGAATATATATACACAGTATATATAATCTTACGACAATTCTCCTTTGTAACTATATTTATTCTGTTATTATCTTTATTATTTTATTTTTTTATTTATTTTACTGGAGGAAGAACAAGAGGCATGAGAAGACTGTACTTGTCTTGCCTTTACCTTCCCACAAGAACAGTTTATGGTTACGAGAGAATCTACCATAAATATATTCAGGAATGTCGCACATGGACTGTTGATTTTCTTTTTTAAATTGGAAACATTAACTAATTCTGTGCCGGTAAAGCTATAACATAATCTAATATTATGTTACTGATCATACTGTCTAATACCTATAATTCCTGTTGCAGCTTTACTTCGCCGACTTGGACTAGTATGCCGAACTGGTCATATCGTTCAGAAGATTCAAGATCACTATCAGCACCAGCTTACTTCATCAGCAGTGTCCTTCCTCCACTTTCTTATACTTTCTGTAGCGGAGATATTTCCTAAAGGTAGTAGCTTGATGAGGCTGTTTTACAATTGTGTGTTAAGCCAAAATTAAATTCAAAAGCATCAAAACCTACAAAAGAAAATTCAAAATGGTAAAAGACAATCCCAGACTACTCCTTTTGGGATGCAAGAGATCCCGAAGCTAAAGGTTACCATAGTCATATACACCAATATTCTTTTCCCGAAGCTAAAGGTTACCATAGTCATATACACCAATATTCTTTTCCCGAAGCTAAAGGTTACCATAGTCATATACACCAATATTCTTTTCCCGAAGCTAAAGGTTACCATAGTCATATACACCAATATTCTTTTCCCGAAGCTAAAGGTTACCATAGTCATATACACCAATATTCTTTTCCCGAAGCTAAAGGTTACCATAGTCATATACACCAATATTCTTTTCCCGAAGCTAAAGGTTACCATAGTCATATACACCAATATTCTTTTCCCGAAGCTAAAGGTTACCATAGTCATATACACCAATATTCTTTTCCCGAAGCTAAAGGTTACCATAGTCATATACACCAATATTCTTTTCCCGAAGCTAAAGGTTACCATAGTCATATACACCAATATTCTTTTCCCGAAGCTAAAGGTTACCATAGTCATATACACCAATATTCTTTTCCCGAAGCTAAAGGTTACCATAGTCATATACACCAATATTCTTTTCCCGAAGCTAAAGGTTACCATAGTCATATACACCAATATTCTTTTCCCGAAGCTAAAGGTTACCATAGTCATATACACCAATATTCTTTTCCCGAAGCTAAAGGTTACCATAGTCATATACACCAATATTCTTTTCCCGAAGCTAAAGGTTACCATAGTCATATACACCAATATTCTTTTCCCGAAGCTAAAGGTTACCATAGTCATATACACCAATATTCTTTTCCCGAAGCTAAAGGTTACCATAGTCATATACACCAATATTCTTTTCCCGAAGCTAAAGGTTACCATAGTCATATTCACCAATATTCTTTTCCCGAAGCTAAAGGTTACCATAGTCATATACACCAATATTCTTTTCCCGTAGCTAAAGGTTACCATAGTCATATACACCAATATTCTTTTCCCGAAGCTAAAGGTTACCATAGTCATATACACCAATATTCTTTTCCCTATGCTAAAGGTTACCATAGTCATATACACCAATATTCTTTTCCCGAAGCTAAAGGTTACCATAGTCATATACACCAATATTCTTTTCCCTATGCTAAAGGTTACCATAGTCATATACACCAATATTCTTTTCCCGAAGCTAAAGGTTACCATAGTCATATACACCAATATTCTTTTCCCGAAGCTAAAGGTTACCATAGTCATATACACCAATATTCTTTTCCCGAAGCTAAAGGTTACCATAGTCATATACACCAATATTCTTTTCCCGAAGCTAAAGGTTACCATAGTCATATACACCAATATTCTTTTCCCGAAGCTAAAGGTTACCATAGTCATATACACCAATATTCTTTTCCCGAAGCTAAAGGTTACCATAGTCATATACACCAATATTCTTTTCCCGAAGCTAAAGGTTACCATAGTCATATACACCAATATTCTTTTCCCGAAGCTAAAGGTTACCATAGTCATATACACCAATATTCTTTTCCCGAAGCTAAAGGTTACCATAGTCATATACACCAATATTCTTTTCCCGAAGCTAAAGGTTACCATAGTCATATTCACCAATATTCTTTTCCCGAAGCTAAAGGTTACCATAGTCATATACACCAATATTCTTTTCCCGAAGCTAAAGATTACCATAGTCATATACACCAATATTCTTTTCCCGAAGCTAAAGGTTACCATAGTCATATACACCAATATTCTTTTCCCGAAGCTAAAGATTACCATAGTCATATACACCAATATTCTTTTCCCGAAGCTAAAGGTTACCATAGTCATATACACCAATATTCTTTTCCCGAAGCTAAAGGTTACCATAGTCATATACACCAATATTCTTTTCCCGAAGCTAAAGGTTACCATAGTCATATACACCAATATTCTTTTCCCGAAGCTAAAGATTACCATAGTCATATACACCAATATTCTTTTCCCGAAGCTAAAGGTTACCATAGTCATATACACCAATATTCTTTTCCCGAAGCTAAAGGTTACCATAGTCATATACACCAATATTCTTTTCCCGAAGCTAAAGGTTACCATAGTCATATACACCAATATTCTTTTCCCGAAGCTAAAGGTTACCATAGTCATATACACCAATATTCTTTTCCCGAAGCTAAAGGTTACCATAGTCATATACACCAATATTCTTTTCCCGAAGCTAAAGGTTACCATAGTCATATACACCAATATTCTTTTCCCGAAGCTAAAGGTTACCATAGTCATATACACCAATATTCTTTTCCCGAAGCTAAAGGTTACCATAGTCATATACACCAATATTCTTTTCCCGAAGCTAAAGATTACCGTAGTCCAATACACCAATATTCATTTCTAACAGCATTTTATTTGTATAATGCTTCTGATCATCTCTGGAAGATTTAAACAGCTACTCTTAAGCACAGCCTTCATCTCCGTCTCTAATGTCTTCAACTAGGTCACTACCTGTCTGCTAAGAACTGCAGCAAAATATAATGTAAACACACACACACACACACACACACACACACACACACACACACACACACACACACACACACACATACATACATACACACACACACACGAAACATTAGTTTCTCACTTTAAACTCTTGTATTTCTTACTTTACAATGTGTTTACTACAGTATTTGTGTATTGCTGCTTCTTCCAGAGGGTACTGTAGTAAGGTAGCCAAATTGGTATTTTTCGTGTGCAGCTGTGTGTTGAAATGATATTGATTTTATTATGTAATCGCAAATGTTTCCCTCACCGTTTTCAACAAACTATTTATCACTGATGAAAACGTAACCCCAACAACTGCTTCTTGTGTTGCAGTTGTTGTTTAGTTATCAGTCTTTGCTTAATGTTTGCTCTATATTATAGGAAGTAACAAGACAGTCGGACAAATCCTACTACCTGTGCTACAATGCTTTCGACACCTCCTAAGGATCTGCCATTAATCTCTGTAAAAAATAAAAAAATGTTAGAGGTCATTCAGTATAGTGATGTCTTTCTGTTTTTTTCTGTTGCCAGACGATTTCAGTCAACTCACTGAACTGTAGGGATTAGATATGACCTCCATTTACCTCTTCAGTACCAGGGGCATTTCCTAAGTTTAAAAAAGCGTCTGGAGATAGCAAGAATAAAATAAAATAATTACATCACGGGATTCAAGGGGATGATACTTGTTGAGAGTTACATCAATCTTTCCATTTGTGTGAAGTTTAGAGTGTTCCTTTTGGTTTCTTGTATAAACTGTGTGAACCTTACACGATTTTTTTTATGCTACTGTTGGAATACTGTGGATGTGAACAGGTGGTGAGAGAGAGCAACGCGATCCACTACATCAAACTCCTGCAGAGAGAGAGAGAGAGAGAGAGAGAGAGAGAGAGAGAGGAGGGGAGGGGGGAATGTTTGCGTTATGAGCCATGAACCTGCCAAGCAGACTGTTACACTGGAAAGAGAGAGAGAGAGAGAGAGAGAGAGAGAGAGAGAGATGCTTGAGTTATGGGCTACGAACCTACCAAGCAGAGTTACACAGGAGACAGATTATGGAGTTAAAACAATGTAGGGTGATGGAATCAGCGCAATAATTGTGTGCTATAATATGCGACGAATACTTTAATATAAGAAAAAAATTAACATCCCAGTACGTTATGAGTGGATCCACAGTTTTTCTCCTCGTACATAATTTGCCCCAGGATTACATTTAGTCGGTACTATCGCTATAAGTGTCAACAGGATTATATGTACGGGTATGGCAGTTTTGGCTGCAGCCCGATTACAGGATAACACATACACAGGCCTACGGGCAACAACCCAATTCCAAAGCTAGAAACGAAAATCTGAAAACATAAACTTTGTCCTCGTTTAGTGTGGCTGTATTAAATACAAGTGGATGTAATAGTTCATGATAATGTTTCAAAGGCCGAGTGAAGTGAGCAGTTGGAATGCAAATGAGCCCAACTAACGACATATCTTGAAGGGGAGCCACAGGGTCAGATTTTCAATGATCACGCTTTAACAGTCATTTTATATGCGTGATCGATATTACAGTAACTGTACTGAATAGGTAGTTGTCTGATCCTATTTTATCTTATATATTTGATTTCATTTGGTGTAATATCTTGATGTATACATTTTGGATGCTTATTCTATTACAGAATTGCTTGTGAACTATGTCTTTCATAACCTTTTACCTCACATTATCAGTTTTCAAGTCTTCTGTGGCAGACAATTAGGAGATTAATTCTTCCGATGCCCGCGACAAACGAATAAGAGAAGAAAGTATATATTGTGCTCTCGTGTTCAGAGCACACGTAATAGACCAAGGGACGGGTAGCACTGAGGCACGAGGGATGGCGACTGGGAAAGGGAAAAGAACGGGACAGAACAAAGGAAAGCTGTAAAAAATACTGGGAGAGAAAGGAAGGTGGAATTAAATTTAGGAAGAGACATAAATGGAAGAGGAGGACAGTCATTTTACTAGTACAGAGCAATATAAACGGAGAGGAGGAAGAGTATGAGGTTGAATTAGGTAAAAGGATGAACAATATTTTGAAAGAAGATAGCAAATTCGAAGAGGAGGATTCCCATTTGAATAGTACAGAGCAATGTTAAGGAAAAGGATGGGAGAGTATGAAGGTGAAAGGAAGGTATGGTTGCTAAGGACTGAAACTGGAAACAGCAATGAGAAAAATGGAGCAAAAGGTGTATTAGACTGAAATTAAGGAGCAGGATCTGCACTGGATTAACCTCCTCGAATTCCATTAGCAAACCTCGTATACTGTTAAGATTTTTCTGTTAATCATCCATGAGTGCACCTGATTCTTCCATTCCTAACACCACCCTCCTTGCCTCCCGTTCTGCCTAACACTACCTTACTTCATCCATGTCCTGTCTAACACCATCTTGCCTCACCTCTTCTCTGCCTAACATCACCATACCTCCCACCTACACTTTCTAACTCCACCTTGCCTCACCCCTGCCCTGCCCAAAACCACCTTACTTCATCCCTGTCCTGTTTAACACCATCATGCCCCACGACTGCCCTGCCTAACATCACCATGCCTTCCTCCTACACTTTCTAACACCACTCTGGCCCACCCATGCCCTACCAAACACCACCCTTTTTCGTCCTTGTCCTGCCCAACACCACCTTACTTCACCCGTGTTCTGCCTAACACTACTCTGCTACCCTGTCTCACCCCTACCTTGCCAAGCGTTAGCCTGCCATACTGTGGTCTTCTCTCACGCCACTGGGTCCCACTCCCTCCCTGCCTAACATCACTATACCCTACTCTTTCCCTAACGCCTCCCTGCCTCCTTCTACCCTCATTTCTTGGCGTTATCTCACATTTGCTTTATTTTAACCTTCATCCTGTCTTACGTTTCTCCTGACTCATTCTCCATACTTACTCACGTCTGCCGTGCCTCACTCCTACTACTAATTCTCTTCAACGATACCTCGCACTTTCAAACTGCTACCATTAGCGCATGTTATTCTTCGTCAGATCTGGTCATATATACTTACAGAGTGATGCCTATAATAAAACGAAAGAACACTTACTTATGGATTAGAGAACAAGATAAGGTTTCAAGATGCATCCCTCTAAGATGCTTGGATATATTGGGTGAAGGTCTACAAAACTTGTGCGATAGTACGAACGGTGAGGGAGGAAAAAACAAGTGAATGACAAGAAAAGCAGTTGAAACCCAGTGGAGGAATAGCAGAAAAACGCGAAAAATCCTATAAAATCAAGTGTGCAAAAATGAAGCACCCTGATGTGACATTTGTGGACTGAGTCATGTGAAGATATGTGCAAGGGTACATCAATGGAATTTACTCCACTGTGCACAAAAATTAATCGACGAATGATTATAAAAACAATAACACTTATTTTCGAAGTGAAGATTTAATAACAAACTTTCCAGATCACTAAACACATTTTAACAATATCACACAGCTGAATGGCTGGGGAACAAATTAATATATTTTGTTCTAATTCTCCCAGCAAGGTAACAGCGTGTTATTGGCCGTGTTTTACTTATCATGGGAGGCTTCGTAACACCCGATTTACTTTGCACAGTGCCCAGTACCATTATCTTGTTCGGTAAATATATTATGTTAATACTGTTACGGAACAGAGAAAGATAATGTACACTTTAAGTGAGAATACTAATAATCACTACAGTCCCGTGAAGTTCCAGGATCAAAACAAAAGAGTTAGGTAAAATTACAAGTTAAAGTTTAATGCTCAAACTAACGACAAAACATTCAGGACTCATAAGGATAATGTAATGGCAAAAAACAGGTTAAATATATGGTTAACTGCAATAGCCTCTATTAACACGAAATTAGCAAGAGTAAATTTATCTAAGTCAGCCCTGCTAAAATGAAAATACACTGGGTAATGCTCAGTTAATGCAAGATAAATTATTACAAATACAAAATATTATCAAAAATGACTGACAAAAAGAACCTTTACATAAATCACAAAAAAAACTCACTAGGCCTAAGAATTAACCCTATGCTACACAGCACAAGAAAAAATGCAATAACAGTTATACTCAAATTACACAGCTGGTAGATGATTGGAGACTTCCTGAGCACTCACAACAATAACTGTACAGGGGAGGACAGAGATGTGAACAAAATGAGGAGCAGATCTAAGTGGCAATGATGCAGAGACTGAGCTCATTATATAGGGGCCAGCAGAGCTTGATACAACTTGTAAGAAGGATGCGCAAATGAAGCCTAGGGGACAAAGAGTTGACAATCCCGCTCTGAACAACAGAAAGGACGACTTACTCTACTACAACGGTAGAAGGGGGGGACTGAGGCAGAACACGCTTGTGATCAAACAGGCAGCACACTGTACGTTAGAATTACACAAAGGATGATGGGGTTGGTGGAGGATTAGTGCCCCTCCCTGTAAAACAATTAACTCTAAGCCCTTGGCCACCCCGTCTGGGATACATGGCGTCTGGCAATGAATGAATGAATGAATGATGAAATCATAGGCTATGTAACACCTCCCCACAAAGAAAAAGAAATTTACAAAGGACATTTCTTATTACTCTAAAACAATCTGTCTAAAGTCTAGATAAGCAATCTGCAATAACATTTTCTTTCCCCTTGACATGTTGTATGTCTAATGAATACTCCTGAAGAAGTAGACTCCATCTTGTCAATCTCTGATTTTTATCTTTAAACTTACTAAGGAATTTCAGTGGGTTATGATCGGTATAAATGACTATGGGGTCAAAACCAGAACACAAATAAAATGAAAAATGCTGTAAACCAAAATCAAGGCCAAAAGCTCTTTCTCAATAGTGGAGTAGTTCTTTTGAGGTGGAGTGAACTTCTTACTGTAATAAGATACAGGGTGTTCAATACCCTGATCATCCTCTAGCAGCAAAACAGCCCCAGCTCCTGTATCACTTGCATCAACAGCCATCTTAAAAGGCTTAGCAAAAGTTGGAGTAGCGAGCACTGGCTGACTTAATAGGATAGCTTTAAGTTTGCTGAAAGAGGATTCACAGTTATCGGTCCAGACAAATTTAACTCCCTTTTTCAGTAGGTCTGTAAGTGGTGATACAAGAATTGAAAAGTTAAGAACAAATCTCCTGTAATAACCCACCATTCCCAAAAATCTTTGTAGCTCTTTCCTACTTTTAGGTCTGGGAAGATCACTTATAACCTGAACCTTAGCTGCTGGTGGTGCAACATGTCCATCACCAATTACGTACCCAAGGTACTGAACTTTAGCTTGACCAAACTCACACTTTGATAAATTAGCTACAAGATTAGTATGAACCAAACGCTCAAGAAATTTACTGACATGGCATAGGTGATCTTTCCAGTTGTCACTGAAGATTAATACATCATCAATATAAACAACACACCCTGCCAAACCCTCTGTTACAACATTCATGAGCTTCTGAAATGTGGCTGGTGCATTCTTCATGCCATATGGCATTACAGAACATGCAAAAGTCTTTCCTAGTGTTACAAAACATGAGATCTCCCTAGCACGTTCAGTCATAGGTACTTGCCAGTATCCCTTTAACAAATCAAACTTACTTATGTACCTAGCCTTTCCGATCTTGTCTATGCAATCTTCCACGAGAGGGAGAGGGTAAGTGTCTGTTTTGGTTATCTGATTAACACGTCTGTAGTCGATGCAAAGCCGCTATGACCCACCTGGCTTAGGGACTAGAGTGACAGGAGAACTCCACTCGCTCTGACAGGGCTCAATCATCTTGTGGTCCAACAGGTAGGCAAGCTCCTTCTGGATAAGAGGAACTTTCACTGCGTTCACACGGTAAGGAGGCAATTTAATTGTCTTTGCGTCTCCAACATCGACATCATGCATCAACACAGTGGTTCTTCCTGGAGTGGCACGGAACACTTGCGGGTACTCCTGCAGTAATGCCGAAAACTCTTGCCTTTCCTCGGGAGGTAGATGAGAAAGCTTAGTCTGGAGATCATTCATGATATCAGAATTCTTCCCCAAACTATCACTCAGGCTCATGCTGCATGGGAGAGCTTCCCTTGCAGACTCGGGTGGAACAGCTACAGTGCAGACTGAATTATTTTCGTCCCGCCTGTGATATAACTTTAGCATGTTGATGTGACATAGTTGCTTGTTCTTTCTACGATCTGGTGTGGCGATGACATAGTTGACATCACTGAGTTTCTTCTCCACGAAATAAGGACCACTAAACTTGGCTTGAAGAGGTTGCCCATGCACTGGTAGCAGAATCAAAACCTGATCTCCTGGCTGAAAGTGGCGTAACCTGGACTTCTTATCATACCAAGTCTTCATCTTCTCCTGAGCAGCTCCTAAATTCTCTCTCGCCAGCTGTAAAGCAGTGGACAGCCGTTCTTTGAACTTCATCACATACTCCAGCAGGTTGTCGTCATCTTCCTCCGACAGCCAGCATTCCTTGAGTAACTTAAGGGGTCCTCTTACTTCATGGCCAAACAGTAGTTCAAAAGGTGAGAAGCCCAGTGATTCATTTGGAGATTCTCTTGCGGCAAACACAACGAATGGAAGACCTTTATCCCAGTCTTTCTGATGTTCCAAACAGTATTTCTTGAGCATCGATTTGAGTGTTTGATGATATCTCTCCAACGCTCCTTGGGTCTGGGGATGGTAAGCTGAAGATGTGATCTGAGTGATGCCCAACTCTTTCAGAGACTGCTTGAAAACGTTTGACATGAAATTACTTCCCTGGTCTGACTGTACCTCCTTGGGTAGACCAAACTTTGTGAAGAACCCTAGCATTTCCTTAACCACGTTCTTTGCAGAGATATTTCTAAGTGGAATGGCTTCAGGATAACAAGTAGCCATATCAATCAGGGTCAACACATAAGAAAATCCTGAAGAAGTCTTAGGAAGAGGGCCCACAATATCCACCAACACACGGGTGAAAGGCGCCTCAAAAGGAGGAATGGGAACTAGAGGTGCAACCTTTTCGGTCTGATTACACTTCCCCACAACTTGACAGGTGTGACAAGACTAACAATACCAGGAAACATCCCTGAAGATACCTGGCCAGTAGAAGTGTTTCAAAATGCGTGCCACAGTCTTCCTCACTCCAAGGTGTCCTGCCAAACTGGAATCATGAGCCACTCTAATGATATCCTGCCTACAAACACGAGGGATGACAACTTGATGTACAACCTCCCATTCACAGTCGGCTGATGCTGTTGGGGGTCTCCACTTCCTCATAAGCACTCCTGACTTTATATAATAACAAGTAGAAGCACCGGCTAACTCTTCCTCACTGCAAGCAGAGTTAGCTAGACGTTTCAACTCAGGGTCAGCAACCTGCAACTCAACCAACTCTTGACGAGACAAATTATCAACACTACGGGGTACTGCCTCATCTGGTGAGTGGTCCAAATTAGCAAGAAAAGTGTCAGCTAGGATAACATCATCATCATCATTATCCTCTAAATCACCAGTAACTTTAGACTTAGCCCTAGTGACAGCACATGCAGGGAACACATCAGGGACATCACAATCCTGGGACGCAGCCACTGGCTCACTAGACAACTGAGGAGCTGGACACACTTGACTTCCACCAATATCATTTCCAAGTAAGAAAGTTACACCTGACATTGGGAGTGTCTCAACCAACCCAACCATAACGGAACCATTAACAAAACCAGACTCTAAATTCACTCTGCACAGAGGGACAGAGAAGTAATTATTCCCTACACCTTGTAAGATTACAGTTTCATCAGAGGAATTAACATTAGAGCCTAGAACACTGGTCAGCATAAGGGATTGGCAAGCACCTGTATCACGATATATTTTAACTGATTTCCTGTCATTACTGTCCAGAGGACTGACAAAACCATCAGACAGGAAATTAGCACATGAACTCTTGAAAGTGTCACCCACGTTACTGCTCAAAAGAGGAGCTCCATCATGAGAATTTAAGTTACCCCTCAAAGCAGGTTCAGTTAACTCAGTTAAAGAATTCTGGGAACTCTCAAGAGTGGACACTAGATCAATTGACTGAATATTTACAGACTCCTTTTTGTTCACATCACGCTGTCTCCTGAAACATTTCTCCGTAGTATGACCAAGCTTACTACAATAAGTACATTTATTTTTCTGAAATCTAGAGGTGAAGCTGGTATTTACTTCCTGAGAAACATCATCTTTATTCTCTTTCCTGTTACCTGTACTCTGAGTAGAGGCAACGTACTTGCTCTCAGCTTTCCCTTTTTCTTTAGAATATCTCTTGTGAGTGAGAACATATTCATCAGCTAAAACTGCAGCATCAGACAAACTATCTATTCTTCTCTCATCAAGATATAGGCTTACATCTTTATAAATACACCTCTTGAAGTCCTCCAGCAAAATCATCTGCTTAAATTTACCAAAATCAGAATCCACATTCTTAGAATTTAACCACTGCTCTAACAGATCTTCTTTGATTTTTGCATACTCAACATGGGATTGCTTATCTTGCTTGTAAGTTGTCCTAAATTTTACTCTATAGGCTTCAGGAACAAGCTCATAGGCCTTAAGAATCAAGCTCTTAACTACATCATAATTATCAGATTGATCCTGAGGCAAAGATGCATAAGTTACTTGAGCTTTACCGGTGAGAACAGTTTGAAGGAGTACTGGCCAATACTCCTTGGGCCAATTAAAACCTGTGGCTACCCTCTCAAACAACTGAAACTACTTTGTTAAATCAGATTCACTAAAAGGAGGGACAAGTTTAACATTTTTAGCCACATCAAAATCATCAGAGCTAGATGATCCAGTTCCACCTTGTTTCATGCGATACTCATGGTCTGCCTGAATCCTAGCTAGTTCAATTTGTGCCTGAGCCTGCTTAGAACGGGCCTGAAATTCAGCCTCCTTAGCACGAGACTCCGCCTCCTTAGCCTGAGCCTCCTGCAGGGCTAGCTGTAACTTAGGTAATTCAATCTGCGTTTGCTCATTTGGAGGAGTTACATTAAACAAGCTTTCATTAATCATGTCAACAATTTGATCTTTAGAATGATGAGAGCGAACAACAATTCCCAATTGTTGAGCAACAATCTTAAGTTCATTCTTTGTTCTGTTTTCTACATCACACACTGTTTGCACATTTGACAAAAATTCTTTGGCTTCATCAAGTGTAGAAATAGTAGACATCATGAATAAGTAACAGTCACAAAATATCAAGCAATATCCTTATGATAATATCCTGAATATCCTGATGAGAGGTCGCCAAATTTATGTTACGGAACAGAGAAAGATAATGTACACTTTAAGTGAGAATACTAATAATCACTACTGTCCCGTAAAGTTCCAGGTTCAAAACAAAAGAGTTAGGTAAAATTACAAGTTAAAGTTTAATGCTCAAACTAACAACAAAACATTCAGGACTCATAAGGATAATGTAATGGCAAAAAACAGGTTAAATATATGGTTAACTGCAATAGCCTCTATTAACACGAAATTAGCAAGAGTAAATTTATCTAAGTCAGCCCTGCTAAAATGAAAATACACTGGGTAATGCTCAGTTAATGCAAGATAAATTATTACAGATACAAAATATTATCGGGACTTTGATGCATGGTCGTGGAGTGTGCAGACGTGTTTCTCTGGCTCTCCTCTAGCTGCAGGGTTGCCTCACCGGCTTTAGCTTTGTTTTCTCCGCCACTAGGGCGTTTTTCAATAAAGTTAGGTTAGCTAGAACTAATTTTCCTCCCTGGCCTTAGTAGATATAGTAGGTGTCTATATCTAATTTCTGAGATTGCCTTTGCTTACTCACCTCTGGAGTGTACCCCCCACTGATCGCTCTGGGGTGTGAGATACACACGGGCGCGTCCTCCCGAGAGTGGTTTGAGAGGGTAATCTCAGCCTAGGTGGGTCTTCCCCAGGTAGTTTGCCCCTTGGTCGTTTTCTCTTTCTTCCCACTTCCCCTTCACGGGGGAAGTGGTAGTTATGATGGACCCCCCTACTGCCTCCCCCCCCTTCAGGGGGGGAGGTAGTCCTGACGACACCACTACCGTGACTGACCGGCCCCAGACTGACGGACGCCAGACTCGTTCCCCGCTTGACATGCCTGTAAATAACGCGACCTTCGTAACGCTTCATGCTCTAGGTTCTACTCCCCTGTCCAGACTCAATCCCTTCATTGTCAAGAAGGTGATTGACCACTGTGCGGGAGAGGTGGAACAAGTTAAAAAACTTGGAAATGGAGACCTCCTAGTAAAGACATTCAACTCAGCTCAGGTTAAAGACTTGCTAAAGCTGCGTAAGTTTCACTGTCATGATATCGAGGCCAAGATCCCAACATCCATGAATTCCTGCAAGGGTGTTATCACTTGCAGGGATCTCATGGTGATGAGTGAGGAAGAAATCATACAGGAACTTGCTCAGCAGGATGTAATTGATGCCAGATTCATCACTCGTTATCAGGATGGCGTTAGGACGAAGACAGCCACTGTTATCCTCACTTTTGGCAAAGTTTTGCTACCTACAAATGTCAAAGTAGGATATGAAATTGTAAATGTAAGACCGTACATCCCGAATCCCCTTCGTTGTTCAAAATGTCAGCTCTATGGACATCATGAAAAGGCTTGTCGGGCTTCCAACATCGTGTGTGGCAAGTGTGCGGCTGTAGGTCACTCTGCTGACAACTGTACATCCGAGACTGAGTGCTGTTTTCACTGTAAAGATGCTCACTCCACTTCCTCTAGGGCTTGTCCCAAGTGGAAGGAGGAGAAAGAGGTCTGCACAGTGAAAGCGACTGAGGGCATATCCTTTTACGATGCTAGGAAGAAGGTGAAGGAGTTGCATGCAACTCCCAAGCCTAATGTCTCCTATGCATCGGCGGTTGTGTCCCGTCCCGTGATGTGCACCGTTGAGACACAGACTGACCTCGTCTTTCTCCCTCCTGCCACTCACAGTATATCTCCAGCTCGACCTCCTGTCCGTTCCAACTCTCTCACTGACATCCCTAAGGCATCAACTTATTCTCAGGCTGCTGCTGCCTCTCCATCAGTACGGCCTAAAACGAAGCCTGACAAGTCTAGTAAAAGTAACATGACCACCCTCACGAAACAGTCACGTCCTCATGTCCTTCTGGTTCCTACTCCAGCGAGGGAGAGAAAGGTTAGCTCTTCCTCGGGGGAGGCTGGGAACCTAGTTATTGATGACAATATGGAGGTTTCCATTAACAAGCACCGGGATAGGTCCCCCGGTAGTCGCTCGCCTGCCGGCGGGCGACAGAAAAAGACAAAGCACACTGGCCCCCAACGAAAATCTTAAACCGTCGCTTTCACTGTATTACAGTGGAATTGTAGAGGTATTGGGAATAAGTTACAAGATATAGCAATCTTGCTGTCAATACACAGGCCAGACGTTGTTTGTTTACAGGAGACGCGCCTGGAGGATCATCCTGATCCTCCACAGTTCAAACACTACCACTCGTATAGAAGATATGAAGGTCACAGAGTTGCCATATACACACACAAATCACACCCACAAACGGAAGTGATTCTAAATTCTACTCTGGAAGCTGTCGCGTGCAGAGTAAAATTTAATAACACGTATCTGTCTATTTGCTCTCTGTACTGTCCTCCACATGGCCCCATTGATAGTGATGCTTTAAATTCACTAGTGGAACATCTGCCTGGAAATAAGTTAGTGTTGGGCGATTTTAACGCCCATCACTATCAATGGGGTAGCTTGAGGATCGATGGTCGTGGGGAGCAAGTAGCCGACCTAATACTACAGTCCAACCTCTGTCTTCTGAACGATGGTAGAGCGACTCGTGTAGATGATCGTACTGGTAACTTTTCGGCCATTGACTTATCTTTGGCCTCCCCTGGTATACATCCAGATCTCTCATGGGACCCTTACGACGACTCCTTGGGAAGTGATCATTTACCCATCTATCTTTCTTATACACGCGACATCATTTCGGACCCTCCACCTCCAAAATTTAACTATAAGAAAGCAGACTGGGGATCCTTCTCAAGGATCGCCAATTTAGATATATCTGGGGAGACCATAGATGTCAAGGTCGAAAATATAACTACTTCCATATTACACGCAGCTGAGGCTGCTATTCCCAAGACTTCTACAGTTCATGCAAAGCATAGAGCACATTGGTGGACGCCGGATTGCCGACAAGCTTTAAGAAAACGCAATAGGAGATACAGGATTTTTGATAGTCAGCCAACTGAGGAAAATTTTATTGCATACAAACAGGCACGGGCTGAGGCAAGGAGAATAATAAGAAGGGCTAAACGTGACTCCTGGCGGTCCTTTGTGTCCACGGTGACTCGTACAACACCATTACATAAAGTCTGGTCCACTATCAGATTATTAAATAATAAACGCCCATACTTCCCTGTCACCACCTTGCAGGTTAATAATAACATCTATGACGAGCCCGTGGACGTTGCTAACATCCTCACCAGGAGTTTTTCTCATGTAAGTAGCTCAGCCAATTATGACCCGCGTTTCCAACATCATAAACGCACGGCTGAGTTACAGATATTAGACTTTGCCACAGAAGACGTAAACTCCCCGTACAACCAAGAGTTTACGCTAGATGAACTGCTCCTTGCCCTTAAATCCTGTAAAGACACCAGCCCTGGACCAGACACCATCACGTACGGTATGATCCAGCATCTTAATCAGGACAACCTGATTAAGATGTTAGCATTGTACAATGAGATTTGGGCGTCTCGAACGTTCCCAAACTCATGGCACTTTGCGCACGTCATACCGATCCCCAAAGAGGCTGGTCGTCTTATGAATCCCACTTCATTTCGTCCTATTGTGTTGACTTCTTGTCTATGTAAGGTCATGGAACGTATGGTTAACAATAGGCTTCTTTTTGTTTTAGAGTCGAAGAACTTGTTAAATGATCAACAATGTGGCTTCCGTAAATACAGAAGTTCACTAGATCATTTAATGAATTTGGAGCATTGTATTGCAGAGGCATTTGCCAATAAAGAATTCATGATAGGGGTGTTCTTGGACATCCATAAAGCCTATGACATGACATGGCGACACGGTATACTAATGAAGCTCTATGCTTATGGTTTAAGAGGAAATTTGCCTGTTTTTATTTCAAATTTCTTAAGGGACAGAACTTTCTCTGTCAAATTGCCCCGTAACGTAACATCGGATATATTTATCCAGGAAAACGGGGTGCCGCAGGGAAGTGTGCTTAGTCCTACTTTATTTAGTATTATGATCAATGATATTCTGTCATCAGCTCCCATCCCGAGGAATCTTAAATACTCACTCTACGCTGACGATTGTGCAATATGGCACTCTTCCCGTAATGCACAATTTTCGGCTGGCCGGATTCAAGCAGCCCTTGACTCCGTCCACCAATGGGCCTTGCAGTGGGGATTTAAGTTTTCCGTCCGTAAGTGTGCCGCTATAGTTTTCACTAATCGTAACGTACCTAATTTGTGCTTAACTTTGGATAATCAGGCGGTACCTTTTCAAAATTCTGTAAAATTTTTAGGAATACATTTTGATCGTAGAATGAATTTTAAACTTCACGTTAATACTTTGCTTGCTCGTTGTGATAAACCGTTAAATGTCCTCAAGTACCTAGCGGGTACTACCTGGGGTGCCGACAGAAAATCTTTATTAATGGTGTATAAGTCCCTTATTCGATCAACGCTAGACTATGGCGCACAGGTGTATGGCTCGGCATCCGATGCCACGCTGAAAGGATTGGATGTGCTACAGAATAAATGTTTGCGAATGTGTCTTGGAGCCGTCCGGTGTACACGTGTGGCTCGTATGGAAGTGGAGGCGAATGTGCCTCCCCTCCGTATTCGCCGTGACCACCTGGCCTTGTCCTATAGTGTAAGGACATTTAGAAAAAGTAATATCGGCAATGTGGCCTGTACCCCCCTGCGTCAATACCACCACCTTCTGCGGGGGGTGCGTCGGCCACTTGCCGTTCGCCTCCACTTACTGACTCAGGAGCTTGGTGTGGACCCCAGTGACTGTGACAAGTTGGTGTTAAAAAATATAGCGCCTTGGGAGCCACATGCCTTTACTGTTGATGTTACATGGCTCCCAGCACCAAAGGCCAAGGCGCCGGAGGCGGAGGTCCACCACTTGTTTCGTAACATCATCATTCGTCACTTGGGGTCCCACCACTTGTACACCGACGGCTCCAAGTCGAGTGAATGTGTGGGTGCAAGTGTGTGGTCGACTGAATGTGCCCTCAGGTATCGGTTGCCGACTCATACATCTGTGTTTACCTCAGAACTTTTTGCCATTGACAAAGCCATAGACTATGCTCTCAATTCTAGGCATGATTCATTTGTCATATTTTCAGATTCAAAATCAGCCCTTCAGGCAATTGCATCTTGTATTACGGACTCTCACGAGATCCAGGGCCGCATCGTTAATAAGTTGCATTCATGCAACAAGTCATTCACGCTGATCTGGGTGCCTGGTCATTGTCGTATCTACGGTAATGAGCAGGCTGACTTACTTGCAAAGTCGGCTGTAGAGCTCGAGGAGACTTGGGACGTTCCTCGTGATCTACGGTCGAGTCTATCTCTCGGAAAGAAATCAATAAATCTTCTGTGGCAAGGTCAGTGGACCAGACTAAATATTCCAACCTGTAAGCCGTACCTGGGCGACTGGGATACTGCCAACCGCCCCAGTCGCCTGGAAGAAAAAGTGTTGGCACGATTACGGCTTAATGCCACCGTTGTAACACACATGAAACCTTATATGGAAAGACGCTTCCCACCGCACTGTGACATCTGTGATGCGGTGTTATCTATCAGTCATATAATCCTGCGCTGTCGGCGATTTATTCGTGAACGTACTTCACTTATAAATTACTGCAGTGCAGCAGACATCCCCTTCACCCTTTCCACCATCCTGGGTGATGGGGACATTGTTATGACTGATAAATTGATGACTTTCTTGAGAGAGACCGGACTGATCAGAGTGATGTGACTTTTTTACTGTGTGGTTATGGTTTTTATCAACAGTAAATATGTATATATTGTAATATTAATTAGGGTTGACAGTTGACATATTTGAAATAGTTCCTCCTCCCACTGATCTATTTCTAATATAGATGTCCCCTACATTAAGCCAAGTTCCTCGACTGACAGTCACCAGCTGATGAGTGCAAGTGTGCAATACAGAAAGGTATTGGGCACTTGCAGTCGATGGTGGTCTGCTGGCCGAGGTTCTTCACTTTTTGTACAAATTATGTAAATACATTATACCATCTTGCTTAAGTTATTCTAATTAGGGCTGACAGCTGACGTATATGGAAATGTTCCTGACTCGTCTGGTTCTCTTTCATATATTGATGTCCCCTATATTAGGTTGTGCCTCGACTGACAGTCACCAGGTGATGAGTGCAGGTATGTAATGTAGAAAGGCATTACATATCTGCAGTCGATGGTGTTCTGTTAGTCGAGGTATTTTTACCATTAGTGTAGGTCTAGCTATTTGTCTCTGTAGGATTTGGTATAGGTTAGCGATTTGTCTGTTAGGTGATTAGTTTTAGGGTCTTTACATTAGCTATTTTAGTTTATAAGTAATATAAGGTTTAAAAAAATTGAAAAATTATTTTAAAAAAAAAAAAAGATAATAAAAATAAAATTACAAAAAAATAATAAAATAAAAATTATTATATATATATATATGTACGTGTGCATGAAAGTGTGTATGTTCATATGCATGGGTGTGTGTATGTATGTATGTATGTATATATATATATGTTCATATATATATGTATATATGTGTAAGTATATATACATATATATATATAAATTGCCTTAATGACCAGGGGCTCCGGCCTCAATGGTCGATAGGCAAAAAAAAAAAAAAAAAAAAAAAAAAAAAAAAAAAAAAATATTATCAAAAATGACCGACAAAAAGAACCTTTACATAAATCACAAAAAACCCTCACTAGGCCTAAGAATTAACCCTATGCTACACAGCACAAGAAAAAATGCAATAACAGTTATACTCAAATTACACAGCTGCTAGATGATTGGAGACTTCCTGAGCACTCACAATAATAACTACAGGGGAGGACAGAGATGTGAACAAAATGAGGAGCAGATCTAAGTGGCAATGATGCAGAGACTGAGCTCATTATATAGGGGCCAGCAGAGCTTGATACAGCTTCTAAGAAGGACGCGCAAATGAAGCCTAGGGGACAAAGAGTTGACAATCCCGCTCTGAACAACAGAAAGGACGACTTACTCTACTATAACGGTAGAAGGGGGGGACTGAGGCAGAACACGCTCGTGATCAAACAGGCAGCACACTGTACGTTCGAATTACACAAAGGATGATGAAATCATAGGCTATGTAACAATACCCACATAGTTTGCATCAATAACATACTAGAGGATATTGAGGTATAGTACCTGTATCCAAAATAAATGGATGAGGAGGAAGTGTTACTAAATATTTCAAGGCCACTTAAAGAATAACAGTTTATCCGAAGAGACAAAAATATGTAAAAGTCAAAAGTGTGTGTGTTTGGGGGAAGGGGATAAAGGAATCTGGAGAGAGGTATTGGGAATGTAACCACCAGTTTGGGGATGTACGTGCGATGGGTGCAAAAACGAGAGAGAGAGAGAGAGAGAGAGAGAGAGAGAGACAGACAGACAGACAGACAGACAGACAGACAGACTGATGGGAAGAGGACGTAAATTAACCAATGTGGCTTGGGTAAAAGTATCGTGTGTGTGTGTGTGTGTGTGTGTGTGTGTGTGTGTGTGTGTGTGTGTGTGTGTGTGTGTGTGTGTGTGTGTGTGTGTGTGTGTGTGTGTGTGTGTGGTTCTAATTTAACACAATTAATACACGTCACACACACATATTCCTCGTCTTGTAGCAGCTGTATATCTTAGTTGGAGTGATTGCCATCGTTTGGGGTTATTTTAATAGGAGATAAATAAGAAAAAAGTTATGCCATTATATCTGCAGAAATGAGACGAAATATAACAGAAGGTAAGAGGTGGAAGAAAATCCTAACGAACCCTAAATAACCCCACTTAGCCGCTAAAGTGCCTTAGTAAAGGTGATTATTGTATATAATGATTACATTTACTAGGGTCCATATTTTGAGGTGAAAATCATTACCAAGAAACTGACTCGTCTGGGTGAAAACACACACACACACACACACACACACACACACACACACACACACACACACACACACACCACAGCGCACCTCTATGCTCACAAATCACCAAGAATTATTGCACGTTCTCACACACACACACACACACACACACACACACACACACACACACACACACACACACACACCGCATATTGTTCACTCTATACATATATATGTGTAGCCTATATAATAAGTATAAAGATAGGGCATACCCTCTGCTCCAGGTGCAACAGGTAACATTATATTGCAGAGGTGACTCAAACTACTCCCGCAAAGGACCCTGTCCTCCCAGGAAGACAGTGGTGTTCAGACGGTGGAAATGTCTCCCTTACTGACCTTATCCTGGCACCTTCCTCCTTCTGACCTTCTATGGAGCGGCAGCATCAGTGCAGAGCCTGGGTATGCACCGAGACCCAAAAACAACCGGTGTGAAAAATTGCAAAGAGTTCAAATTCGCCATTACCTTTGAAACAATTAAAGAGAAATGAGAAAGCGCTGTGAAATCCGTGTAAACAGCTGTCTTTACATGAATGCACGGTTTTTAAATTAATATCTTAAATATTGTTAGGTTTTACTGCTTTTGTTTTTTTTGCAATACACTCGATCCACCAACTCCACGCCAACCCAGGATATCAGAGCCTCCTACCTAGCAATCCTTTTTTCTTCTCGTCACATCTGCGTCAGTACAACCGTATCACACTTACACCCTTATCACCACATCACATATAGGCTACACATACAGTATATCACCACATCACACCTATACTTATATCACCACATCACATCTACACTCATATCATCACATCACACCTTCACTCATATCACCATATCACACCTACACTCATAACACCACATCACACGTAGGTCTACACTCATACCACCATATCACACCTACACTCATAGCACCACATCACACGCAGGCCTACACTCATATCACCACATCACACCTACGCCCATGCGACCATACCACATAATATGCAAGAACATTTACTTATGGATAAGAGATCAAAATAAGCTTGCAAGGTACATCCTGCCAAGATCCTTGGATATACTGTACTGGGTGAATTACTAAAAAATTTGTGCAATAGTAAGTATGGTGAAGGAGAGAGAGGAAAAAAAAGTTAAAGTGAATGGCAAGATAGAAGTTGACACCCAGTGAAGAAGTAGTCGTAAAATGCGAAAAATACTAAATCAAATGTGTCTGAAAGCATATCTCTGGCTAGTTAGTACAATTATATGCCAGAATGACGCACCCTGATTTGACATTAATGTGGGCTGAGTCATGTGAAGATGTGTGTACATCAAGGGAATTACTACACTGTGCACAAAAATTAACTGACGAATGATTTTCAAGAACAGCATGTTTTTTCGACGAGAAGTTCCAATGATAACAAACTTTCCAGATCACGAAAGACGTTTTAACTAGACCACACAGCTGACCTGGGCGGGAAGCAAACTAACATGTTTTGCTCTCTTTCTCCACCCCAGGTAACACAGTGCTTTGGGCTGTACTCTAGCTGGCATGGGAGGCTTCGTAACACCTCTTCCTAAGCGATGTACTCTGCATATTGCATAGTAACATCGTCATTTTCGGTATTTATATCATTTTCATATCGACATAGTTTGCAGCAGTAACATACAAGAGGATACTGAGGTGAAATATACAAAAAAATTTATAAGGAGATGTTACGAAAAATCCAAATTCTCTTACGATTTATCTGAAGAGATTAAAATATGTAAAGTCGAATATATGTGTGTTTGGGGGAAGGGGACAAAGGAATCTGGAGAGGAATATTGGGAAAGTGACTACAAGTTTGGAGGATGGTACCATGAGTGCTAAAATGAGAGAGAGAGAGAGAGAGAGAGAGAGAGAGAGAGACAGACAGACGTAAATTAAGCAATGCTATTTGAGTGTAAGTACCATGTGTGTGTGTGTGTGTGTGTGTGTGTGTGTGTGTGTGTGTGTGTGTGTGTGTGTGTGTGTGTGTGTGTGTGTGTGTGTGTGTGTGTGTGTGTGTGTGTGTGTGTTTCTAATTTAGCACAATTAATACACTTCACACATATTCCTCGTCTTGTAGCAGCTGTATTTCTTAAATGGAATTATTACCACGGTTTAGTTTGTTTAACAGCAGATAAAAATGAAAAACCTACTGCCATTAAATTTGCAGCAATGAGACTTAATATTGTAGAAAGCAAGGGGTGGAAATGATCAAAATTCAGCCTAAATAACGCCACTTAGCCGACAGATTGCCTCAGGAAAGGTTATTATTGTATATAATGGTTACCATTATCAGGGTTCATATTTTAATGTCAAAATTATTATCAAGAAACTAATTCATCTGAGAGAAAACATACACACACACACACACACACACACACACACACACACACATTATGCCTCCTTGCTCACAAATCACCAAGAAATGTTGCAGGTTCACACACATATTCACTCACAGCACCAGAACTATCCCTAAATAGGCCTAAACCCATTTAGCCGCCAGATTGCTTCAGTAAAGGTGATTATTGTTGATAATAGTTACGATTATCAGGGTTCATATTTTAGTGTCAAAATCATTATCACGAAACTAATTCATCTAAGTGAAAACACACAGATACAGACACACACACACACACACACACACACACACACACACACACACACACACACACACACACACACATTACACCTCTTTGCTTACAAATCACCAAGAAATGTTGCAGGTTCACACACATACACACAGCACCAGAACTATCCCTAACGTACTATAATTACATCCTACCCGCATACCAGTTCTTCTTCTTCTTTATAACGTCCCCTCCGCCTCCTCCTGTTCCTTCTTCCTAATCCCTATCGTCCTTTCTATTCCTCCTTCTCTTCCTGCCTCTTCCTCCCTTTCTCCATTACCCAGCTTTCTCCTCTCCCTAAAAATGAATAATGAAATATTCACCTCTAACTAACCCTTGTTCTTCCATCTTGCTCCTCCATCTCCACCATTTTTCCCTCTTTCCAGTCTAAGCCATACTCACCCCAATATCACTGTCATCTAGTAGAGATGATGTCCACACGCACATCAGCCTGAACAAACACCTTTGCGAGTATGACTCCTAAACACAAATTGTTTTAACCCTTTACAGGCTTCTCTCCTTTGCCTCTATTCCCAATACCACCACCAACGCAGCTAAAACATAATTTGCTAAACTACCGGTTTCTCCCAGTTCTTTTTTCTTTCTTCAAATAGTTCGTCTCTAAACTGACATAAGCAATGATCTTTTCATTTGCAGATAACCTTCAGTCTCCAGCAGGTATGATTCTTGAAATACAGATTCGTCGCACCTTCCGTAAATTCAGGGATTGAAGTATTAAAGTACATTTTACCTCAGTATAGCCAAGGCCCCGCTTACCTTACACGGGTACCGAAGGTTTTCTAAAAGTCCTCGTTCTTTTTCTTTTTTCTTTTAATCAAAGCAAGTACTAAAAACAAACACACACATTTTACAAAAATATATGCCGTAGGGATGCCACAGTGGAAAAAAAATTCACAGGAGATTGATCGAGACGGAATAGCCTAAGCACATGTAAGCCAATCCCTACATTATTTTATTACTTTTTACTGCAATATAAATGCCATCGTGGTGTAGCAGTTATATAAGTGTAAGTGTACTCTGGAAGAAAAGTGCTGTGAATATGGTCTCACTATTCCTTTACCATGCAATATATCAAATGTCATTAAAAAAAATAAAAACGATTTCTTATGTGGTAATACTGCCTCAACTTTATTTTTCACTGTAGTCACATCACATTCCTAATTTATTACAAAATACATCTTCATAATTCTTAAACTTGTGAAATAAACTGCAGTATAAATATAATCTTTAGGTCCTCACATCTTCTGGGAATTAAATCATAGTGAATGGCACCTGGAAGGTGCTGGCTTGAGAATACTCGTAATGAGTACCGTAGCCCTCTTCCTCTACTTCTCCTTTATATCACATCTCTTCATCCATCTCCACATTCTTACCAGTTGTCCTCCTCCTCCACTTCTCCCCCCTTTTTCTTCCTTCTTTCTCTACCTTTTCTTGTTTCATATCCTCTCCACCGCTACATTTTTCCTCTTCCGTCTCTTGCCTCATTTTCCATTCCCAGCCCCATCTTAAGATCACCTTCCCGCAGCACACAATACAAATTCAGTAATAAGTAAATATGTAACGCAGGTACTCACATTTTCCGGGAACCAGGGCGTAACGAAGGGCATCTGGAAGGTGTTGGCGTAGGAGTGGAGCGTATCGAAGCTGTCAGGCTGGACCGACCCGACCATCGCCCACACAGGCCGCGAGAACTGACGGCAGACTGGGGAAGAGAGAGGAAAACTAGATTAGCAAGTGAGAATCATAATCACCATCATCATCACCATTATCACCATCATCACCACCATTATACCCTCTTTCCCACTCAAGGATGGGGCGAGACGGTGACCAGAAAGCAAGGAAACATAAAATAGGAACAATAGGTCAAAATTCGAGGCGGTACAGAGGTCAGAAGCAAATATATATATATAAAAAAATGCAGATGCCTGAACCCAATGACTAACATGAGACCAAATCTTCATCAGCGCAGTTAAGAAAGTAATGACTCAACACACGACCTCCTTATCTTATCTCCTCACCTTAACTTATCATTCCCTCTCTGGGACTTGCTTTTCTAGATATATAAGAAGTGTCTTAGCCCCTAGTCTTTTGCAATTTATTTTCTATATCACTCCTTAACATTCCCTTGTAAACTCTATTATTTATATCGGTTTAATATCGATATAGCTTGGACCAGTAGCATATTTGGGGATTTTGAGGGATAACGTGCTGGAAAAAAAACGCTAAGGTAGAGGTACAACGGGATATCCAGTGCCACTTACGAATGATCTACTTACTTTCTTTAAGTAAACAGTAACTTAACTCACCATATTCAGGCTACAGATTCTCTCTCTCTCTCTCTCTCCCTCTCTCTCTCTCTCTCTCTCTCTCTCTCTCTATGTCACACACACACACACACACACACACACACACACACACACACACACACACACACGTGCTAACTTATTCTCTCCTGCCCGGTATCTGTTACGTGCTGGGTGTGTTTTTATTATCACCTGTGTGTTTTACCTGCAGGAACACGTACGTCAGTGCTGTGCTTCCTGTACCAATGTCTTTGTGTTCCTTTTTTTTTTTTTTTTTTGTTTCTTAGGAGTAAAATTGGATTCTCTCTGTCCTTTATGCCTCTTATGTAGAATAATAATAATAATAATAATAATAATAATAATAATAATAATAATATCAATTACAATAAAAAGGAAAAGAAAAAATACTGGTGCTGCTGCTGCTGCTGCTGCTGCTGCTGCTACTACTTTTTTTTTTTTTTTTGTGAGGAAGAAGAAACCAAAGGCCATGAGCCCGCAAAACTGTTCCTTCCAAGAGAAAAACAAAATACGAGAGAGAGCCAAATTCAAGATCCATTCATTTCGAGATGCCTGGGCACACTGTGTTTGAAAGACTGGAGATCATAGGAAGCAGGAAATACAGACAGAGGGAGACAGTTCCAGAGTTGACCTGTTGCATAAATGAAAGACTGGGAGTAACGGTTAACTCTTGCATTAGTGAGTTCGACAGAAAAGGGGTGAGAGTTTGCTGCTAGACGGGTGCTACGCGCCCGTCGTAGAAGTGGAGGAATGCATGCAGACAGTTCAGAGGAACGGTGACCATTGAAGTAGCGACAGAAAAGAGATAAAGATGCAACACTGCGGCGAAGAGACAGAGGTTGAAGGGAGTCAGTAAGAGGGGGAGAGTTAATGAGACGAACAGCCTTTGACTCCACCCTACTAAGAAGAGCTGTATGTGGGGAGCCTCCCCACACATGAGAGTTTTACTCCACACAGGGGCGGATAAAACCCCCGTATAGAGTCAACAATTGTGCAGAGGCAAAGAAGGAACGGAGTCGGCTTAGCACACCCAATCGCTTGGCAGCAGATTTTACAAGAGATGTAATATGAACTTTCCAAGACAAGTCCCGAGCAAATGAAACCCCAAGCATGTTCAAGGATGATGCAGGATTAAGCTGAGTATTATTAAACATATGTGGGTATAACTGTGGAAGATTTTGTCGGATTGATAGGTGCAAAAACTGAGTCTTTGATGCATTAAAAACAACCAGATTATTTTTACCCCAGTCAGAGATATGAGCCAAGCCAGACATTAGGTGTCCTATAGCCTCATCCCTTGCCTGTTAAAGTAACTGCTGAGATGGACGTTGTGGGAATTGAATGGAAAGGTGAAGGGTGGAGTCATCAGCGTATGAGTGGATAGGGTTAGATGTATAGCTTAGAAGGTCATTGATGAATAAAAGGAAGAGAGTTGGTGATAGGACAGAGCCCTGAGGAACACCACTGTTAATAGATCTAGGAGAAGAACGATAGCAGTCTACAACAGCGGCTATAGAACGACCAGAAAGGAAGCTAGAGATGAAGGCACAGAAAGAGGGATAGAAACCGTAAGAGGGCAGTTTGGAAATTAAAGATTTATGCCAGACTCGATCGAAAGCCTTTGAGATGTCAAGTGCAATGGCAAAGCTTTCGCCAAAGTCCCGAAAGGAGGATGACCAGGAATCTGAAAGGTAGGTGAGAAGATCGCCTGTGGAGCGTCCCTGACGGAACCCATACTGACGATCAGAAAGAAGGTTGCGATAGGAAAGATGCTTTAAAATTTTTCTATTAAGAAGAGACTCAAAAACTTTTGAGATACAGGATGATAAAGCAATTGGGCGATAGTCAGAGGGTTGGGAATGGTCACCCATCTTTGGGACTGGCTGAATGACAGCAAACTTCCAGCAAGATGGAAAGGTACAAGTTGACAGACAAAGGCGAAAGAGTTTGCCTAGGCAGGGTGTAAGCACAGAAGCACAGTTCTTGAGAACAACAGGAGGGACTCCATCAGGCCCATATGCCTTATTAGTACTGAGGCCAGCAATGGCAGAAAATACATCACCTGAAGAAATTTTAATGATAGCCATGTGGAAATCAGAGGGGGGGAAGTGATGGAGGAACAGCACCGGAATCGTCTAAGGTGGAACTGGAGGAGAAAGTCTGAGCAAAGAGATCTGCTTTATCAGTAGAAGAAATAGCTACAGAACCATCAGAGTTGAAAAGAGGAGGGAAGGATGATGAGATAAAGTTGTTAGAAAGGTTTTTGGCAAGGTGCCAGAAGGAGCGGGAAGAGTTCGAGTTGGAGAGTTGAGAGCATTTTGTACGGATGAAATTATTTTTAGTAGAGCGAAGAACAGACTTAGCACGATTCCGGGCAGAAATGTATAAAAGATGTGATTCAGGGGTGGGTTGGCTCCGGTACCTTTTATAGGCCCTCTCCTTGTTGCGGACAGCATTAGAACAAGCGTGATTAAACCAAGGCTTTCTTGCGTTAGTCAAAGGATATGAGAAAGGAATGTATGCTTCCATGCCTGAGAGAATAACCTCCGTAATGCGCAAGGCACACTCAGATGGCTCCCGGCCATGAAAGCAATAATCATTCCAGGGAAAGTCAAAGAAGTACTGCCTGAGGGCCTCCCAATCCGCAGCTCCAAAGTGCCAGAGACGACGTTTTTTTGGAGGGTCCGCAGGCCGTACCGGAGCGATAGGACAGGATAAGGTGATAAGGTTATGATCGGAGGAGCCCAACGGAGAGAAAAGATTAACAGTGTAAGCAGAAGGATTAGTTGTAAGGAAGAGATCAAGTATGTTGGAGCTCTCTCCAAGGCGGTCAGGGATACGGGTAGGGTGCTGCACAAGCTGCTCTAGGTCATTAAGGATAGAAAAGGCGTAGGCTTGTTCACCAGGTGGATCAGTGAAAGGAGAGGAGAGCCAAAGGTGGTGGTGAACATTGAAATCTCCAAGAATGGAGATTTCAGAGAAATCTACTACTACTACTACTACTACTACTACTACTACTTACTACTACTACCACCACCACCACCATTACTACTACTACTACTACTACTACTACCACTACTACTACTACTACTACTACTACTAACTACTACTACTACTAATAATAATAATAATAGCAGTAATAATAATAATCACAGAACCTGTTCAACACAAACTTCTTTTCCATGGCTGGCTATACGAACGATCTAAATCTAAACCCTGGTTACACAGAGGAAAAAAAAAAAGCAAAATAAAAGATCAATAAAGTAAAATAGAACTAGCTCTCAGACACAAGAGTCACGAATTTTTATGGAAATAGGAGTTTGCAGGAGTGGGGACAAATATACGTAGGCTATATACATAGTGGCTACGACTGGCTGGTGGGGGGATGCGAGAAGGGAGGGGGAGGGTGGTTGCGAGAAGGGAGGGGAGGGTGGATGTGGTACGGGTGAGGGAGGGTGGATGCGAGATGGGAGGGGGAAAGGGGTTGCGAGAGGGGAGAGGGAGGAGTGACGCGAGAGGGGAGGGGGATGGAGGTTGCTAGAGAGAAGGGGGATACGAGAGGAAAGGGGAAGGAGGAATGTGAGAGGGAATAGAGAAGGGGAAGGGAGGTGGGTGAAGAGGGAGGTGGCAGGAGGGTAAAAATGAAGAAAGGGAGAGGCTTGAGAGATGACAGGGGAATAAAAGGAGTGGCAGGAGGGAAGGAGAGGGGAAAGTGGTGATAGGGGAGAGGAGGGTAGAAGAAATGGAGGAGGCTAAGAGAGGGGAGGGTGGGTGAGAGGAGGGAGAGGGGTAAGAGTTGGGAGGGGAGATGGAGAGTAAGAGGAGAGGGAAGGGACAAGAT
Source organism: Coenobita brevimanus (assembly GCF_032717465.1). NCBI lineage: Eukaryota > Metazoa > Arthropoda > Malacostraca > Decapoda > Coenobitidae > Coenobita > Coenobita brevimanus. The sequence continues at coordinate 23,274,475 of NC_136954.1, read as the reverse complement.
GGGAAAAGGGAAGGAAAGGAAAAGGGCGGTGAGAAAGCAAGAAGAGACAATTCAAAAGGATGAGAGTGGGGGAAAGAAGAGAAGCTTGGGGGAAAGAGGGAGGTGGGAGAAGGGAAGGGGAACTGGAGGGAGGAGAGGGGAGAGGGAGAAGGGATTGTGCGTACTTCTCACCTTCACCCTTGAAAGGTCTCTCTCTCTCTCTCTCTCTCACACACACACACACACACACACACACACACACACACACACACACACACACACACACACACACACACACACACACACAGACGAATGTTGGTCATTGCTCGCTCCTGAGGGAGAGTAGGATTAACGGGTGAGGTAGACCAGGGGAAGGTAGTAGAGAAGATAGGAAGTACGAGTGGAGGTGGGGTGGTAAGGTTGGGGAGGGGGAGGTAAAGTAAGGGGGCAAGAGGAGATATGAAAAAATGAGGGATGAGTTTTGTTTCACTTCTCTCCATTTTCTCCAAGTCATCTTCTATAAAACATACTTATAGACTTAAACATTTCCATTATTTACAAAACTGCACACATGATACCTATGTCTGGCGCTGAGGGAGATGGAGAAATGGAGAAATCAGAGTAGAGGGAGGAGAGGAAAGGGAGAAGGGGAGGAGGGAGAGGGATGAAAGGAGGAGAAAGGAGGTGGAGCAGAGGGCAGTAAGTCTCATCCCATTCCAGCCCCCTCCCTGGTAATACGCTCAAGCTCCTAAGACCACTATACGCTAAATGTAATCACCTGGATTTATGTGCAGTACTACTCTTCCAAGTCACCAGGGAGTTGATGATACTGTACCCTTTTCCTCTGCCTTGACATACAACTGCCATCTATCCTTCTTGAATGCTGGGTTCTAACAATAGAATTACGCTGTGCAGAGGATGTAGAGCAGTAGTAATGTCTTATTCAGCCACTGAGCAACGTGAAATAAGCTGCAAAAGGACGAACACCTGTGCCAAGTTAAGGTAAAACGGACTTAGTATTATACTCATAATACCACTTTCATAATCCCATACTCACAGACAGTCACCGTACATAAAATCGTTTGGTTTCTGTCAGATTTTTGTCCTATTGCTACTTATTTAACATGGCACTGGTAAAATATATAATGATACGGCTCGATAGCCTTTTCACAGCACTTCGTGGACAGCATCATATTCTAGTGTTAATCTACAATTACGCCTCAGCATTCAAGATGGTGAGATGGCCATTTTAGGCCAAGTCAGAGTTAGCAGCAAGAATAAAACAGGAGAAATTGCAGTCGTCCATTGAGGTTTACTTAAGACGATTTTAATGCAGGCTACTGTTAATCCACTCAGTAAAAATTATATCATACACAAATATTAATCGTTAAGAGGGAGCATATATAAAACGGAAATGACGTCCGGCTATTTCCAGCCAAGTCCTGTCAATTTTATGCAGCCTTAAAGAGATCTATGATTCTGTAGTAATGAACGAAGGATATATTAAACCCTATCATTTTCTTAACTCCATCCTACTCTGAAAATAATTTAGAGACGATATGAATAGAATGAAAGTAACATCCCCTTTTCCCTCCTCGTCATTCTTTCTGCCTCCTTTCCTGCTCTCTCTCTCTCTCTCTCTCTCTCTCTCTCTCTCTCTCTCTCTTCCCATCCATTAATTCGACCAATCCTCACCCTAGGCTCTGACACACATCATCATCCCTCACTCATCTCTCGTCCCCCTTCCCCCTTGTCTCCAACCTCTCTCTCTTTCTCTCTCCTACGTCTTATCCACATAAATGACGACTGCCTTGCCTGACACATCTTTGTTCTCTCTCTCTCTCTCTCTCTCTCTCTCTCTCTCTCTCTCTCTCTCTCTCTCTCCTACATCGCATCCATATAGCCTATATGAAGACTGTCATGGCTGACACATCTTTGTTCTCTCTCTCTCTCTCTCTCTCTCTTGCCTTCCCTCTACCTTCTATTTCCTCTCTGCTCACTCTCATCCCCCTCTCACTTCCCCTCTCCCCCTCTCCTCCCTTCCTTCTCCCCTCTCCCCCTCTCCTCCTCTCCCCTCTCCTCCCTACCCTTCTCGCCTCTCCCTCCTCTCTCCCCCCCTCCCCTCTCCCCTCTGCCTCCTCTCCTATCACAACATAACTCTCTAAATCTGGGGCATCCTTAACCGCTTCTAAAAAAAAAAAAAAAAAAAAAAACGTTGGGTAGGGGTGGTCCTAAGGAAAACTGTCTGGTGGTAGCAACGGAAAATGGCTCACTTTACTGAACGAGTTAAAGGTAGTTATGTCTAATCAGGGATTTCCGGCTTGAACTCTATTAATATTTTTGTATAGTTATTTTATTTATACTTTTCTAATATCAACATAATCCGAATCAAGAACACAAAAGAGAATTTTAAATCGTGTCAGGCAAGATAAATTGCTAAGGAAGAAGCGTTACGACAGTCCCCAAGGCAGTGAGAATACGCCCTCCAATGGCTGGAGAGAGGACGCTGGCTGGCTACTCCATGGATTGTGTCGAGTGAGGGGAATTAATCTGGCGTGACGAGGGAGATGACCTGGGGTGAGACGAGGGGAGATTAATAGGGGTGAGGGGTGATTTATTGGGGGGTAAGGCGTGAAATGGGGTGGGAGTATGGAAGGAAGTGTAAGTGAAAATTTGTTGGGGTCAAGGGAGTGTGTAGGGGTAAGAGGAGGAGAGAAAGAGGGGAGGAAATTGTAAAGGAGAGCAGATGGGTAAAGATGAAGTGAGAGGGGGGGTGTAGGGGTGAGAGGAGGGGAGAAACAGAGGAGGAAGTGGTAGAAGAGAGAATATGGGTAGGGTGAAGTAAGGGGGAAGGATGAGGGGAAAGTAGGAGAGGGGCTGAAATGAGACGAGGTAGAGGTGTGAAGGGAAGACAGATGACGTGGAGGTTAAAGGGTAGGGGAATGAATGGAGGGGTATTGGGTTGGAGAGTGAATAGAGGGGTAATGGGTAGGGGAATGAATGGAGGGGTATTGTGTAGGGGAATAAATAGAGGGGTAATGGGTAGGGGAATGAATGGAGGGGTAATGGGTAGGGGGATGACTGGAGGGGTAATGAGTAGGGGAATGAGGGAAGGGGTAATAATTAGGGAATGAAGGGAAGGGTAATGGGTTGGGGGGATTGAAAAGAGGGGTAATTGGTAGGGAAATGAAGGGAAGGGTAATGGGTAGGGGGACTGAAAGGAGGGGTAATGAGTAGGGAAATGAAGGGAGGGGTAATGGGTAGGGAGATGACTGGAGGGGTAATGGGTAGGGTAATGAGGGGAGAGGTAATGGGCAGGGGAAAGTAAAGGTGAGGGATTGCGATGTTGGAGGGGAAGTGAAAGGAAGTAAGCATGCTAGAAGTGAAGGGGTGGAGATAAAAACTCAAAATATAAGTCTGAGAGAGAGAGAGAGAGAGAGAGAGAGAGAGAGAGAGAGAGAGAGAGAGAGAGATGAAGTGCGTCAAATGAGGTGGTTCTGGTGAGGTTGCTGGAGTCGGGGTGGGATGGCTGAGACAAGATAAGGGGTATTGGAACGACGTGAGGTGAGGCTGTCTGGCCCTCAGTTGACACAAAGCTTAACTAAATTATCTCGTTACCGAAAGACGATTTTTGTCTCAGCTAACAAGTGGCCAGTTCTCGTCCAAAAAGATCTCCTGAAATCTTAAGACGACGACAGAAATATCACCTTTTATTTTTGCTATTACTATACGATTTTATTCATCGTCATACTAAAGATATTAATTTAACTGTAAACATTTAAGTAAAATATATTTCAGATAAGACAGGCCAAGCGTATCCCGTATCGAATCTGAGTTAAAAAAAAAAAAAAAAAAAAAAGGATTGGCCAGTGAGCCGCCTTTTCTCTAATTCTTTCTCTTCAGGCTTGAGTGGAAAAAAAGTTTAGTGACATTATATATATATATATATATATATATATATATATATATATATATATATATATATATATATATATATATACAGTATATATATATAAAACTAATGGTGACTGAACTTTACCCGTGTTTCGAAAATTACATTAAAGATACGTGCCGTTTTGGGCTTTACACTAGAAATAATAGATGACAGAATTTTAAAAGCTTACTGGTATTTTTTCATATAGGCCTATCTGACTCTAGACATTTTCGAGTTCTTCATTTTCTTTTTCAGTTCATTCGACTCTCGACATAGGTTAGGTACCTCGTTTCCAAAATCCAGTTATCCACCTACGACAAACCAATAAAGGGTTGGTCCTTTGCAGAATTTTAGGTTTACTTGGATTTTTTTCCCCACTCGACACTAGGCACAGTTTACGTAACCCGTTTCAGAGGTCCAGTCACCCACCTCCGACATAAAAAAAAAAAAAAAAAAGTGTTGGTTTTTTCTGCAGCCCTCACACGTCATCCTGGCACTTGGGCACAAATACCTACTGACTCTTGTGTTATAATACTGTCATGGATATCACATTCGAATCTGGTATCAGTGGTGGTGTCTTTATGTGTCGTACTCTAAGCGGCAACAAAGATTTCGTAAAAACTCTTCCATAACAATCTGTTCCACATATTACGTCTTAATATCCTCTTCCATGCTACTGATGTAATGTAGGTGGAAATTAAAACTATATAAGTATACAAATTAATTTTAAGGTGCAATATGAGAAAGACACACAAAGACTGGGATGCTACTAAGCCTCCTATGGCACACATGATAAGGCCCTAAGACGTGTCGGTGGGCTGATTTGAAAGACCAGTTAACAAGACGGTATCCACTTTCAATCCAACACCCACAACACGACTTGACTCCTTCAGTCCCATGACGTATTTTTTTCCCATTTTGCTCTTGGTCTTACTAAACTATTTTATTCCTATAAAGAGAGTCCCCTTAGCAGTGAAGCGGTTAATTAAGGCCATATATATATAACCCATACTGTTCGTAAAATTTTTCCTGCGTTGAACAAAATTGTCTGGAAATAGCTTCAAAACATGGAAACGGCGTCCTCGGCCAGAAGATGTTAATATTATTTATCGCAATAAAATAGGGTGTCAAAAAATTTCCTGTGCATTAGAAGATACCGTAATTAACATATTTCACAAACATCTTACAATGTCACATCCCAAACTGCCACACCTCACACCGGAAGCACCTTGTGCTGCCACATCGCACAATGTCACATCTCACACTGCTACACTTCACACTGTCACATTCCAGACTGCCACATCACACACTGTCACACCTAACACTGCCAAAATTCAGCATCTCACACTACCACATCTCTTACAGCTACACAACATACTACCATATCTCACACTGCCACATCTCATAGTGCAACATCACAGACAGCTATAACTCACTATTCCACACTTTACACTGCTGCAACTCATACTGCTACACCTTATACATACGGTTATATCTCACACTGACATACCTCACACTACAATACCTCATACTTCTATACATCATACCGGCATATCAGACACCGCCACACTTCACAGTACTGTATTTCTGACTACACCTTACACTACCACACCACATACGGCCACATTTCCCAATACCACATCATATACCACCAAATCTCAGTCACATCAAGCACTGCAATATCTCACACTACCACACAACAGAAGTCCAAATGTGGTATCTTGACCATATAATATGTAAATCTTGAGGTTTGGTTTTAGTTATCGTGTAGTCGAAGACGGAGAAGTTAAAGATGGATGCAGGGCGTTGATCGTAGTTTATTATCTTCAAGGAAAAGTATAAGTTGAGCAGTGTATGTATTACACTGGAACGTAATTTACTAGCTTAGTCTCGTCGGACCCCTCTTCTCTCTTCCTCTCTCCACAACCTCTCGGTTCTATGGCTGGCCCCTTTTTCACTCTCTAAGTCTTCCATCCTTCTCTACGAGGGCTATTGTCACGTGTAATGGTCGTGTGTGGAATTTCTAGAAGTCTGTATGTCTGTGTGTATGTAGCGTTTCCGGTGCACTTCTAGCATTCCTTCACTATAATCTTGCAAGCTCATTTCCTTTTCCCACACCTAGCTGGGCCGGTGTTCCTATCTATTATGCTATCTATTATGTGCTGTATTATGATAATGTAAATTCCTATTTCTATCTATCATGCTATCTATTATGATTTGTAGTATTATAATATGGAGTCCTAACACAAATCCCTCTCACACTTCACACTACCACATCATGCTACCAGATCTCACAGTTACATCACACACTCCCATATCTCACACTACCAGACCATAAACGTCTAAATCTCTCACACTTCACACTACCATATCACACTACCAGATCTCACACTGTCACATCACACACTGCCATATCCCACACTACCAGGCCACAGAAGGCCATAGCTCTCTCTCACACCTCACAGTACCATATCACACTACCAGATCTCACACTGTCGCATCACACACTGCCATATCTCACACTGCTAGACCACAGACGTACAAATCCCTCGCACACTTCACACTATAACATCACACTACCAGATCTCACGCTGTCACATCACACACTGCCATATTTCTCACTATCACACCACACACGTCCAAATCCCTCTCAAACTTCACACTACCACATCACACTACCAGACCTCACACTGCCACTCATCGCATGGACACACCTGACACTATCACGTACACCAGGCACTGCCACATCTTACTACCATACCTGACACTACTACATTTGAAATACATACACCTGAATTACACTCCACTACACTTCCTGTGCAAGCTTGTGTCCTGTGTTATTCATGCAAACTCTGTCGATATTAATACGATGTATTTTCATCCATCCATCATCCAATCCTACATTGCCCCATGAGGAGCGTAGGAGCCCGGGGCTAGGCAGTTGGTCTCGACATTTAAGATAAGAGTGACCAGCCTCACTCAACCCTGAGTGGCATTACATGAGCAATCAACCCCAACCACCCCTTGGATATAAACCTTCACTGGCTCAATCCGACTGGAGTGCAATAATTACCCACTAAACCATCAAGGGCTAAAATTTGGCTATATGGTTACCACCCAGCGTATAAATGGTTTCCTGGTGTACAGGAAACCATTTGGCTTGTCACTCAGTGTAGAGTCACCTACAGGCAGAAGGAAAAGGAAAGAATGAAGGAAAGAAAGACAGAAGAGGGAGTGTAAAGTCACCCGTAGGCAGAAGGACAGGAAAGAATGAAGGAAAGAAAGACAGAAGAGGACGGAAGGAAAGAAGGATGGAAGAGAGGAAAGGGCAGACACACGAAAGCAGCACTACATCGAGTGAGTGGATGGTGAGCACCCCCACCTACCACATATGTATTTTCAACAATCAAGAATTTATTATTGTGTAATAAGTAAAATATATGGTCAAGGAATATACAGTACAGAGTCTCTTAAGACCAAGACAACAGGACCATTTAAAATTCTCTCTCTCTCTCTCTCTCTCTCTCTCTCTCTCTCTCTCTCTCTCTCTCTCTCCAGATACTGAGCTCCCCGCCAGGCCTTCCTACGAAGAGGAATGAGCACTAGATGTGACGTCAGGCTTATGACGAATAGATGTGGGTCGACCAGATACGGTGTGTGTTTGTGTGTGTGTGTGTGTGTGTGAAACAGTAATGCTTGGCCTCTATTTCCACTTATTTACGTGAATGAAATAGCAGCGAGTTCCTTACGTACTTCTTACTGCTGATCTGTAAGTGATCACCATAACACATACGAGTATGGAGGGAGGAGCAGTGTTCAACTTCTTTGCACAGTGCTTTCTCTGCGATAAATCAAATCATCTAGCAGTCTGCACGAGCAATATGGCGACAACGTCATTGTAATGAAGTGTTTAACTATATTTCCATGTGTAGTAATATATATATATATATAACGTGACTACCATTTCATATATCTCAAGCGAAGGAAAATTTTGCTCTGAATTACCAGCGACTTCCATAATTTTACGTAAAAACCGTAATAAGTGGCGGAGGAAGAGCAACACAGGTTTCTATGTTCCATTCTGTAAGGTTAATCTGCATTATGACTCTCAGGCTCCTATGACTCATTTCCAGGTAAATAAAATCGCCTGACGTTAGCTGGAAGAGAAGACTTTGGCAACGAGCATATTTTTTTCTGATGCCATATGAGTGGGTCATCTGTGTTCCTATATATCAACGGAAATACTGGAGGACTATTGGACTATTGTGGTATTTCAGTCAACAGTATAAACCAGCTTAGGACATACTTCTGCTTACACATGCAAGACTAACTAGTTTATCAGTCATTAACACATGCGGTCGGGGCACCTGTACATCTAATATACTATAGCACTAGCCGTGTGTGTGTGTGTGTGTGTGTGTGTGTGTGTGTGTGTGTGTGTGTTTTGGGCAGCCGAAACTACACATTCAAATCGCACCAAAATTGGCACAAAAATCGCAAAAATTCGCTGATGTGAAAAAACTTGGTCCCATCACGATTGAAAAACTTTTACTATATTTAATATGCGATCACATTATGACCAAAAAATGCTGTTCCAGGCGCCCGGCATAGGATCTCCGTAGAATTTTTTGCCCGTAGGTACAACTACCCCTGGGGGTAGGGGGGTTTCAAGAATACTCCCCCAGTATCCCTGCTTGTCGTACGAGGCGACTAAAAGGGTTGGTGGTGGGTTAGTGCCCCACCCCGTAAAAAGAACTAACTAAAAAAGCAAATAAAGCGCCTCGGACCCGGACGGACCATACGTTGACGACTAAGGAACGGACAAAGGACATTCTGAGAGTAGGAACGTGGAATGTGAGAGGAGTGAATGATGAAGTGAAAGAGAGAGAGATTGTCCAGGTGCTTGAGGATGCAAAAGTGGATATATGTGGATTGACTGAAACTAAATGGAAAGGTGAAAGGATGAGAGAATGGGAATACGGTGTAGGTATATGTGCGGGAGTCAGTGAGAATGAGAGGGCAAGAGAGGGAGTATATCTGATGATAAGCAAGAAGTGGAAGGAGAATATAAGAGAGTATGGAACAGTGGGTGCAAGGATTGTATGGGTGAGGATGAAAGTAGGTATACAAGCATGGGCGATTGTATGTGTGTATGCTCCAACAGAGGATCGAGTGGCAAGAGTGAAAGATGAGTTTTGGGCGAGAGTAGAAGCATGTATGGACAAGTTTGAGAGGAGCGAGAGAGTGCTGTTGATTGGAGACATGAATGGCAAAGTCGGGAATGTACGAGTGGATGGAGTGGTTGGTCAGTGGGGTGTGCCAGCAGAAGTAGATGGGAATGGTAGTGCTTTGGTGGACATCTGTGCTGGTAAGGGGTTGGCAATAGCCAACACCTACTTTCGTCATAAGATGATCCACCGGTATACATGGAGAGTAATGAGGAGGATGGATGGTGAACTTGTTGAACGAAAGGCAATGATAGACTACGTGTGTGTGGATGAGCGAATGAGAAGACAAGTGTTGGATGCAAGGGTGTGGAGAGGGTGGGGGAATGGAGTCTCGGACCATCACTTAGTGATGGCCAAGGTAGAGCTGCAAAGAAAGTGGTTGAGGAGGCGAAGGGGAAGACAGGAGGAAACAGCTCCTGTGAGAAGAGTGGAGAAATTGCAAGATAGTGAGAAGAGGACAGAGTATAAGAGCATAGTGGAAGAAAGATTGGGAAGGTATGAGCTAGAGCAGATGGAAGGGGTGGAAGACGTATGTAAGATATTCACGGAAGAGATAAGCGCAGCGTGTGAGGTGGTTTGTGGAGTGAGGAGGAGATGCAAGGGTGTGCAAGGGACAGCATGGTGGAATGATGAGGTGAAACGAGCTGTGGAACAAAAGAAGAAGGCATATGGTGAATGGTTGGCGAGCAGAGGTAGGGGAGAAGATGAGAGAGAGAAGAGAGAGGTATATGTGAGCAGGAGAAGGGAGGTTAAGAGACTGGTGAAGGAGAGTAAGAAGAAAGTGGATGAAGAGTTTGTGAGGAATCTGAGTGTGAAATGGAGGGAGAGTAAGAAATTGTTTTGGAAGGAGGTAAAGAAAGTAAGGCAGTGTGAAAGGGGAAATAGTAGGGGAGTGAAAGATAGGAATAATAGATTGATGGTGGAGAAGAGAGAGAAATTGAGGAGATGGAAGGAGCACTTTGAGGATTTGTTGAATGTAGAGAGTGAGAGCAGTGTGAGTATAAGTGGTTGGGGAATGGCTGGGAGAAGAAGAGATGAGAGGAGGGAGGAAGAGATCAGTAGGTCGGAAGTAGTGGAAGCGATGAAGAAGATTAAGCTGGGAAAGGCCCCAGGAATTGATGGAGTGTGTGGTGAAATGCTTAGGTATGGGGGTGAGATTGTTGTGGAGTGGATATGGAAGTTGTGTAGATTGGCTTGGGAAGAGGGAAGGGTTCCAGAGGACTGGAAATCAGGTATAATTGTTCCTCTGTACAAAGGAAAAGGGGAGAGAGAAGTATGTGGTAACCATAGGGGTATTTGCCTTCTTAGTGTGACTGGTAAAATATATGGTAGAATACTCATTGATAGGGTTAGGCATATGACAGAGGAGCTAGTTGGAGAAGAACAAGGGGGATTTAGGAAGGGAAAAGGGTGTGTAGATCAGATATTTGTTCTAAGATGTTTAGTGGAGAAGTATCTAGAGAAGGGAAGGAAAGTGTACGCTGCCTTCATGGACTTGGAGAAAGCTTATGACAGAATAGATAGGAAAGGTATGTGGAAGGTATTAAGAATATATGGAGTGGAGGGGAAATTGTTGAGTGCTGTGAAGAGTATGTACGAGGGAGCTAGGGCTACGGTGCGAGTGGATGGTGAGCTGAGTGAGTTCTTTGATCTCAATGTGGGACTGAAACAGGGGTGTGTAATGTCTCCATGGCTGTTTAATATATATATGGATGGGGTCGTAAAGGAGGTACAAGGTAGGGCAGTGGATGTGGGGGTGGCCCTAATGAATGAGGGTGAGATTTGGAAGCTTCCGTTGTTGCTGTTTGCTGATGATACAGTATTGTTGAGTGAAGATGAATGGGAGTTGCAAGGTTTGGTGAATGAATTTGGGACAGTGTGTAGGAGGAGGAAGCTGAAAGTTAATGTAAACAAAAGTAAAGTTATGGTGTTTGAGAGGAATGAAGTCACAGAGTGTGCAGTGAGGTTGGATGGTGAGGATATGGAGAATGTGAGTGCATTCAAGTACTTGGGTAGTGTGATGAGTAAGGATGGAACTTTGGGGGATGAAGTACGTGAAAGGGTACAGCAGGGAAGGAAGGTTGTTGGCACACTGAAAGCAGTGATGAGAAATAGGGAGGTGAGTATGGAAGTTAAGAAGTCTCTGCATGATGGTATTGTGATCCCTACCCTGACGTATGGAAGCGAGGCGTGGACCTTGCAAGAGGGGAACAAGTCAAGAGTGAGAGCAGTGGAAATGAGTTACTTGAGAGGAGCATGTGGAGTGACATGGAGGGACAGGTTGACGAATGAAGAAGTGAAGGAACGTTGTGGGGTAGATGTGGATGTGGTTGAAAAGATTAGGAGAAATACACTGAGGTGGTTTGGACATGTGGAGAGGATGGAGAGTGAAAGACTGACTAAGAGGGTGTATGTGGGTGAGGTGGAGGGAGGGAGAGGGAGGGGTAGACCGAGGATGAGGTGGAGGGATGGAGTTGAGAGGTATATGAGGGAGGGGGGGGTGAGTTGGGGGGAGGGGAGTCAAATGGCGGGTGACAGAGTGACTTGGAGGCGTTTTGTCTGCGGCCACCCTTTGCGGGATTAGGGCGTCGGGCTATAGATAGATAGAGATAGATAGGTACAACTAAAATAAACTACAGCAGCGCGCGAGCCCTCCGCAGGAGCAAGTGCGAGGGGCCCGAAGGGCCCAGGAGCACTTGTAGTATTCTATTCCAGCTGAAGTCAGGCGATAATATTCAATAAAGAGCGCGTCACAAGAGCCTAAGAGTGTTACTGTTTTTCCCAATAACATTCTCATGGTATTCTATTTCACCCAACGCCAGACGATTTCATTCAGGCTTTAGGTGGTAGGTTGGGGCGCTTACCATCCACTCACTCGGTGTAGTGTTGCTTTGGGTGTCTGCCCTTTCCCCTTTTCCTCTCTTCTTCTTTTGTCTTTCTTTCCTTCATTCTTTCCTCTTCCTTCCACCTACGGGTGACTTTACACTCCTTCTTCTGTCTCCCTTTCCTTCATTCTTTCCTCTTCCTTCTGCCTATGGGTGACTCTACACTGAGTGACAAACCAAATGGTTTCCTGTACACCAGGAAACCATTAACTACGCTGGGTGGTAACCATATAACCAACTTATGGCGCCTGGTGGTTTAGTGGGTGATTAAGGCGCTCCAATTGGATTGAGCCGATGCAGGTTTATATCCAAGGGATAGTTGGGGTTTATTACTCATGTATTGCCAATCAGGTCTGAGTGAGGCTGGTCACTCTCATCTACTTTCAAGACCAACTTGCCTTGCCCCGGTCTCCTGCTCTCCTCATGGGGCAACGGAGGATTGGATGATGGATGGATGGATGGAAAGATCGTCAGAGGAGACTGAGATTCGCTGCACAGCAATATATCGCAGGGTTATTGTATGATGTTTATTTTTCAAATGAATGAAATAACAATTGCTAAGTAAACACCATACCATACTCAAGAGGGTGTATTTGTATTTGTGCGTGCAAGGAAAATCTGTATTGTAATATATCTACCTGAGAATTGCAGGAGTATCACTTAATTTGCAAATACTGGGCGGCCCGTAAATAGCGTCAATATTTTATTTTAATAGACATTCATCTGGCGGTACCTCGTGTGCTGCGGGAACGGTTGAGTATGCTGGTGTGGGCATGATAGCGAGGCAGAGAGGAAGAGAAGCACTACACATATACCACCCTGCGTAGGATATATAAAGGAATTGATCAGCATTTTCGCATCCAAGCGTAATTTGTACTGCATTATATCCTTGGCGAATACTGGAGGAATATTGTTTACCATACGAGAGGCTAGGAGCGGGAAACGTGAACAGCTTAGGTAGTGAGACACAGCAGCCTAAGCCAATTAGCCAAAGGGGACTTAGTCATTGTCAGGCCGGGGACTAACTCACTGTTCTTACGTCAACTACTGCTCTTAACGTCGATGGCTTGTTAGGGAGAATGGAATGAGAGCTAAACCCCTTGCACTAGTCAGCTTCCTTGCAAGGTAGATTCGTTTTCTCTCTCTCTCTCTCTCTCTCTCTCTCTCTCTCTCTCTCTCTCTCTCTCTCTCTCTCTCTCTCTCTCTCTCACCAATGGCTAGTAAGAGAGAGAAGACTGATAACTTCACCCTCCTGCATCAGTCAGCTTCCATCCCAGGGTAACCTCTTGCAACTTCTGTACCTGTTACCTCTCTCATAATCCTGAACCCTGCATTATATTCCTCCTGCCCATTATGTTCCTTCAGTCTTCAGTCTTCGTCTCTGCTAATTCTATCTCTCCTTTTTTTCCTCTCTAATCTTTCTTTCTTCACTTCTTTTAAACCTGCTACCTCTCTTTCATACTGCTGAACCCTTGTATCATTTTCCTCTCCTTTATTATGATCATGCAGTCTCCTTCTCTGTCATTTTCATCTTTACTACTTCCACCTCTGCTGTTTCAAGTCTGACACTCTCTTCTTACCACTTCTGCACCTATTACAAAAGCATCACAAACACAACAGTAGCTCCATTCATCCATCCATCCATTTATCTATCTATCTATCTATCTACAAGTACTATTGGATTAACACACTAAAGGGCATGGTCTTCCTCTGAGCTGAAAGAAACCATCCAATCGGTAGCCAGAATATAAACTTAAGTGATGCCCTGCTCCCTAAAAATGGATCCCACTGTCTCTACATTCCCCCAAATAAGCCAGCATGCTTGTATGTACTAAATTACCTTAAAACAGTGTTCCCCTGCAGTGCTTAACCCGACACACCCAACGAGAGCGAGATGTTGCGTGTCTGGCACTTGCATTTGTTCCTCCGTGTTAGTCTGTTATTATATGATTGTCAGACACGGTTTTCATTAGTTTTCTATCAACAGCGTTTCATAACATAGAAATTACATGCTAAATCACACACAGACACACACACACACAGACACACACACACACACACATACACAACCCTGAAAAAGTGACAAACAGGCGTGTACCCGTCAAAATGGCGACACTGGAAATGCACACACACACACACACACACACACACACACACGAAAAATAACCAGGGCAACGTTCGAGTATTCGTCAAAAAAAATCTTACATGGAAATTATACAGCCTCCTCCTGGTGATGGACATGGCGGTAGTGGCGACAATTTAGTCTAAGCAAAAATGATTCCAGCAGTCACATTCACGCCTCCCATGTTCCGCTGGCAATTGTGTTTCTTTTATTTCAGTGACTGGAGTGGTTTACTTGGCCACAGTTAACACTGTCAGGCTCGTCTTTTCTGAATAAATTATCACAGCGAAAATCGAATTAAAATACCAGCGCATGACAACAAAATATACAGAAGAAGCAGTATAAAAGACAGCAGTAAACACACACACACACACACACACACACACACACACACACACACAACGTGTGAGGGATGATCCTAATACCAACACTCTCAAGACCCTACGGTATGCTCACTTTCAGGTAAATTAAATCGTGTGGCGGTAGCTTGAACAGACCACTAGATTGGTTCCGATCATGAGGGGGTTAAGCCCTACATACGGACATTTAACACACACTCTTCTCACCCTATACTCCACACACCTTCTACACCTGCACCCATGCCTGAAGCAGTGGGTGGCGGCGGATCACTTCGCCTGTCATCAAAAAATGGTGTCCCTGGCCCCTACTGAATTGTCATAAAGACTTTGTAGTTAATTGTAGAGAAGTATATTTTAGACTTGTGGTCGAGCGGCTTTTATATCTTGTAGTAGTTTCCCCACCAGATGTCATGTAGTGACGGGAGAGGTAAAGAATAGTATGGGACTATTTTTATTTGTCTTGGAAATATTAAACAGGTATAATAGTATAAGTCCTGGGTAGCTACCTCCCTGTCTCGCTATCTCTCTCTCTCTCTCTGTTCTCAAGCTAATCTCCGTCTCGACCTCTCTCTAGGGTCGCTTGTCTCCTTCTGTCTAGCCTGTTCGGTGGCTAATCTAGGTCTGAGCTCTCTTTCCTAAATTCTGGTATAGTAGGGTGTGTGTGTCACGTATCTTCCTCGTGGCAACAGAACTTTCTCACGAGAGGACTGCTGACAGCTAACTGAATCATCTCCTTACTGGCCGCTGTCGTCAGCTTTCCTCCGTGTAAGTGTTTAGCGCTGCTCGCTTCTCGCAAACACAACACCTTCTCATCATTTGACTTCCTGCTTCTATCTGTCTCTCTATCTATCTATTTATCTATCTATCTAGTATGATTTGCAATTATAATATGGAGACCTACCACATTGCTCTGCCGCGCAAAAAATGGCGTACCATCGACATTTAATAGTTATAATATATATTAATACATACTACATACACATTATAATGAACTTATAAGCTAATTAAGTGAAATACATAATATTGTAAAGTAACATAATTGTATGAATATTGTATACATATATTATTCATAGTAAATAGTGATTATTCAGTAATATTACATTTAAACAAGTTGTATACATATTTGAATAAATGCAATGGTTGTTGTATAACACTTGTAAGACGTGCATGTACAACAGACGTACGCATATAATTGTGCAATGGTAATACTGCTAGGTTATACATTACATATTTGAGTTATCACTTTAGTAATGTCTAATATTTCACCTAACTTGTATGATGATACTGGTAATATAGAATTGTGCTATAATTGTATGACTTATAATATTGTACTAACATTGTGGTACTACATAATTGTAACATTTTATGAATTGTTACCAAATATTGTGTTAATGCATAATTGTGTTGGCCTTATAATTATAGTTACATAAAAGTTACATCTTGTTAATTCAACTGTTTTGTCGTTACATAATTGTTACATATCGTTTGTAGGTACATAATTGTTGTTAAAGTTACATAAAAGTTACATCTTGTTAATGCAACTGTTACATAATTGGCAAAATGTAACATAATGCAATCCGTTTGTCGTTACATAATTGTTACATATCGTTTGTAGGTACATAATTGTAGTTAAAGTTACATAAAAGTTACATCTTGTTAATGCAACTGTTACATAATTGGCAAAGTGTAACATAATGCAATCGTTTGTCGTTACATAATTATAATATGGAGTAACAATTGTAATAACTGCAGTCCTAACATATGCTGCGGTCGATGATAGTGATGATGTGTCGTGCCACTTGTATGTGGAGACAACAATTTGCTTTTTTTTGTTTGTAGTTTATGTGGTATTTTGGCTTATGTAGTAACACTTACACTTATTTTCATTTGTTTGTTATGTGATCTTACTTTATTTCTCTTTTTTCTGTTTTACTTTCCTTTCTTTCTTTCTTTCTTTTTTTTTTCTTTTTTTTTTTTTTGTATGATTTTCTATAGTTTGTATCTCTTTGCTTGTGTACACTTTTTTCCATGTTGTTCATGGTTACATAATTACTGGCTAATTTACTTGGGATACTTTTTTAAAGTTTAGTTTATATTGCACAGATACTACTGAAAATGATATTATATAGTCCCATATTTTGTTATTTTATATAAAAAAAAATATATATACATATATACAGTATTAACTATACACACTGACTTGTTCACCTGTACCTCTTGTGAGTAATATGTGTGTCAGCACTGTGTGGAAATCATTGTCTTCACGATTGTGTTGAAGATGTTCACTCTTGCTAACGGCATTTGTGTTGGCCATTTTTTTTCTTCTCTAGGTTACCTTGTAACTTAATTTGTCTGTTTCCACTAGGTAGCTTTAATTAATAAATGTTTAATACAGTTCTTTTAATTGCTCACTGAGTAACCGTGATTGTATATTTTCTTTATTACTTTGTAGATATAATTAATGTATAGTTGTATGTATGAAACACGTATTTTACGTAGGTATAAATGGTAACACTCGTTGGTAGTAAATAAATGTTATAATAGATGAATGAATATATACAGTGTAGAATATTTATTGTTGGTGATTATTTAGTGTTTGAGTTATGCAGATAACTGAAGTAAGTATGTGTATTTAAACTGTAACTATACAGCACGTTTTATATGTTTGTGCAGAAGCTTATTGTCTATCACTGTGTATTGTATAAATGAAGTAATTATGTAACTTACTAATTTTTACCGTGGTGGGAAATGGTGTGAGTGGTGGTGCAGGTGGTGTGTTGACTGACGTGGCGTCTGTTCAGCAAGCACGCATGATGACCTCAACTTCCCACACTGGTAGCTGTGGTGAGTGAATGAGTAGCGATGAGTAACTTGAGTGAAGACGAGTGAGTAAGATGAGTTGTAAATCGTGTCTCACTCTTCGTTTGTTTGATGTGGAAGTTTTCTCTGTCCTTTTCTCTAGTGATTTATTCGTTGTGGGATGAAGACTGCCGCTACTTGTAGGTGCGTGTAGAAGATTATACAGACGACGTAGAGTTGTTAATTGTAGTTGATTGTAGATGGCTGTAGTTGATTGTAGATGGCTGTAGACTTTGTAGAACTGAAGCTAACCTTGTAGTCTCGGTTGCTTTTGTAGAAATTTGCTTTTAATTCGAGACGATGTCCGCAGATTTGCTGGTTTGTCGTTAAGCTACTTGCAAGGCGTCGAGTGATCTCTTGACCTCTGCATCAGCGTAATGATCTGGGAGACGGAGGGGCAGGAGCTGATATTGTTGGTTGTTGTCAATCTTGATATTTTGTAGGAATTTAATGTTGATTCGTAGACGAGGTTCGTATACGTTCGCTGCTACCAAATGTCATAAAGACTTTGTATCATAAAGCAGCGACTTTGTATTTGCTTGTAGAGGCGTATATTTTAGACTTGTGGTCGAGCGGCTTTTATATCTTGTAGTAGTTTCCCCACCAGATGTCATGTAGTGACGGGAGAGGTAAAGAATAGTATGGGACTATTTTTATTTGTCTTGGAAATATTAAACAGGTATAATAGTATAAGTCCTGGGTAGCTACCTCCCTGTCTCGCTATCTCTCTCTCTCTCTCTGTTCTCAAGCTAATCTCCGTCTCGACCTCTCTCTAGGGTCGCTTGTCTCCTTCTGTCTAGCCTGTTCGGTGGCTAATCTAGGTCTGAGCTCTCTTTCCTAAATTCTGGTATAGTAGGGTGTGTGTGTCACGTATCTTCCTCGTGGCAACAGAACTTTCTCACGAGAGGACTGCTGACAGCTAACTGAATCATCTCCTTACTGGCCGCTGTCGTCAGCTTTCCTCCGTGTAAGCGTTTAGCGCTGCTCGCTTCTCGCAAACACAACACCTTCTCATCATTTGACTTCCTGCTTCTATCTGTCTCTCTATCTATCTATTTATCTATCTATCTAGTATGATTTGCAATTATAATATGGAGACCTACCACAGAATAGCTGCCCTTCAGCACCCATAAAACAAGGGATACATCACTGGTCACAGGAGCGGCCCTTATGTCAGGCGTGTACAAACAGGCCAATAAATACACACATATGTAAGTACATATATATGTAAGTACGTACATACATACACATACATACATATTCATACATACATATACATACATACACATACATACATATTCATACATACATATACATACATAAACATACATACATACATACATATTGCATACAAATATACAGGAAACCTAGCCGAACAAGACCAAACATAACTATGAAAACGCTGCTTTTCATTCCTTCCTTACCAAGGTAAGGGTTGATGAATGACAAGTTTAGGACCAAAGTATACGACAATCACGTTTGGGTTAGGTACTGTTAAAGTTTGTGTAATACCCTTTAAAAAGAGCTGATTTACACCAAGCGTTGTGAAAGAGTCGAGGATGAGGCGGAAATAAAACTAGCTGCTTGATTTTAGCAGCATTCAGTCAAAGGTCAAGTGCACAGAGAAAGGTCAAGGGTCAACGTCACAGGACAGGCAACTGAGTTCTGATCTTATCAGAACCAAATCTGGTGGAAGGATACAGGGTTAGACAAAAACGAAAGGATTCTGTTCTGAGAATCAGTCAAACGTTACGGTCACAGGCCAAGGTCAAAGTTCGACCCGTGTGTCTATGTGTGAACAAAAAAAAACAGTTTTGGTCTGATTTAGGTCAAACTTGGTGAATGAGCGGTGGACCAACCAGATTTTTTTTTAATAATGGGTCAAAGGTCAAGGTCAACGTAAATAGTTATTTTCCGATGCAGACATCACTTAGTGGAAGGGTTTAGGTTAAAGTAAGGATAAAGATGCTCGATTGTGATAACATTCAGTCAAAGATCAAGGCCACAGGGAAAGGTCAAAGGTCAACGTCACTGGGGGCAAAGTCAGCTCAAACAGTTATGATCCAATTTGGACCACCGTCAGTAGAAATGTTAAGGGTTGGCCAAGAAAGAAGTAATTCGATTTTGGGAATACTCAGTCGAAGGTCAAGGTCACAGGACAGAGTATATTTGGCCCTTTAGAGCAGCCGGTGGACACGGGTGTTGCACTCTCTGAATGCTCCTTCTTGTTAGTTGTTGTTACTGATACTACTTGTTCTATATTCTGTCGCTGTGTGTGTGTGTGTGTGTGTGTGTGTGTGTGTGTGTGTGTGTGTGTGTGTGTGTGTGTGTGTGTGTGTGTGTGTTGCTGTCTTTCAAACTGCTTCTTTAGTATGTCTTGTAGTCTTGTGTTGATGGTCATTCCTGTACTCTGTCTTGGCTGTTAACTTGTGTAATTCCAGAGATGTCTGTTAAACTTACTGGTATAGCTTCTAGTACTCTATTTATGTCACGATGTCTCACTTAAAAAAGAACTGTCTGGGTGTAGCAAGACAAAATTTAATAGTACGTCATCATAATAAATGTGTTAGAGGGTAAACAGGCTAGGGGAATAGGGAAAGGGGAAAAGCGAAGATAACAGGGAAGAGGGAGATAGCCTTGGTGGATGAGGGGAAGGCAGACTAAGAATGGGTGGGGATAAGGGTGAAAGAGAGGATGGGGAGATGAGGGCGTCAAATGCAGCGAGGATGAGGAAGAAGGGACGAGAGGCTTCTAAAGGTGAGAGGGACTAGAGGAGGGAGGGTAGACTAAGAGAAGGGGTGGTAAGGGAAGCAGGTGGGGAGAGGCTGAGGGGATGAGAGGGAGGCGTCAGAGGGGGGGTAATTAGGAAAAGGGAGAGGAGGGAGTTAGAATGCTGTACCAGGTGGTGAGGGGGAGGGGGCAGAATTTGCATACAGCTCTTGTCTCTATGTAAATATGTATTAAATCAGGCAATTATAGGCCTCAAAACATATATTAAACGAGGCAAAGCACGAGTCAATGCATCGTATGTGAAGGAGACTGTGTGTGTGTGTGTGTGTGTGTGTGTGTGTGTGTGTGTGTGTGTGTGTGTGTGTGTGTGTGTGTGTGTGTGTGTGCGTGCGTGCGTGCGTGTGTGTGTGTGTGTGCGTGTGTGCGTGCGTGCGTGCGTGCGTGTGTGTGTGTGTGTGTGTGTGTGTGTGTGTGTGTGTGTGTGTGTGTGTGTGTGTGTGTGTGTGTGTGTGTGTGTGTGTGTGTGTGTGTCGTACAGTCTCGAAAACACCCTGACTTTTACCCCAGACCTTATGTTACTATGAATTTAGCTTAAGTCGCCATCTTCGTTCACTCATATTTTCGTCCTCGATTTTTCTTCTCAGAAAAATTCATTTACTTCTCTGCTAATGAACTGATTTTTCTTTCTCCAGATATTTAGAGATCTCAGAGGAACAAAACACCTTGCTTATTTACGTTTATTTATT
Source organism: Coenobita brevimanus (assembly GCF_032717465.1). Lineage (NCBI taxonomy): Eukaryota > Metazoa > Arthropoda > Malacostraca > Decapoda > Coenobitidae > Coenobita > Coenobita brevimanus. The sequence continues at coordinate 23,253,633 of NC_136954.1, read as the reverse complement.
TATTTATTCTTGCTTTAATAGCCTCTTCTTCCACGTATATATCCGAAAACGCCACGACTTCTTCATGGCCAAGACTTTTAGAAATAATATACAAATCATAAATGTTTCGATTCTGTTTACTTGCAAAATATAAATACGTCGATTTTTTTGCCTGTTATTTAGTCCTTTTCTTTTACCCATACATTTCTACTAACTCCTGGATACTTTTTTCTTGAATTAAGCTTTTAGATTAAAGGTACATGTTGTATGTATTTGGATCGTTTGTCAAACTGACTTTTTTTCCCCTTCATATTTTCGTAAGGCCTCGATTTATTTTTTTCCCACCCGTAAAATCCCCGAACATTTCCGTTAACGCCTCGATCTTTTCCTGGTCCAGACTTTTAGAGAACCTGAAGAGAAAATCCAGATAAAATCCGCAGCGCCTCTCGTGGCTGGCCGGTAGCGGTGGGCATTTTCAGGGATGACGCCCGACGTGTGTGCCGATAACACCGCAGGCGATGGCTTTCACTCAGGGGTAAATTCAGGAAGGAAAGGGAGGAGCAGCGGCGCCGGCCTTGAGAAGCCAAAACGGGCAGGGAGGCGGGGAGAAAGGATGGAGAAAACAGCTGTTTGTTCAGGCGTGATCTTACTTCAATTTTGTCTGGAAAAGGGATATACCGAAAGCTTAAACTCCTAAAAATTGTAAGGATCATATCGGTAACAAAAATACTTTAAAATATATATGTATAAAAACGGAACACAAGTATTATATTGTTGATTAGTAAAGAAAGGAAGAAGACTAAGGAAAAAGCTGTGTGTGTCTCGCCTCAGTAATGTTCCTCCAGCATTAAAAAAAAAAAAAATGCACACTGTACCAAACATGAGTTATACTGCTGACTGCCAGGAAGAGAGTCTGGGAATGGTGTGTGGTTTAGTGCAGGCTTCGCTCAGGCTTGCACTGTAAATTTAAGATGTACAAGGAAAGTCAGCACCATATCTTTAACAGGACAAACAAAACAAGAGCGGTTGGCAGGGTCAGGGAAAAAAAAAAAAAAAAAAAGGTATTTAGCATTGGCTTTCATCAGCCTTTTAATAAAAAAAGAAAAGAAACGACAAAATTCAAAGCTACAACGCACTAACAACGTTATGGTGGTACGCTGTGGAGAACATCATCCACCCACTTGATGTAGTGCTGTCTGCTTCTTTCCAAGGTGACTCTACACTGAGTGACAAGCCTAAAGGCTTCCTGTAAGCCAGGAAATAATTTATAACGCTGGGTGGTAACCATACAACGGGGCGATGTGCAACCTACTATGGTGAGACGTCCATGCAGGAACCAAAGCTCCACATTTTTCCCCGCCGCTCGCTGTGGCGAAACGCTGTCCACCGCGAGAGAACACCGGTTCACTGCACAGGATGGCACTGCAAGGGCGGTTACTTGCCTCCGGTTGATGAGTCTGCTCTGCCAGACAGAACGGGGTTGCTCTACGACTACTACTAACAACGTGAGCATACTTAACAAAATCACCACCCTAACTGTGCTAGTATTTTCACGGCAGGCAGAGTGAGGGTGGGAAAAGCTGCGTGTTGTGATGTAGTCTTACCTCAGTACTGTACTGAAAACCTAAAGATGATATCGAAGTAAGAAAATATCGTTAAAACAATACTGAACAAACAAAAATATTGTATTGGTATGCATTATAACGTTAGCTGGCAGGGGCAGGGGACAGAAAAAGGTGTATATTTTGCCCTAACCTCCCTTCAGTAGTCTCAACTTTATACCGAAAACATAAAAATGAAACATGAAACTGCAGGCCTGAATAATGTAAACTTTAAATAGTCAACAAAAACAACACAAAAAACGTGCTAGGTAAGGTTACATATTGTTGACTGGCCGAGAGAGAGAGAGAGAGAGAGAGAGAGAGAGAGAGAGAGAGAGAGAGAGAGAGAGAGAGAAGGTGATTTTCGAGGGAAGGCTAGACAAAATCTTATATATATATATATATATATATATATATATATATATATATATATATATATATATATATATATATATATATATATATATTTTCACCCTATACACATAATGTTATATTTACTGACCATATTCTACCCTTCCCCCTACCTGGCCTTCACCCACACCCATATTCCCGTCGGGTAAGGAGGTTGCCTAACGCCTCTTCCTAAGCGATTTATTTTTAGATAAGGGTGGTTAATATCCTTTTGCACATTATGCATGCAGAGTATGGCGCTATACGAAGGACTTATGTAACTCAGAATAGGATAGTAAGGTGTAATAAGCCAAATAAATCCCTTAGAAAAGGTGTTAGGGAGCTTTCTTAACCGACGAGAGTACGGGCCATATAGTGACTTGTAGTGAAGGGGAAATTATAACACTATGGTTCCCGTGACTCAGGTAAACAGAATCACATGATATTACCTGGAAGAGAATACAAGCGTTGACCAGACTGTGTGTGTGTGTGTGTGTGTGTGTGTGTGTGTGTGTGTGTGTGTGTGTGTGTGTGTGTGTGTGTGTGTGTGTGTGTGTGTGTGTGCGCGTGTGTGTGTATTTATTACCCATATATTACATACGTACACACAGATACATACATACATACATACATACATATATACACATACTGTACATACATACATACATAGACATTCATACACTGACAGACATATGCAGAATATACAGAATATACATACATACATACATACATAATACATATACAGAACATATATATACATACAGTACATACATACTTTCATATACATGCATACATACAAACATACACACATTCATAAATATATAAGCTATATATTTGGATCACTCGTCGTCAATGAAAGTTTATTAGTACAGGGAAAGATTTAATCAAGAGGACTAAACACAGCTGATGACGGAGCATAAGAGAAGGGAGACGAGGGTATGAGCAACGAAAGGGAGGGATAGGAAGGTAAGAGGAACGTAACGAAGGGAGAGAAAGAAGAGAATAAGGAAGGGAGACGAACGTAAGGATGGGTGAGAAGGTAAGAGGAACGTAACATAGGGAGAGGAAGGTAAAAGGAGGGTAGGGATGGGAAGGAAGGTAAAATGAACGTAGGGGAGAGAGAGGAGGTAAGAAGAGAGTAAGGAAAGGGGAGGAAGAAATGAGAAACGTGAGAAAGGGAGGGATGGTATGAGGAACGTAAGGACGGGAGAGGAAGGTATGAGGAACATAAAGAAGGGAGAGGAAGGTATGAGGAACGTAAACAAGGGAGAGAAGATGAGGAACGTAAAGAAGGGGGAGAAGGTAGAAGGAACGTGAGAAGGGAGAGAAGGTTAGAGGGAAGTGAGGAACACGGCCAAGAGTAAGAAGAAAGTGAGGAATGTTTAGGGGGGAAGAGCAACGGTACGAGTAGCGTAAGAGGGTAAGAAGGAATGAGGAAGGTAGAGGAGGGCAAGGAGAATGTAAAACGGAGAGGAAAGTAAAAGGAAGGTAGAGGGGGATATGAAGAAAGTAAGAGGAACGTAAAGCAAGGTTAAAGGAGGGTAGAGGTGGAGGATAAGAGGAACGTAACAGGAATGTCGAGGAGGGTAAGAAGAATGTAAGCAAGAGAAGAATGCGGGTGAGAGAACAAAGGCTTACAGGGACTAGCCATCAATACATTACAGGGCGTTTGTGATGCTTTGATTTACCTGGTTTTGTGGATGTGTTATGGTATTTGTTGAGGGGATTTTTGGTGGGCGAAAAGTGGGAGGCTGAAATGTTACTTAATAATGCTTCTGATTCCTATTTATCTCATTTTGGCAGTGGGAACTGGTTTAGGATGGTGGTGGTGGTGGTGGTGGTGGTTGGTGGTGGTGGTAATGATGATGATGATGATGATTATACACATACACACACACACACACACATACATGAGAGAGAGAGAGAGAGAGAGAGAGAGAGAGAGAGAGAGAGAGAGAGAGAGAGAGAGAGAGAGAGAGAGAATGACAACATGGATGAAATTTTTTTTTTAATTCCCCCGAGGGACTGACTGTAATTACCTTGATTGCATTTGGTGACAAGCTGAGTCATTACGTTCAGGTCAATTGAACTGCCTGAAGACTGACAAAAAGGTGGAGACAACAAAGGGAAAATCAGGACAAGGAAAAAACAAAAATAAACACACACACACGCACACAAAGGAGAAAGTTATGCCACAACTTTTACTCTACCTGTGCCTCCTTTCAATTTTCGTTATTCACACACACACACACACACACACACACACACACACACACACACACACACACACACACACAAATATAGCATTCGTTTCACCCACAACTCTCGCCCATGGATCTGATAATGTATTTTTTTTTTTCATTGTTCCCTTTAAACAACTATATTCAGGGGTGGGACTCTCAAACATATTTACCATCGATTCCCTGACCTAACTTAAATATGTTTCTATGGGAAGTACTAGACAAGGGAAGATTTAGCACTCCTTGCCCTGGTTTTCCTGCAGTTTGACAGTTATGACCTAGAGTAATCATCGTCTCGTAACAAAGATCTATTTATGAAGCCAGAACAGGTTACACAGGAAGATTCGACAGCCTCCTTGTCCTTCCTGCAAATCAATACCAGAGTTACGACAGGGAACTGATCGTAAGTGTGTTTGTGTATCTCGGTGCAGTTTGGATGTCCCCCCCCCCTCCAAATCAGGGATCAATGAATGCTGCATCAAACCCCTCCAGTTCCCAAAGCCTCTCTCATGCTGAATAAAACCCTATGGAAGTAACATGATTATAATGACAAATATATACGTCACTGGATGGAAGGGGTTGTCTCTCTGGACGGTATTCTTGTACGGTTAGGAAGCTTACTAACACCTCTTCCTTACTGATTTATTTCTGTATCTGCTCCGTTACTATATTCTTGTGTTTTATTCATGCAACCTATGTCGACATGAAGAGTATAAGACGCAATACAAGAGGATATAATTGGGTAGTTTGGATAATAAATCGGTAAGGAAGAGGTGTTAGGGAGCCGCCTTGTCATACGACAATACGGGTCTATATCCTAACCTCCCTACCAATAAGCAGCCTCTTCCTATAATACGCTCATTTCTTTGTGTGTCCATTCAATACAGCCACGTACTTTCTATATTCTCTTTCCTCTCTCAAGACCAACTCGATCTATTTTAGTACAGTTCTCAAGCGTTCTCTGAGCTGAATAAAATCGTCTGGAGATAGCAAGAAAACACTTTTAAAAATCATCGGCAACACGAGATTAATATTCACTCCCGACACTGAAATAACATCTTCTACCTACATATATATTTCTAACTTAGCACAGGCCACTCCAGGATACTAAATATTGAAGGAATTAATTAGCAACAGCTGGAGGTACACACCATCCACTCATTCGACGTAATGCTGTCTTCGGGTGACACTACTCAGAGTTGTACGCCAAAAGCTTCACTTCTACCCAAGAAACCATGTACTGCGCTGGGTGGTAATCATATAACTATTTATTGTGCTGGGTGGTAATCATATAACTATTTATTGCGCTGGGTGGTAATCCTATATCTATTTATTGCGCTGGGTGGTAATCATATGACTATTTATTGCGTTGGGTGGTAATCATATATCTATTTACTACGTTGAGTGGTAATCATATAACTATTTACTATGTTGGGTGGTAATCATATAACTAAAGCTGTTCGATGATCTAGTGGGCTAAGGCTCTCCAACCCAGTTGGACCCACAAGGGTGTAATTTGTGGGTTGGTTGGGGTTTATTAGTCACATAATGCTACTCATGGAAGAATGGGGCTGGTCACTCTCACCTTAATTATCGGGACTAAGTATGCTAGCACCAGACCCCTACGCTCATGCTGGGGTAGAAGCAGATGCGATGACGGACGGATGGATAATTTACTGGGGTGGCAAATTACTGAAAGTAAATTATACAATGGGAAAGTTACTGAATGGGTAACTGTTGATGGAGCAAATTCCTAAATATGTATACGTTACTGAGGTGTATTACATGTAAGTGAAACTGAAGTATAAATATGTGGAAGTATAGAAAAATGTCTGTGTTAACCTTCATTCATCCTGCCGTAGATCCTCTCATAAACAACAAAGAAGCCTAAATTTAATGAGATCGTGCCGCTAAATGTTCGTGCCTTCTATCCACATCAAATGGACTTAGTATGAATAATTACCGAGATACAGATTCTTAAAAACGGTAAATAATGTCAGGCTGCCGAGACTGCTAAACTACAAACTCCGGTTGGCAGAGGTTGGGGCAAGTGTGATCAGCTGACTATGTCAGCAATAAATCCCATTCATCCCTCCAATCCCAAGGAGTCGCATCCATCTAGAGCACCTCAACCCACTAATCCACCAAATGGCCATTTGGTTATATGGTTACCACCCAGCGTACTAAATGGTTTCTTGGTCTAAAAGAAACCGTAAGCTTACCACTCAGTGTAGAATCAACTGAAGGTCTCACTACTTCAGCTGAGACTTTTATTCAACTGAGAGAAAGGCCCGTATTCACATCGGTTATGGAAGCTCCTTAACATCTTTTCCTAAGCGACTTATTTAGCTTATTACACCTTCCTATCCATCGTGTTACATAAATCATGCAAATACTGCCACACAATGCATGGACAACGTGCAAAAGGATATCAACCAGCCAAATCCAATAATAAATCGCTAAGGAACAGGTGCTAGGGGGCCTCCTTTACGGACGAGCATAAAGGCCAACGTCACTGGTGCCTGAACGTGTTAAATACGGGTATCATCCACTCCGTCATGGTCGGTGCAACTCTAGTACAGCATTGTAACTATAACGCCATGTGACTTTTCTTTGCTGAGTGACTCAGGAGCCGTAAAGTAAAGCAAGACATTATTACTTAGCTGATAGTAGGTCAAAGGAGTCTGTGTCAGCCTTCTTTACCCCATCACTATATAAATTCAACTGTGTACGCAGGAGCCCAGCGTAAGCGAGAGACCTCACTTGGAAAACTTACGAGTACGAGAAATATACTCAAAACACAAGAATCATAACAAACTCTCGCATGGGAATTACTCTTTATAATACCCATTCTTCACCCATTATAAAAAAAAACACCCACTTTCATCCATACGGTAACTTCTTCGCATATTATGAAATTCTGTCTCTGTTTAACCGTCTCTTGGCCAGGACACCATTCGATACAAAGCTAATTGCGTGAATGGAGCATACCTGATAACCCGCCTCAGCTAGAACATTATGAATTCCAAATGAGTATGAAGAGTCTATTGAAAATTATTATTTAGACACAGAAACTCCTGTAAGATTACTTATCAGATACAGAATACGAAATAACAAACCTAATTTTCCACATACTCGCATGATTCTAACTTCAGTCCCTCTTCTTTACCTGTACTATTATATAATGTCACCTGAGTACCTGGGAGTCCCGGGAAAATAATTATTCAGGGGAAGGTGCTTCCTAAGATTATTTATCGACTATCTATATCGTATCTCACCTGCGAGGAAAATCCATGAAATCCCCAGGCTGGCGTCGAGGAGAGAGATATTGGCTACGGAAATCCCCCGCGGCTTAGTGGCAGCGGTGAACGACTGCTACCACCTCCCACCACTACCTACAGTTACGATACTATACCGTGTGTGTGTGTGTGTGTGTGTGTGTGTGTGTGTGTGTGTGTGTGTGTGTGTGCGTGTAAAGAAGAATGAAACATAACCTAAAATCTCGAAAAGTTATTCATTCCCCCCCAAATGAAGAAGAGATGACACATTACATTTATAAAAGACCTCTCTCTCTCTCTCTCTCTCTCTCTCTCTCTCTCTCTCTCTCTCCTTCCTCTTTCCCATCTTTTCCCCCTCCTATTCTTCTTCTCTGTATCTTTCCCTTCCGTCCTCCTTCCCTCCTCAAATCCAACACTTTCTACGCCACCGTCTCCCTTTCCCTCCTTTCTTCCCTCTCTCCCTCTCTTTCTTTCCTTCCTACTTTCTTCCACCCTTCTCCTCCCTCTCTCGGCACACCCTCCACAGTAAAGCTGCCCCTCCCCCAAACAAAATCTGATGAATAAACCCACTGAAGGCCTCATACTAAGCCCTTCCCCTTTCCCACCCCCTTCCCCCTACCTCCTCCTCCTCCTTCCCCTCCCCTTACCTTCAATTCCGTTCTCTTCCACTTGCATTCTCGGTTTTGCCCCTTCCCCTCTTCCCCATCCCTTCCCTCCCCTCCCTTTACCCCATCCCCTTCCCCGACCTGCTCTTTTTTCTCCCTCATCCCTTACCTCCAATCCCTTCTTCCTCCCCTGCCTTCTCCCTCTCCCCCTTCCCCTCTTCCCCCGCGCTTCTCTTCCCCCTCCCCTCCCTCCTCTCCATCCTTCCCCTCACCCTGTCTTCTAGTGTGAATAATTACAACTAGTTAAAACTCTCCCCCTACCACACAAAGGATACTGACTGCATAACGAAAAAATAACACGATACAGATACAAAAGATGGATCCAAAAACTGAAGAAAAAAATCATAATCCGGTATTTCCTTCGTCCCTTCGCTTTGGTGTGGTAAAGATGATTCTCAAAACTATCATAATGCTCTTTCTCTCTCTCTCTCTCTCTCTCTCTCTCTCTCTCTCTCTCTCTCTCTCTCTCTCTCTCTCTCTCATTTTTCATGGAAGGCAAAGGAATACCAGAACCCACAACATAGTACGTTTTTATTTTTCAGTTTTTCCCTCTCTTCTTTCTTTCATTCCTTCCTTCCATTCGTGAGACAAAGGTAATTCCACAATCTAAATTCTCTTTTTACCTTCCATTAACTTCTTCCTTCCTTCATCCCTTCTCCAGTAACTTCCTTCCTTCACCATTAACTTCCTTCCTTACTTCACCATTAACTTCCTTCCTTTCCTGGAGGCAGAAGTGAGAGTATAAACTATATCCCTTCATCTTTCAGTTCTCTTCTTTCCCTCATTCATACTTCACTCATTCTTTCCGTGGAGGCAAAAGACATTCCATAAACTATCGGCACTGACTATTTCCCTTCGTTTCGTTCAAGCAAAGTAAAAGACAATCCAGCGTGCCTTTCCCCTGTTTAATTATGTGTTCAGTGGCCCACACTGGGGAGAGAGAGAGAGAGAGAGAGAGAGAGAGAGAGAGAGAGAGCGTGTGGTTAGGTTGAATACCTACTCAGCTGCCATCCATTTTTTTGGTCTCTCTAATTTCCAGGCTTTTGAAGGTGAAATAGTGACGTTAATGAGGAGGGTAAACTGAAGGTAGAAGGATGGGGTACAACAGGGGTGAGGATGCTGAATTTGGCTTGGCTTGGCTTGGCTTGGCTTGGTTAGGTTTGGTTTGATTTGGCTTGGTTTGGTTTGGTTTGGTTTGGTTTGGTTTCGCTTGGTTTGCTTAAGTTTGCTTTGGTTAAGGTTTCTTCAGTATTTTAGTTAGACTAGGTTTGGATTGGTCTCGTTCGGTCTGATTGTGTGTGTGTGTGTGTGTGTGTGTGTGTGTGTGTGTGTGTGTGTGTGTGTGTGTGTGTGTGTGTGTGTGTGTGTGTGTGTGTGTGTGTGTGTTGTTACGGAACAGAGAGAGATAATGAACACTTCAAGTGAGAACACCAAAATCACTACTGTCCCGCAAAGTTCCAGGTTCAAAACAAAAGAGTTAGGTAAAATTACAAGTTAAAGTTTAATGCTCAAACAAACAACTAAACATTCAGGACTCATAAGGATAATGTAATGGCAAAAAACAGGTTAAATATATGGTTAACTGCAATAGCCTCTATTAACACGAAATTAGCAAGAGTAAATTTATCTAAGTCAGCCCTGATAAAATGAGAAAACCGGATAATGCTCAGTTAATGTAATATATATTATTACAGATACAAAATATTATTAATAATGGCTGACATCAAAAATTCCACATGAATCACAAAAACCTCACCAGGCCTACGAATTAACACCTTATGCTATACAGTACAAGGAAAAAATGTAATAACACTTATACTCAAATTACACAGCAGCTAGATGGTTGGAGACTTCCTGAGCACTCACAAAAATAATAACAACTGTACAGGGGAGGACAGAGATCTGAACAAAATGAGGAGTATATCTAAGTGGCCATTAATGTAGAGACTGAGCTCATTATATAGGGGCCGGCAGAGCTTAATACAACTTGTAAGAAGGATGCGCAAATGAAGCCATAAGGGACAAAGAGTTGACAATCCTGCTCTGAACAACAGAAAGAACGACTTACTCTACTATAAGGGAGGAGAAGGGGGGAAGGAGGTAGAACACGGAAGCTTGGTCACTATGGAAGCCACGAGGCGAATCGTGATCAAACATGCAGCATACTGTACGTTAGAATTATACAAAGGATGATGAAATCATAGGCTATGTAACACCTCCCCACAAAGAAAAAGAAATTTACAAAGGAAATTTCTTATTACTCTAAAACAATCTGTTTAAAGTCTAGATAAGCAATCTGCAATAACATTTTCTTTCCCCTTGACATGTTGTATGTCTAATGAATACTCCTGAAGAAGTAGACTCCATTTTGTCAATCTCTGATTTTTATCTTTAAACTTACTAAGGAATTTCAGTGGGTTATGATCGGTTTAAATGACTATGGGGTCAAAACCAGAACACAAATAAAATGAAAAATGCTGTAAACCCAAAATCAAGGCCAAAAGCTCTTTCTCAAAAGTGGAGTAGTTCTTTTGAGGTGGAGTGAACTTCATACTGTAATAAGATACAGGGTGTTTAATACCCTGATCATCCTCTTGCAGCAAAACAGCCCCAGCTCCTGTATCACTTGCGGCAACAGCCATCTTAAAAGGCTTAGCAAAATTTGGAGTAGCGAGCACTGGCTGACTTAATAGGATAGCTTTAAGTTTGCTGAAAGAGGATTCACAGTTATCGGTCCAGACAAATTTAACTCCCTTTTTCAGTAGGTCTGTAAGTGGTGATACAAGAATTGAAAAGTTAAGAACAAATCTCCTGTAATAACCTACCATTCCCAAAAATCTTTGTAGCTCTTTCCTACTTTCAGGTCTGGGATGATCACTTAAAACCTGAACCTTAGCTCCTGGTGGTGCAACGTGTCCATCACCAATTACATACCCAAGGTACTGAACTTTAGCTTAACCAAACTCACACTTTGATAAATTAGCTACAAGATTAGCCTGAACCAAACGCTCAAGAAATTTACTGACATGGCATAGGTGATCTTTCCAGTTGTCACTGAACATTAATACATCATCAATATAAACAACACAGCCTGCCAAACCCTCTGTTACAACATTCATGAGCTTCTGAAAAGTGGCTGGTGCATTCTTCATACCATATGGCATTACAGAACATGCAAAAGTTTTTCCTAGTGTTACAAAACATGAGATCTCCCTAGCACGTTCAGTCATAGGTACTTGCCAGTATCCCTTTAACAAATCAAACTTACTTATGTACCTAGCCTTTCCGATCTTGTCTATGCAATCTTCCACGCGAGGGAGAGGGTAAGTGTCTGTTTTGGTTATCTGATTAACACGTCTGTAGTCGATGCAAAGCCGCTGTGACCCACCTGGCTTAGGGACTAGAGTGACAGGAGAACTCCACTCGCTCTGACAGGGCTCAATCATCTTGTGGTCCAACAGGTAGCCAAGCTCCTTTTGGATGAGAGGAACTTTCACTGGGTTCACACGGTAAGGAGGCAGTTTAATTGGCTTTGCGTCTCCAACATCAACATCATGCATCAACACAGTGGTTCTTCATGGAGTGGCACGGAACACTTGCGGGTACTCCTGCAGTAATGCCGAAAACTCCTGCCTTTCCTCGGGAGCTAGATGAGAAAGCTTAGTCTGGAGATCATTCATGATATCAGGATTCTTCCCCAAACTATCACTCAGGCTCATGCTGCATGGGAGAACTTCACTTGCAGACTCAGGTGGAACAGCTACAATGCAGACTGGGTTATTTTCGTCCCGCCTGTGATATAACTTTAGCATGTTGATGTGACAAAGTTGCTTGTTCTTTCTACGATCTGGTGTGGCGATGACATAGTTGACATCACTGAGTTTCTTCTCCACGAAATAAGGACCACTAAACTTGGCTTGAAGAGGTTGCCCATGCACTGGTAGCAGAATCAAAACCTGATCTCCTGGCTGAAAGTGGCGTAACCTGGACTTCTTATCATACCAAGTCTTCATTTCCTAAGCAGCTCCTAAATTCTCTCTCGCCAGCTGTAAAGCAGTGGACAGCCGTTCTTTGAACTTCATCACATACTCCAGCAGGTTGATGTCATCTTCCTCCGACAGCCAGCATTCCTTGAGTAGCTTAAGGGGTCCTCTTACTTCATGGCCAAACAGTAGTTCAAAGGGTGAGAAGCCCAGTGATTCATTTGGAGATTCTCTTGCGGCAAATATAACGAATGGAAGACCTTTATCCCAGTCTTTCTGATGTTCCAAACAGTATTTCCTGAGCATCGATTTGAGTGTTTGATGATATCTCTCCAACGCTCCTTGGGTCTGGGGATGGTAAGCTGAAGACGTGATCTGGGTGATGCCCAACTCTTTCAGAGACTGCTTGAAAACATTCGACATGAAATTACTTCCCCGGTCTGACTGTACCTCCTTGGGCAGACCAAGCTTTGTGAAGAACCCGAGCATTTCCTTAACCACGTTCTTTGCAGAGATATTTCTAAGTGGAATGGCTTCAGGATAACGAGTAGCCATATCAATCAGGGTCAACACATAAGAAAATCCTGAAGAAGTCTTAGGAAGAGGGCCCACAATATCCACCAACACACGGGTGAATGGCGCCTCAAAAGGAGGAATGGGAACTAGAGGTGCAACCTTTTCGGTCTGATTACACTTCCCCACAACTTGACAGGTGTGACAAGACTTACAATACCAGGAAACATCTCAGAAGATACCTGGCCAGTAGAAGTGTTTCAAAATGCGTGCCACAGTCTTCCTCACTCCAAGGTGTCCTGCCAAACTGGAATCATGAGCCACTCTAATGATATCTTGCCTACAAAAACGAGGGATGACAGCTTGATGTACAACCTCCCATTCACAGTCGGCTGATGCTGTTGGGGGTCTCCACTTTCTCATAAGTACTCCTGACTTTATATAATAAGTAGAAGCACCAGCTGACTCTTCCTCACTGCAAGCAGAGTTAGCTAGACCTTTCAACTCAGGGTCAGCAACCAGCAACTCAACCAACTCTTGACGAGACAAATTATCAACACTACGGGGTACTGCCTCATCTGGTGAGTGGTCCAAATTAGCAAGAAAAGTGTCAGCTAGGATAACATCATCATCATCATTATCCTCTAAGTCACCAGTAACTTTAGATTTAGCCCTAGTGACAGCACATGCAGAGAACACATCAGGGATATCACAATCCTGGGTCGCAGTCACTGGTTCACTAGACAACTGAGGAGCTGGACACACTTGACTTCCACCAATATCATTTCCAAGGAAGAAAGTCACACCTGACATTGGGAGTGTCTCAACCAACCCAACCATAACAGAACCATTAACAAAACCAGACTCTAAATTCACTCTGCACAGAGGGACAGAGAAGTAATTATTCCCTACACCTTGTAAGATTACAGTTTCATCAGAGGAATTAACATTACAGCCTAGAACACTGGTCAGCATAAGGGATTGTCAAGCACCTGTATCACGATATATTTTAACTGATTTCCTGTTATTACTGTCCAGAGGACTGACAAAACCATCAGACAGGAAATTAGCACATGAACTCTTGAGAGTGTCACCCACGTTACTGCTCAAAATAGGAGCTTCATCATGAGAATTTAATTTACCCCTCAAAGCAGGTTCAATTAACTCGGTTAAAGAATTCTGGGAACTCTCATGGGTGGACACTAGACCAATTGACTGAATATTTAAAGACTCCTTTTTGTTCACATCACGCTGTCTCCTGAAACATTTCTCCGTAGTATGACCAAGCTTACTACAATAAGTACATTTACTTTTCTGAAATCTAGAGGTGAAGCTGGTATTTACTTCCTGAGAAACATTATCTTTATTCTCTTTCCTGTTACCTGTACTCTGAGTAGAGGCAACGTACTTACTCTCAGCTTTCCTTTTTTCTTTAGAATATCTCTTGTGAGTGAGAACATACTCATCAGCTAAAACTGAAGCATCAGACAAATTATCTATTCTTTTCTCATCAAGATATAGGCTTACATCTTTATTAATACACCTTTTGAAGTCACCCAGCAAAATCATCTGCTTAAATTTACCAAAATCAGAATCAACATTCTTAGAATTTAACCACTGCTCTAACAGATCTTCTTTGATTTTTGCATACTCAACATGGGATTGCTTATCTTGCTTATAAGTTGTCCTAAGTTTTACTCTATAGGCTTCAGGAACAAGCCCATAGGCCTTAAGAATCAAGCTCTTAACTACATCATAATTATCAGATTGATCCTGAGGCAAAGATGCATGAGTTACTTGAGCTTTACCTGTGAGAACAGTTTGAAGGAGTACTGGCCAATACTTTTTGGGCCAATTAAAACCTGTAGCTACCCTCTCAAACAACTGAAAATACTTTGTTAAATCAGATTCATTAAAAGGAGGGACAAGTTTAACATTTTTAGCCACATCAAAATCATCAGAGCTAGATGATCCAGTTCCACCTTGTTTCATGCGATGCTCATGGTCTGCCTGAATCCTAGCAAGTTCAACTTGTGCCTGAAATTCAGCCTCCTTAGCATTTGCCTGAAACTCAGCCTCCTTAGCACGAGCCTCCTGCAGGGCTAACTTAGCTATTTCAATCTGCGTTTTCTCATCTGGAGGAGTTACATTAAACAAGCTTTCATTAATCATGTCAACAATTTGATCTTGAGAATGATGAGAGTGAACAGCAATTCCCAATTGTTGAGCAACAAGCTTAAGTTCATTCTTTGTTCTGTTTTCTACATCACACACTGTTTGCACATTTGACAAAAAATCTTTGGCTTCATCAAGCGTAGTAATAGTAGACATCATGAATAAATCACAGTCACAAAATATCAAGCAATATCCTTATGATAATATCCTGAATATCCTGATAAGAGGTCGCCAAATTTATGTTACGGAACAGAGAGAGATAATGAACATTTCAAGTGAGAACCAAAATCACTACTGTCCCGCAAAGTTCCAGGTTCAAAACAAAAGAGTTAGGTAAAATTACAAGTTAAAGTTTAATGCTCAAACTAACAACAAAACATTCAGGACTCATAAGGATAATGTAATGGCAAAAAACAGGTTAAATATATGGTTAACTGCAATAGCCTCTATTAACACGAAATTAGCAAGAGTAAATTTATTTAAGTCAGCCCTGATAAAATGAGAAAACCGGATAATGCTCAGTTAATGCAAGATATATTATTACAGATACAAAATATTATTAATAATGGCTGACATCAAAAATTCCACATGAATCACAAAAACCTCACCAGGCCTACGAATTAACACCTTAAGCTATTCAGTACAAGGAAAAAATATAATAACACTTATACTCAAATTACACAGCAGCTAGATGGTTGGAGACTTCCTGAGCACTCACAAAAATAATAACAACTGTACAGGGGAGGATAGAGATGTGAACAAAATGAGGAGTATATCTAAGTGGCAATTAATGCAGAGACTGAGCTCATTATATAGGGGCCAGCAGAGCTTGATACAACTTGTAAGAAGGACGCGCAAATGAAGCCATAGGGGTCAAAGAGTTGACAATCCTGCTCTGAACAACAAAAAGAACGAGTTACTCTACTATAAGGGAGGAGAAGGGGGGAGTGAGGTAGAACACGGAAGCTTGGTCACTATGGAAACCACGAGGCGAATCGTGATCAAACATGCAGCATACTGTACGTTAGAATTATGCAAAGGATGATGAAATCATAGGCTATGTGACAGTGTGTGTGTGTGTGTGTGTGTGTGTGTGTGTGTGTGTGTGTGTGTGTGTGTGTGTGTGTGTGTGTGTGTTCTGTTCTTTTATTCGGTTATTTTTTCGGTTTTGCTTGGTTACCTTTCGTTCAGGTTGGTCTGGTTTGATCTGGTTTTGTTTCGTTTGATTAGGACTGATTTCCGTTCGTCTGGCTTGGTTTTATTAAGTTACGTTCGATTAGCTTTGTTTTCGTTCGATTTGTCTCGGTTTGGTTAAATTCACTTTGTTTTGCTTTGGTTGGGTTAGACTTGGTTAAGGTTTGACAATTATGTTTCGTTACGTGTTACTCTCTTAACCTCCTATGGCATACTCTTTCCCTTTGGCCTCCTTCCTTTACATTTTATTTTTGCCCCCCCTTGCTGGCTTGTTGATGAGAGAGAGAGAGAGAGAGAGAGAGAGAGAGAGGGGGGGGGAGGGGAGAGAGGCTAATGATGGAAGGAAGGAGGATGGAGGAGGTTGGTGGTTTCAGCTGGGTTGGTTAAAGAAGGACAGATTAAAGCAGATGAAAATGTATTATATTAGATAACATTAGATGTGTTGAGGATAGATTACATTAATTTAGATGAGATAAGGCCACGGAATGCTATGTTAAACTAGGTTAGGTTAGGCTAGGCAACATTAAGTGAGGTGAGGTTAGGTTAGGGTAGGTTTGGTGAGGTGAGGTCAGGTCAGGTGAGGCGAGGTAAGATAAGATGAGATTTAATTACCATGAGTGATATTAGGTTAAGCTCGTTTAGGTAAGGTCAGCTTAGAGCATAACTTCTGGTCAAATCAATTTCGGAGCACCCGTACTCTCTTCGGTGCTCCTACAACCTGTTAATCTCCATTCTGTCTCCCGCCTCTGTATCTTATTTTTGCTCCAACTTGCTGACTTGAAGGTGAAAGAGTTTGGCTAATGAGGTGGGATGCAAGGAGGTAGAATGCAAGGAGGTGGGATGCAGGGAGGTGGGATGCAGGGAGGTGGGATGCAAGGAGGTGGGATGCAAGGAGGTGGGATGCAGGGAGGTGGGATGCAAGGAGGTGGGATGCAAGGAGGTGGGATGCAAGGAGGTGGGATGCAGGGAGGTGGGATGCAGGGAGGTGGGATGCAAGGAGGTGGGATGCAAGGAGGTGGGATGCAGGGAGGTGGGATGCAAGGAGGTGGGATGCAAGGAGGTGGGATGCAAGGAGGTGGGATGCAAGGAGGTGGGATGCAGGGAGGTGGGATGCAAGGAGGTGGGATGCAAGGAGGTGGGATGCAGGGAGGTGGGATGCAGGGAGGTGGGATGCAGGGAGGTGGGATGCAAGGAGGTGGGATGCAGGGAGGTGGGATGCAAGGAGGTGGGATGCAGGGAGGTGGGATGCAAGGAGGTGGGATGCAAGGAGGTGGGATGCAGGGAGGTGGGATGCAGGGAGGTGGGATGCAGGGAGGTGGGATGCAAGGAGGTGGGATGCAAGGAGGTGGGATGCAGGGAGGTGGGATGCAAGGAGGTGGGATGCAAGGAGGTGGGATGCAGGGAGGTGGGATGCAAGGAGGTGGGATGCAAGGAGGTGGGATGCAGGGAGGTGGGATGCAGGGAGGTGGGATGCAAGGAGGTGGGATGCAGGGAGGTGGGATGCAGGGAGGTGGGATGCAAGGAGGTGGGATGCAAGGAGGTGGGATGCAGGGAGGTGGGATGCAGGGAGGTGGGATGCAAGGAGGTGGGATGCAAGGAGGTGGGATGCAGGGAGGTGGGATGCAGGGAGGTGGGATGCAGGGAGGTGGGATGCAGGGAGGTGGGATGCAGGGAGGTGGGATGCAGGGAGGTGGGATGCAGGGAGGTGGGATGCAGGGAGGTGGGATGCAAGGAGGTGGGATGCAGGGAGGTGGGATGCAAGGAGGTGGGATGCAAGGAGGTGGGATGCAGGGAGGTGGGATGCAAGGAGGTGGGATGCAGGGAGGTGGGATGCAGGGAGGTAGGATGCAGGGAGGTGGGATGCAGGGAGGTGGGATGCAGGGAGGTGGGATGCAGGGAGGTGGGATGCAGGGAGGTGGGATGCAAGGAGGTGGGATGCAGGGAGGTGGGATGCAGGGAGGTGGGATGCAAGGAGGTGGGATGCAGGGAGGTGGGATGCAGGGAGGTGGGATGCAGGGAGGTGGGATGCAAGGAGTGTTGTTTTTTGTTTGGTTATTATTGTTTTTTTTTTTCGGTTTTGCTCGGCTTAGTTTTGTTCAGCCTGGTTTGGTTTGATTTGGTTTCGTTTGCTTGGCTAGGACTGTTTTTCGTTTGTTTGGCTTGGTTTCATAAAGTCAGGTTAGATTAGCTTTGTTTTCGTTCGATCTGGCTCGGTTTGGTAAAATTCACTTTGTTTTGGTAGGGTTAGGTTAGGCTAGATTAAGGTTTGATTATGTTTCGCTACGTGTTACTCTCTTAACCTCCTATTGCATATTCTTTCCCTATGCCGTCCATCCTTTATATTTTTTTTGTTTTGCCCTCTCTTGCTGGCTTGCTGATGGGAGAGAGAGAGAGAGAGAGAGAGAGAGAGAGAGGGGGGCAATGATGGAAGGCAGAAGGATATAGGGGCTGGGAAGGGAGGTTGGTGATTTGAGCTGGGTAGGTTAAAGACAGAGAGAGATTAATACAGATGTAAACGTGTGAGATTAGATTAAGTGAGTTTAGGATAGATTACGTTAAGTTACATGAGACAAGGCTACGAAATGCTACGTTAAACTAGGTTAGGTTAGACCAGGCAACATTAGGTCTTGTTAAGTTAGGTCAGGTTCGGTGAGGTGAGATGAGGTGAGATTAAATTACTGTAAGTTACATTAGGTTAAGCTCTGTTAGGTTAGGTCAGATTAGAGAATAACTTCTGGTCAAATCAATTTCTGAATACTCTCTTCCGTGCTTCTACAACCTGCTAACCTCCATTCCGTCTCCCGCCTCTGTATCTTATCTCTGCTCCAACTTACTGACTTGAAGGTGAAAGAGTTTGGTTAATGAGGCTGGATGCAAGGAGATGGGTAGCATGGAGGTGGGATACAAGGAGGTGGAATGCAAAAAGGCTGCAAGGAGATGGGATGCAGGGAGGTGGGATGCAAGGAGATGGAATGCAAGGGGATGGGATGCATGGAGGTGTGATGCAAAGCGATGGGATGCATGGAGGTGGGATGCATGGAGGTGGGATGCAAGGAGATGAGATGCAAGGAGATGGGATGCAAGTATATAGGATGCAAGGAGGTGGAATGCAAGAAAGTGTGATGCAAAGCGATTAGATGCAAGGAGGTGGGATGCAAGGTGATGAGATACATGGAGGTGGGAAGCAAGGAGATGGGATGCAAGGGCAAGGGATGCAATGATATGAGATGCAGTGATGTGGGACGCACGATGGGGGTGGCCTTGTTTATGATCTGGGAAAGGAACTGGCTTGATAGTTTGAGCAATAAAGGTTAGCGTCAAATACGGTATTAGATCAGTTAGGTGAGATCAAATTAGCCCAGGCTAGGTGAGTTTCATTAGCTTAGGTTAGGCTAGGTCAGGTAAAAATAAAGTTGGGTTAAGTTAGATTTGGTTTACTCTCATTTGGTAAGGTCTGGTGAAGTTAGCTTAGGTTAAGTTAGGTTAGTAAGGTAAGGGCAACTTAGGTGTGACAAGGCGATGTTTGGTCAGGCGTACTCTCCCAGCTCCTCTTACGACCCACTCTTCTCCGTCCTCCCTCCCCCCTTTGTATACTCTCTCTCTCTCTCTCTCTCTCTCTCTCTCTCTCTCTCTCTCTCTCTCTCTCTCCGACCTCTTGAAACAGAAAGAGCTTGGCTAATGAGGCACGGTAACAAGAGATGGGGGGAGGGTGGGGGCAATGGGGAAGGAGGGAGATGATGGACGGGACTAAGCCGGCTAGGTTAGGTTTGGTTAGGTTACGCTAAGGCGAGTCAGCTTATGTCAGATGTTAGGTAAGGCTAGTTAAGGCAAAGTTAGGTTAGGTTTAATTAGGTTAGGTGGGTCAGCTTAGGAATGGTTAATTTTGGACACGTTAGGGTAGGATGGGTTAGTTCAGTATAGGCGTCAGGTAAGCAAGGTTAAGTTAGCTTAGGTTAAGGTTAGGTAGTGTAAGGGTGGGTGAGATGGGTTAGCTTAGTTTAGGCAATAGTTAATATAGGTTAGACTAAGTTACGTTAGGTGAGGTTATGTTGAAATAAGTTAGGGGAAGGAAAGATAACGTATAGGGTAGAGGTAAGGTAGGGTCAAGTTAGGTTACATTAAGTTAGGTTAGGTTTGGTTGGACTGGGTCAACTTGGATAAGATAGTCAGCATCGGTAATTTTATGTCAGAGGTGAGGTAAGTTTAGGTAACGAAAGTTTATACTGTGTTCATTTTACCTACGGTAAGCTCAAAACTACAATCTCTCCATCTTGAATGTTGACCTGTAGCAAGAGACTAACACTAGAATATGGTGCTAGCCACGAAGTTGAATGAAGAAATGCACAGCCATTGTAATTTTTTCTCTCCTGTCAGTGAACTACGGGAAATAAACTGCAAAAGTACGAAAATCTCCACCAAGTTACAATGAATGAATTATAGGTGATGTTTGGTTAGATACTCTGTCTGACCCGCTTACCATCTCACACCTCTCCCTCATGGCTCTCCTGCATTTGCGTCCTGGTTTTGTTTTATTATGTCTTACGTGTCCAGATCAGGGAACTGACTTGTTAACCCATTCTCCGAAGCCCAACAACCCTCCTATATGACACACACCTTCACATATCACTTCAGCGCTAATACCCACAGTCCATACTAAATACGTGTTAGGGCAGTCTCAATCAGGGCTGGTGCGATGGTACACGCGGAGTGGGTGCGAGAGTTTAAAGCTACGTAAGAGAATAGACTGGCTTATGCTATTAGGTGAAATGTGGCAGATGACGTCCTAAAGAGACTAGGTGAGGATAGTTTATTTCAAAGTTTGGTTAGATGAGACGTTAGGCTGGGCTGGGTTAGGTCTTTAGGTGAGATTCGTCATCGATGTTCTGGACTAAGTCTATCTACTACTATCTACTGCCAGACGCCTCAATCCCGTTTGGGGTGGCCACAAACAAATCGCCTCCACGTCGTCCTGTCCCCCGCCATTTCACTGCCCTGCTCCCAACTCACACCCCCCTCTCTCCTATACCTCTCCACCCCATCCCTCCATCTCATCCTCTGCCTCCCCCTCCCTCTTCCCCCCTCCACCTCACTCACATACACTCTCTTCGTCAGTCTTTCACCCTCCATCCTCTCCACATGGCCAAACCACCTCAGTGTGTTCCTAATAACACTTCCTATCACATCCACATCCACACCACAACGCTCCTTTATATCCTCATTCGTCAGCCTGTCTCTCCATGTGACTCCACAGGCTCCTCTTAAATAACTCATTTCCACTGCTCTCACTCTTGACTTGTGTCCTTCCAACAATGTCCAAGCTTCACTTCCATACGTTAGAGTTGGTATCACAATACTGTCATGTAGTAACTTTTTCACTTCCATGCTCACTTCCCTGTTTCTTATCACTGCTTTCAAAGAACCAGCAACCTTTCTTCCCTGCTGTACCCTTTCAAGCATTTCACCCTCCAAACCTCCATCCTTACTCATCACACTACCCAAGTACTTAAACGTACTCACATTTTCCAATTCCTCACCATCCAACCTCGCTGTACCTTTCAAGCATTTCACCCTCCAAACCTCCATCCTTACTCATCACACTACCCAAGTACTTAAACGTACTCACATTTTCCAATTCCTCACCATCCAACCTCGCTGTACATTCACTGACTTCACCTCTCTCAAAGACCATCACTTTACTCTTCCCTACATTCACCTTTAGATTCCGTTTCTTGCACACTCTCCCAAACTCATCCACCAAACCTTGCAGCTCCCCTTCGTCTTCACTCAACAACACAGTATCATCTGCAAACAACAGTACAGGGAGTTTCCAAACACTATCCTCTCTCACCAGGGCCACTCCAACATCCACTACCCTACCTTGTACCTCTTTTATTACCCCATCCATGAACAGATTGAACAACCATGGAGACATGACACATCCCTGTTTCAACCAACCTCCAAAGAGAAAAATTCACTTAGTCCACCATCCACACGCACTGCAGCCTTAGCACCATCATACATACACTTCACATCATTCAACAACTTCCCATCTACTCCATATATTCTTAATACTTTCCACAATCCTTGTCTATCCACCCTGTCATATGCTTTCTCCAAATCCATGAAAGCCGCATACAACTTCTTTCCCTTCTCTAGAAACTTTTCCATTAAAGATCTAAGAATGAATATCTGATCTACACAACCTCTTCCCTTCCTAAAGGCTCCCTGTTCTTCTTCAACTAATTCCTCTGTTCTTTCTCTAACTCTGTCAATAAGTATCCTACCATACCCTTTTCCTATTATACTAAGAAGACAAATGCCCCTATGATTACCACACACTTCTTTTTCCCCTTTTCCTTTGTACAAGGGAATAATTATACCTGACTTCCAATCCTCCGGGACTCTACCTTCCTCCCAGACAAATCTGCACATCTTCCACATCCATTCTACTACTATCTCTCCCCCATGCTTCAGCATTTCACCATACACTCCATCAATTCCTGGGGGTTTCCCCATTTTGACTTTCTTCATTGCTTCCACAACTTCTATCCTACTGATTTCTTCCTGTCTTCTCACCTCCCTCCTTCTCCCAGCCATTCCCCAGCCACTTATACTCGCATTACTTCCATCCTCTATGTTCAACAATTCCTTAAAGTGTTCTCTCCATCTGCTCACTTTTTCTCCCCTCTCCACTAGTAATCTACCATTTTTATCTTTCACTCCCCTGCTAACCTCACTTCCACCCTGTCTTACTCTCTTCACCTATTTCCAGAACATCTTCTTACAGTCCCTCCACTTTACACTCAAATTCCTTCCAAATTCCTCATCCACTCTCTTCTTACTCTCTCTTACTAATCTTTTCACCTCTCTCTTTCTTTCTACATAGAACTCTCTCCTCCGCCTCTCAACATCTTAAACGCCCCTATTTCTCATCCATTCATTGTATGCTTTCTTCTTTTGTGCCACAGCCTGTCTCACCTCTTCAGTCCACAACGCTGTTCCTTGCAACCCCCTCCGTCTTCTCTTCCTCCCACACACCACATCACATGCTGCACATATTTCTTCTGTAAATATCCTGCACACACCTTCCACGTCCCCCATCTGCTTCAATTCATATTTGCCCAATCGTTCCTCCACTTCTCTCTTATAGTCTGCCTTTTTCTCATCCACTTGTAACCTTTCCACTCTCCTTGCAACTACTCCTTCCTCTCGTCTTTCCCTTCTTCTATTCCTCCATCTTACTTGTATCCTAATTCTGGCCACCACCAAGTAGTGGTCAGAAAGTCCACTCCCCCAACCTCTATAAGCTCTTGCATCCACTACACATCTTCGCATACTTTCATCCACACACACATAATCAATCATTGCCTTCCTTTCATTCAGTTCACCACTCGCCCTTCTCATCACTCGCCATTTATACCTGTGGATCATTTTATGCCTAAAGAGGGTATTGGCTATCACCAACCCCCTCCCGCACAAATGTCCACTAACGCATTGCCATTCTCATCTATCGCAGCAGGCACACCCCACTCACCAACTATTCCATCCACCTTCACATTCCCTACTTTACCATTCATATCATCGATCAAAAACACTCTCTCATTCCTTCCAAACGTTTCCATGCACACTTCCACATTTGTCCAGAACTCTTCTCTCACTCTGCTAGCACGATCTTGCGTTGGCGCATACACACACACACAATCGCCCACATTTGTATTCCAACTTTCAACTTTACCCACACAATCCTTGACTCAACTGATCCATACTGTCTTATGCTCTTCTTCCATCTTTTACTCACAACTATACATACTCCTTCCTTTGCCCTCTCATTCTCACCTACTCCTGCACATATACCCCATCCATACTCCCATTCTCTCACACTTTCTCCTCTCCATTTTGTTTCAGTTATTCCACATACATCCACTTTTGCACCCTCAAGCACCTGGACAATCTCTCTCTCTTTCACCTCATCATTCGCTCCTCTTACATTCCACGTAGCCATTACCGAGTCCTTTGTCTAGTCCTGGGTCGTCATCGTTTGGTCAGTCCTTGTCCAAGGCTTCTGGTTTGTTTTTTTAGTTAGTTGTTTTCCGGGGAGGGGCACGAACCCTCCGCCATCCCTTTTAGTCGCCTTTTACGACAAGCAGGGATACTGGGGGAGTATTCTTGAAACCCCCTCCTACCCCCAGGGGGTTAAGTAAGGTATGTAAGTCTAGGTAAAGCTGGGTAACACAGATTACAGTGATGAGCTGTACCTTTATTAGTCCCCCCCCCACCCTTCTCTCTCTCTCTCTCTCTCTCTCTCTCTCTCTCTATATATATATATATATATATATATATATATATATATATATATATATATATATATCATCATCATCATTATCATCATCATCAGCCATAACTAGTCCACTGCTGAACAAAGGCCTCCCCCAACCTTTTCCACGAATTCCTTGACTGAGCCAATCTTTGCCACGTTTTCCATGCAAATTTCTCTATCTCATCTGTCCATCTCCTGTCTGGTCTTTTTCTGCTACGCTTACATTCTCTTGGTGTCCAGTCAGTAAGCCTCTTGTTCCATCGGTTATCCCTTATTCTTGCTACATGGCCTGCCCACCTCCATTTCTGTTCCTTTATAACCCCCACAATATCTTTGACTTTAGTCTGCTCTCTCACCCAAGTTGATCTTTTCCTGTCTCTTAAAGATATTCCCAACATTGACCTTTCCATTGCTCTCTGAGAACGGATTAATTTATTTTCCATTGATTTTGTCAGTTTCCAGGTCTAACAACCATACGTCATACCTGGAATTATACATTCGTTATATACTTTTCGTTTCATACAAACTGGCAAGCTACTTTTCACAATGTCTCTATGTTTACCGAAAGCTTTCCATCCAATTGTAATGCGTCTTTTTATTTCGCTATCATGATCTTTCGTTAATTTTCGTCTTTGTCCCAAGCAGTTGTACTCCTTAACTTCTTCAAGAATTTCATCGCTTATTCTGATAACGCTCTTTGGTGTTTGTGGATTAAACATTACTTTAGTTTTACTTCGTTTCATCTTCAGTCCTACTTTCAGACTTTCTCTGTTCAGGTCATTTAACATTTCTTGCAATGCCTCTGCTGTTTCTGAGATTAGGACAATGTCATCTGCAAATCTTAAATGGTTTAGCTTTTCTCCATTAATGTTCACTCCTATGTTTTCCCAGTCTAGCTTTCTGAAAATACTTTCTAGGCATGCCGTAAATAATTTTGGTGAAATTGTATCTCCCTGACGCACGCTCTGCTCAATCTTAATTTTTTCTGAGTCCTTATGTAATTTAATTGTAGCAGTTCCCTCTTTATATATGTTTTCGAGCAGGTTTACAATGTTCTCATTCACTCCTTGTTCTCGCATTGAATTTATAATTGCTATGTGCTCCACTGAGTCGAAAGCCTTTTCATAATCAACAAAACCTAAACACAGTTGTTTATTATATTCTGTAGTTTTCTCATTTAGCTGGTTCATTGTATGTAGATGATCAATGGTCGAATACCCGCTTCGGAATCCTGCCTGTTCACGAGGTTTGTTTTCCTCCAAAATTGTTGTTATTCTGTTCGTAAGGACTTTAGTGAAGAGTTTGTAAATGACTGATAATAAGCTAATGGGTCTATAGTTACTAAGATCTTTTGAGTCACCTTTTTTGTAGAGTCAAATAACTATTGCATTACACCATGTTTTGGGAATTTTCTTCTGTTTTATGCAGTGGGTAAATTAGTGAGCAAGCCTATTTTGTACTTCTACTCCGACATCCAAACGTAAATCTGTTACTACTCCATCTTCTCCCGAAGCCTTCCCTCTTTTCATATTTTTAAGACAAATATTTACTTCGTCTGGTGTTACCTCAGGTATTTCACTTGTGTCAACTGAAAAGTTAGCTATTGGTACTACTGTCTTTGATGCATACAGTTCTTTGTAAAATTCTTCAACTCTCTTCACCATCTTATCTCTGCATTTAATGATTTCACCGTTTTTTTTCTTTCAGTGATGTCATTTGTTGCTTTCCTAGTGCCATTTTACTTCGGACCGGTTTCAGACTTTTTCCATTTTTGATGGTTTCTTTGATTTGATCCATTTTTCTCTTTCTTTTTTCTTCTCTTTGTCTTTTGTTGATAAGCTTATTTAATTCTGCTCGTTCTATTTCGTCTTTCCTTGTCTTTACTTTCATTTCCTTTCGTTTTTTCTTAAGCTCGAGTGTCTTTTCTGAATACTTCTTGGCTTTGATTGTATTAGGTTTTCCTACTACCTCTGCTAATTCTCTTAGCACTTTTGTTAGTCCGTCATTCAGCTCATCAATGTCACATTCAGCATTACTTAGAGCCTGAAATCTGTTCCTTACTTCCAACTGAAAGGCTGCTTTGTTTTCGTTTACAATTATTAGGCGTATCTTTTTATCTTTAATCATCTTCCTTCTTTCATTTCTGAAATTAAATCTGGCTGTGCAACCCACCATTCTATGATCACTACCTATATTTACTTTGTTGATAACTGTGACATTTGTGATCGTGTTATTTTTATCTGCTATAATGAAGTCGATTTCATTCTTTATTTCTCCATTTGGGCTTCTCCAGGTCCACTTTCTCTCTGTTCTTTTGTGGAAGACTGTGTTCATTATTCTCATGTTAAACATTTCAGCAAAATTTACCAGTATTTCTCCTCTTTCATTCCTTTCTCCCACTCCAAATTTTCCCACACATGCTCCTCCATTTTTCGATTTCCCAACTTTTGCATTGAAGTCTCCCATGAGTATAGTATATGTTGTCTTTTCTTCTTCCATAGTCCGGGAGATGTCATCATAGAATGTTTCTATCTTCATCTGGGCTTTGAGAAGTTGGTGCATATACTTGTATGACTTTCATGGTATATTTTTTGCATAGTCTAATGACAACAAATGCTGCTCTGTCAGATACACTGCTGAATTTAACAATGTTGTCTGCAAGATTTCTGTTAATTAGAAATCCTACACCACTAACTCTTTCATTTTCCTTTCCTCTGTAGTAAAATAGGTGTTTGCTGCCTTCGAGCTGAATTACTTTTTCTTCTTTTCTGCAGATCTCATTCAAACCTATAATATCCCAACTAATGTTTTCCAGTTCAGTCATCAGGTTATCAAGTTTGTAATCTTCTGCGAGGCTTCTTACATTGTATGCATAGATCTTCATCGATTTCAGTTTGTTTAACATCCAAATATATATTTTGATCTATCTGACCGAGCAAAAAGGAAGGCTTATAGCTTGAGAAGGGGGGACGTGGTGGTGGAGTCGGTAGAGAGGTTATCTGTTGTTCTAATGAACGCTAATTCGATTTCCTGCTGGGGCAGGGAACTGCTTAAGAATCTGACTGTCACAAAATGAAATTGTGATCTGCCATAATGACCCACCGACATGTAATAAAAACTTCCCGCTAAGGCCAACACACCAGTCCTTTATGAGACAACCCTAGCATGTTTTCAACATTGACGGTGGGTGTTAGCGCCGAAAGTTAAACATCTGGGGATGTGTGAGACGTAAAGGGACTGCTGGGCCATAGGGAACGGGCTGCTAAGTCAATGTCCAGAGTCGGACACATTATGAAAAAAATGCACATTACGTGAAATATAAATCGATGCAACAAGTATCCACTTCACTAGGTACTTTGTTGCTTGGTCTATAGATTTATGCTTTGCTCTTTCTCTATGTGGATCCAGATATTTAAAGGAAATCAGGCTTATGGCTGCAGCGTAATTGTTGTTGTTGTTGGTGGCGGTGGTGGTGAGGAAGAGGAGGAGGACAAGGAGGTAGAGGACGAGGAAGAGGGGATGACGACGATGATGCCAATGATAATGAGACGATGAAAATGAATGCCGAATGAAAGAATGAAAATGAGTGACGACGACGATACTGCTGGTGCTGCTGTTGATGATGATGATGATGGGTGCCTCCAGCAGGTCCTACGCCTTTACATATTCATCACGGCTACCACCAACTTCATCTCATCAGCAGTGCCTAATTTTTACATGGATGGTTAATTTGGGAGACCACCGCCACCTGCAACAACGGGGGTTAATAAGGGAGGAGGAGAGAAGGGGGGAGGAGGATGGGAAGGAGAAGATAGGAAAGGACGAAGGAAGAGGAGGAGAAGAGAAGCCGAAGAACAAAGAAGCAAGAGGCCAAGAAGATGGAAGACAAAACATGAGACAGAGAGCAAGAGGGAGAGGGAGAATGGAAGGAGGAAGGGAAGGACATGAGAAAAGTTCTTAGGGAAGTTAAATTAAAAGATAAGGAAAGTCAGGAAAATCCTGCTTTTGTGAAAGGAGAGGGGAAGGGAGAGAGAGAGAGAGAGAGAGAGAGAGAGAGAGAGTAAATACAAGAGGGCGAAGAAGGAAGAGGGTGAGAGGATGAGGGATGATTCAACCACTTCAGTGTGATGACGTACGGCAAGCCTACTTTATTGTTGCTACTACTAAACCATTAAATTCAGCTTTTAACCGAGATATCTCGTAGTGGAAAGGATACTTAAGCCTCTCTCTCTCTCTCTCTCTCTCTCTCTCTCTCTCTCTCTCTCAATTCCTTTCAGCGATTATCAGATATGAATGGGTCAAAGGAGGTACTGCACGTTACTGTGTGACCATCTGGCCTGTTTTCAAAGGAATGGCAATGTAGGAACCTTGTGGAGGAGGAGGAAGAGGAGGAGGAGGAGGGTAAAAAAAAAAAAAAAAAGTACAATGCTTTGCTCCTCAGCCATATAATGACAGATGTTGATGGGAGGAGGAGAAGAAAAAGAAAAAGAAAGACGGAAGAAGAAAAGAAGAAGAAGAAAAAAAAAAAGAAGAGGAATACAAATAAGAAGACGAGAAAAAAGAAGAAGAAGAAGGAAAAAAAACTAAGAAGAAGAAGAAAAAGTAAACTCAGAAGAAGAAGAAGAAAACTAAGAAGAAAAAGAAGAAGAAGAAGGCGGTATCTTCTCAGGTCAGGGGAAGGAGTATAAGTAGCCGCTCCTCAACCCTTTTTCAGGCGGATAATGAGAGATGTAAAGTGAGAATCTACGCTCCCATCAGAACAAAGGGGCTGTGGGCTCGGGGCCTCAGGTGATGTAAGAAATTATAAAGGGAGAGAACATAAAAGGGGGAACGGGGAAGATGAGGCCTGTGCTGGAGGGAATAGACCTGGGTTCGACGCTGGCTGCTGCAGGAAAGTGACTGGATTTGAAGTCTACGCTGTAAGACATTATAAAAATAGAATGACTGGAGGGAGGTGGTGGTGGAGTGGACAGAGTAATGAGCTGGGTTCAGTCCTGGCTGGCGTTGTGACCTGCATTCCTCAGTCTCATCCCCTCCCCCCAAACTACAGAGAGTATTCTTCCTTCTCATACTCTTTTGTTGTGTGCTTCATATTGTAATCACATAAAGAAAATTCACGTAACGCCCTCCACTGCCACAGCTGACGGAGATATGTTAGCGTCTCTGTTCATGGCTGTACCTACACCAGCACGTTAATGAAAATACCTCCAATGATACCAAAACACCAGATATGGATGTGATAGGCGAAGCGTATTACAAATGATATGGTGGGCAATATGGCATTATCATTAAAACTAAGAATGCGAAAGTGTGAAGAAACCTGACATATTTTGACGATAATCCTGAAAACTGTGCTTCTGATACAAAATGCCTGGCCTTTCACTATCAGTGCTGACTACACACTGTAATATGAGATGCGGGCTGATCACTGACAATAATACGTGTTCAATAAATGACACTAAAAATCTGTTAACTGATTTCACTGTCGCCCTGTCAATAATACGCCCGTTAGTGCCTACTGCTGATGATGTGTTACTGCTGAATATATTACTAACACATCATTGAAGGTGGGCATCAGTGTTTAATTACTTGATGTGTGGGCTGCAGGGACCACATATTTGTTAGGTGTTAAATCTAAGAGCTAAAGACCATCTCTGTTAACCAAGTGACAACCACAGAAATCTTAATATATCTTGCTACCGTCAAACGAATGTGTTCAGCTCAGATGTAGCCTCTCGTCGTCTCAGGAGCAAAAAGTTTCCAGTAGCCCTTTGATAACGAAAGAACTTGATTATTTCATTCTTCCTACCGACAAACAAGTCTCATCATCCTAGGAGTGGAAGCTTGTTGTCCAAGTTTACAACTGTTTTCTTTATTGGTCGATCCTAATTTTGTCGAGAAGCAATCGAGTGGAAGCAGATAGAGTTAAGGCAAAATTTCTTACATACGATGAGGATTCAAATTTTTCTTGCAATATTATATTATTTAAACCGGTTTAAGGGATATTATCGATCTGGTTGATTTGTTACAACTTTCACTAATCCCTTCACTACCAAATGGGCTGTTCTACGTTGATTAAGATGATCTGGTCGCAGGAAGGAAAATCTCCCTTAAAAACAGCACAATGATTACATGACTGAATAACTTAAAAGGAAGTCGCTTAAAAACTATTCCCAAAAAGGGTCAGTCCTAATTTGACACGAGCTACCATGTGTGATCAATTACGCTTAGGGCTACTTTTTGCCAGGCTAAAAAAAAACTTTAAAATGACAACGCTTTCTTTTCTTTTAATTTTCTTGTACGACCTTGCTACTTCAGTTATCTTACTAAACTGTTAGACTTTGACTGAACAGCGAATATACCCCTTATGTAGATGATCCACTGTGACAAGCGGAAAGGTTGGGTGGGAGAGAGACAAGTTAGAGCCTGAATTCTTTATTTTCTCTGACGTTTCGGCCTACACACACACACACACACACACACACACACACACAAAGGATCTGACGATGGGTTCCGCGTAGCCCGAAACGTGTGTGTGTGTGTGTGTGTGTGTGTGTGTGTGTGTGTGTGTGTGTGAGAGAGAGAGAGAGAGAGAGAGAGAGAGAGAGAGAGAATTCACGCTCTAACCTGTCTCTCTCCCACCCCACCTTTCCATCTCTTGTTACGATGGGGTGATGGAAGGCTTTATCCCACCCATCAAATTTCTAGTCTCTCTTAATTTGAAGAAAAAGAGCATGATGACAGCAAGATTAAATTCAGTGAACAAAACAGCATGGCGACAGGAAAAATGAAATAAAAGGAAAAAACAGTGCTAATCTCTAACAGATCAACTGGGGAATGCTGGCGATTTTTGGATGGATTCAATTCTTAACATGATAAAGCTGCTCTTGCCATCTCCTGACGATTTTATCCAGTTTAGGACTGCTGGCAAAGAAGGAAGGGATTACTGAAGGCTTGAATATCTAATCCATCCAGTTGGAACTGCCTAGGATGCATAAAAGTGAATAATTTTAGCATGCACATAATGAAAAACGCGTCACTGTACTCGTCATTAGTAACAGTTATGCCTAACTTGCATAATGTGGAGGTAGCAAGAATACACTAAAGGAAATCACGTCTTTTATTATTTTTCATTTGATCCTAATTTCTCAAAAAGAAAATGCATTTCCTTACGACGATCTATCATAATTTTTCCACACACACACACACACACCTTCATTTCAGCAAGAGCTAAAAAAGAAAGAAAGAAAAAAAAGCGTGGAGCCATTTCCTTCCAGCCTACGTTTTGCCCGGCTTAAAAGTTGGTGGAGGCAGGACTAACTATACCTCATACCAATTAATCTGGCCAGGCATGTATGGCAACACTGTTCCTGCCGAGATTCTGATTGGCTGGAGGTGTTTGTTCGATTTCGTTGTTGCTTAAACCGATGGTCTCTCTATTATCAGATGTGATACTGAGTTTGTCGACAGTTCAATCGTCAAAAGCAATAAGAAATCCGTTATATATTTAACAACAATGAAATTTTCGTAGGAAGATAGAGATATGAGTTAACAAAGTATTATAACAGTCCAAGTCAAGGTCAGCATTCGAACAATTCTTTTAAATCTCCGACACTCCGTATTATAATAGAAAATTAAGGAAACCTGCTTAATCTAAGCGTTGGTAAAACACACATTTAAAACTTAAGATCAGCCCGCACCCTTAAATCGTGCCACAACTCTGAATAATCAAAAATTCCAATGAAGAGACGAGTTCTGCGGGGAGGGAGGTTTGAAAATATCGCGAAAATGAGAGTAGGTTAAAATAAAACTATTTCAGTATGTCTTCTCAATTATCACAGTACGTACTGATCTTAAGTTTTAAATGTGTGTTATACCAACGCTTAGATTAAGCAGGTTTCCTTAATTTTCTATTATAATACGGAGTGTCGGAGATTTAAAAGAATTGTTCGAATGCTGACCTTGACGTGGACTGTTATAATACTTTGTTGACTCATATCTCTATCTTCCTACGAAAATTTCATTGTTGTTAAGTGAATAACGGATTTCTTATTGCCTTTGACGATTGAACTGTCAACAAACTCAGTATCACATCTGATAATAGAGAGACCATCGGTTTAAGCAACAACGAAATCGAACAAACTCCTCCAGCCAATCAGAATCTCGGCAGGAACAATGTTGCCATACATGCCTGGCCAGATTAATTGGTATGAGGTTTAGCCGTGAAGTTGGAAGTGACCTGAATTACAAGACAAAACTAGGGCCAAGAGAATCCATTTGTGATCCGCTGAAGACTTGCGTTTCCCATCCATGAATTCTTAATGTCTTGCCGCCACAACACTAATGACTTCTGCACTCAATTTACAACTTTTCACAGGCATTTTAGATTTTTAGTTATTATTATCATCCTCATCATCATCGTCGTCGTCGCCGTCATCGTTATTATTATTATTATTATTAAAATTATTATTATTATTGTTGTTGTTATTATTTTATTTACTATTTACCTGGCCTACTGTCTTTTAAGGGAATATGATCAGCTTTCCCTTCTTGGCACCACATGATAGAAAATCTTTCATTAGTAACTTGGGAACTGAACCCATGGAAGAGTGCAATATGTATATAAATTAAGATATATATATATATATATATATATATATATATATATATATATATATATATATATATATATATATATATATATAAGATAAAAATGTATTTAAACATTGTTTTTAATTCTCAAGCAAAACATAAATTTAGATATTTTTTTCTCCTTTTTGCAACAGTTCGTACACGCAAATCTCAACAGGATTGCTAACATTTTCATGGGCATGCAAGATGGTCTCCACACAGTTACAGAAGTATACTAGCTTACTTCTGTACAGATGATCATGACGATTAATGATCATACAAAATCAAATGATATCAAAATGTTCGTGTTTAGATAGTTCGACATTTGACTCTATAAATCCCCGAAAATGAAAAAAATAAAATAAAAAATGTGTCTGATGTTACTGGGACAAGGAACAATTGTCCCACATTTCAAGCGAACTGGCGAGGAAATAAAGGAACGGCGCTAAGCAGAAAAAGCGTTTGGGAGAAATTAAAAAACAGAGGAAATACAGCAGCTCTCCACGATTTGGAGTGCAGACCTAATAATCGGAGGAAATACCAGTTTTAAATTCCTGGCTGTAGTAAATAAGCGCAGTTTATAACCAATTTTCAACCGTGGGTTTCTCTACACTGAACAAAACCGTCTATAAGTCTGGCAGAAAAATAATTACAAGTTATAAATTCCCAGCCACGACGGTAGGTATTTATATCCTGATGAAATCGACTAAAATTAGTATGGATAAAATAAAAACATCATATTTAGCATGATATGGTATTTCCTTCCCCGATGATTATAGCTGTCAATCCAGTGTCACTCTCCTTCACCGTCTCCATCACAAGTCACTAGGTTAACCCTACACTTCCCCTATACCCAAGCACCACCCCTCACCTCAACCTTCCAGCACGTTCCATTCTTTCACCCCCACCCCTCAATCTACTCCCTTCCCTTCCTATCACACCTCTACTGCGTTCAATCCATATCCCCTCTACTCCCTCCATCACCCCTTTCTCCCCCGCATCTTCCTCCAACGCCCCCTTCCCTATTCTACCTAAAACCCTCTCCTCATCTTCCTGTCTCGCCCACTCCATCTCCCCCCCCCCCTCTCTCTCTCTCTCTGATATCTTCCTTCTTTCTTCCTTTTTTTCTGTTCACTTGTTTAACTTTCCTCTCTCTTATCTGCCCTCCTCCTATCATCACTTTTTTTCTTCTTTCTGCTCTTCTCCTTTTTGTCCCTTTGTATATTTTCATATTCCCTCCTTGTGTACCTCCTCTTCTCCTCAATCTCCTTTCTTCTTTCTCCGTCTGACATCTTACCATCACTGTTTCTTTCATCTACCTTCATCTTCTCTCTTCCTAATTCTCTTCTCTTTCATCTCTTCCTCTCTAGTTTCCTCACTTTTGTCTGTCTGTCTGTCTGTCTCTGTCTCTGTCTGTCTCTCTCTCTCTCTCTCTCAAATAACATCTTTTTCTCACTCTACAGATAGCTAGGAGGGGAGTGGCACGGCTTTTCTCCATGAAGGAGGAGGAAAGTAGTTCTAATTAATATCACTACAGAAAATGGTTTTGAGCTAACAAAGGTAAGGGAAATGGATTAAAGGCAACCTACTGATTATTTTGTCGTCAGACTCTCATACTGTGCAGTGCGGTTCAGAGGACTGTTCTTGTTTCTGCTGTATTGTTCCTGTGCTGCTGTTACAAAAAGATAAAAAATAAATAAATGCTCAGTCATCTCTCTCTCTCTCTCTCTCTCTCTCTCTCTCTCTCTCTCTCTCTCTCTCTCTCTCTCTTTCCGGTTCATGGGGTTAGCTACTTCACTCTTCATTCAGGCTACACTGGACAGTTTATTCTGTTACAGTGAATCACCCCTGTCTCTAGGGATGTCCACTCCCACTCCTCTCCATCTTTTTCTTCTTCTTCCTCGTCCTCCTCCTCGTCCTCCAAGGGTACAAGTGCCAGGAGACATGTGGAGGTGAGGGGCTATGTGTCAAGGCCACTTACTAGGTTCAACCGTCATAAAACTTTGATGATGGGCTTCCTACCTTCTGTTAAGAGGCAATTCGTCCAGGTGTACGGATCGTCATATAGCAACCATACTTCTCATAGTATGGCTTTAACATAGCTATAATAGAGAGAGAGAGAGAGAGAGAGAGAGAGAGAGAGAGAGAGAGAGAGAGAGAGAGAACTTGGATATTGAAATATATTCTTAACAGAGACTGAAGTGTATATGCAATGATTGGTTTCCCTCTGACACCCACTTCAACTCTTGTTTTATTATCCTTGGAAGTTTAACTGCATGAAATGAAAAGGATATGCAAAGGGAACGAAAAAGGGACAAAGACAACGAAAAAGGGACGAGCAAACAGGACGAAAAAGAAGCAAGAAAAGAGCGAAAATTCGACAAGCATAGAGAAAAAGACAAAGAATACAAAGGAACGCAAACAGCAACAGACCTTAAGGTCCTTTCGAGGCTGCTTGTTACGGAGTAGACTATGACTACGAGATCTAATTCTACAAGCTGAAGGACAAAGATAGTAAAGCAAGAAGGCTCCCCACGCCTCCAAACCCTCCAGGAAAAAGTGATAAGGACCACCATGCTGCATGGAAAAACTGATATGGAAATTTCATAGGAAAGACTGAAAATGAAAAGTTACATTCTATAATACTATATCTATAAGTTACCAGTTTGAATGATTTGAAAGAGAAAGTAATAAAGTAAAATGATTACTCAACCAAATAATTAACTAAGGCATTACATTATGAACGAGTATGTTGAGTTAATGAGGAATCTGCAGATACAGTGTGGAAACTGCACAGAGCAGATGTTCACAGGTGCTGCGGCAGCCTTGCCTGGCGCTTTTAAGGTGGGCAGCTGTCAATCAGGCCCCAGCTCCGTTCACTCCACTGGGACAAGGAACTTTCCCAAGCGGGACAAGTACACAAGTTACTTTCCGAAGCAATGACCCCTGGTACATTAAAAATCCCAATGGTGGTCACATAACTAACAGGTACCCTCAGTGATCCCCAGCCATCACAGGTCAAAAGTAAGGGTAGTGACCGTTAGCTCTGGGCTATCTGTGCAGATCCTATTCTGTGCTTTTACTACTTTATTTGTGTTTAACAAACTGATAAATATATTAAGACATGCCACAACGTTATGTACAGATATGTTAAGTTTACGGGGTGTCTTGTAGACAGGAGGGGAATGAACTTTCTCTTAGCTGGTAGAAGTAAGTCTATTCTAGATACTTACTACTCTGTTGAAGAAGAAGTACGCTGTTTCATGGGACTGGAAACGCCCTCCCAAAATTTGTAGCCATTACTCCAAAGAAATGTGTTATTCAGGAGAGAACATACTTAGCTGAGGGTCTGATAACAGATACTTATCTAAACGATTATTAAAGCTTAGTACTGAATCACTGTTTACTACATTTGTGGGCAATTTGTTCCACATATTTACAACTCTGCTAAAGAAAAAATGTTTAGCTTCATGTGACTGAACTCGTTTACCAATAATTTTAGAACGAAAAAGAGACATGCAAAGAGAACGAAAGAGGGACAAGCAGAGAACCAAAATGGGACTGTACAAAGGGAAGGAAACAGGGACAAGCAAAGGGAACAACAAAAAGGGAGGAGGGGGGGGGCAGAGAACGAAAAAAAGACAGACAAACAGAACAAAAAAGGGACAAGCAAAGAGGATAAAAAGGTAATGCAAAGAGAACGAAAAAAGTACAAGCAGTGAATGAAAAAGGTCCAAGCAAAGAGAAAGAAAAAGGTACAAGCAGAGAGAACGAGAAAGCAACAAGCAGAGAGAACGGCAAAGGTACAAACAATGAACGAAAAAGGGGCAGACAAAGGAAACGAAAAAGGTCCAAGCAAAGAGAACAAAAATGGGACACGCAGAGAGAACGAAAAGGGGACGAGTAAAGAGATGGCAAACAGGACGACGGTGTCTAACACTGCATTACTGCACACACCACCACCCGGTCCTTCAACCCGGTTCTTAGTATCGTATTCTCGTCAGCAAAGAAGGCATCCCTGCATCTCTTCCCTACTATACTTCTTTTACTTTAACTTAGGCTAAAACTGCCATTTCTCCAGCTTGAATGATGACTTGAAGCAATAGAATAACACTGGAATATAATGTTAATCACAAAAAAGTGCTAAGCAAAGGGTGTGGAGTTGCAGTATTGTCTTCTTCCGCCACTGAGCTATATGAAATACGCTACAAAAGATGAAAACTTGAGCCAAGTTAAGGCGAAAGAACTATAATTTATTCGTACATATAATACGTGAATACAGTATTAGCTTTTACGGGGCATATCTTACTTCTACGATGGAACACATTCTATCCATTTCTCTTTTCTCTGAAATCTCCTTTCTAGGAGATTTCAGTGTTCACCACCACCTTTGGTTCTCCTCTCCTTTCACTGATCCACCTGGTGAACAAGCCTACATCTTTACTATCCTTAATGACCTAGTGCAGCTTGTACAGCAACCTACCCGTATCCCTGACTGCCTTGGAGAGAGCTCCAACATACTTGACCTCTTCCTTACAACTAATCCTGCTGCTTACACTGTTAACCTTTTCTCTCCGGTGGGCTCCTCCGATCAAAACCTCATTACCTTAACCTGTCCTATCGCTCCGGTACGGCCTGTGGACCCTCCAAGGAAACGTCATTTGTGGCACTTTGGAGCTGCGGATTGAGAGGCCCTCAGGCAGTACTTCTTTGATTTTCCCTGGAATGATTATTGCTTCCATGGCCGGGAGACATCTGAGTGTGCCTTGCGGATTACGGAGGTTATTCTCTCAGGGATGAAAGCATACATTCCCTTATCATATCCGTTGACTAATGCAAGAAAGCCTTGGTTTAATCACGCCTGTTCTAATGCTGTCCACAACAAGGAGAGGGGCTATAAAGAGTACCGGAGCCAACCCACCCCTGAATCACATCTTGTTTATGTTTCTGCCTGGAATCATGCTAAGTCTGTTCTTTGCTCTGCTAAAATAACTTCATCCGCACCAAATGCTCTCAACTCTCCAACTCAAATTCTTCCCGCGCCTTCTGGCACCTTGTCAAAAACATTTCCAACAACTTTATCTCATGATCCTTCCCTCCTCTTTTCTACTCTGATGGCTCTGTAGCTATTTCATCTACTGATAAAGCAGATCTCCTCGTTCAGATTTTCTCCAATTCCACCTTAGACGATTCCGGTGCTGTTCCTCCATCACTTACCCCCTTGGACTTCCTCATGGCTATTAATATTTCTTCAGCTGATGTATTCTCTGCCATCACTGGCCTCAATACTAACAAGGCATATCGGCCTGATGGAGTCCCTCCTGTTGTCATCAAGAACTGTGCTTCTGTGCTTACACCCTGCCTAGGTAGATTATTTCACCTTTGTCTTTCAACTTGTACCTTTCCTTCTTGCTGGAAGTTTGCTCT
Organism: Coenobita brevimanus; assembly: GCF_032717465.1. Lineage (NCBI taxonomy): Eukaryota > Metazoa > Arthropoda > Malacostraca > Decapoda > Coenobitidae > Coenobita > Coenobita brevimanus. Next base: position 23,215,240 of record NC_136954.1, on the reverse strand, counting down.
CATTCAGCCAGTCCTAAAGAAGGGTGACCATTCCCAACCCTCTAAATATCGTCCAATTGCTTTAACATCCTGTGCCTCAAAACTTTTTGTCTATGCTTAACAGAAAAATTTTAAAGCATCTTTCCTATCATAAACTCCTTTCTGATCGTCAGTATGGGTTCCATCAGGGACGCTCCATTGGCGATCTTCTCACCTACCTTTCAGACTCCTGGTCATCCTACTTTCGGGACTTTGGCGAAAGCTTTGCATTGCACTTGACATCTCAAAGCCTTTCGATCGAGTCTGGCATAAATCTTTAATTTCCAAACTGCCCTCTTACAGTTTCTGTCCTTCTATCTGTGCCTTCATCTATTGTTTCCTTTCTGGTCGTTCTATAGCTGTTGTTGTAGACGGCCATCGTTCTTCTCCTAGATCTATCAACAGTGGTGTTCCTCAGGGCTCTGTCCTATCACCAACTCACTTCCTTTTATTCATCAATGATCTTCTGAGCTGTACATCTAACCCTATCCACTCGTACGCTGATGATTCCACCCTTCACCTTTCCATTCGGTTTCTGCAACGTCCTTCTCAGCAGTTACATCAACAAACAAGGGATAAGGCTATGGCACACCTAATGTCTGATTGGCTCGTATCTCTTACTGAGGTAAAAATAATCTTGTTGTTTTTAATGCATCAAAGACTCAGTTTTTACACCTATCAACCAGTCAAAATCTTCCACAGGAATACCCACTAAAGTTTAATAATATCCAGCTCATTCCTGCATCATCCTTGAACATGCATGGGGTTTCATTCACTCGGGACTTATCTTGGAAAGATCATTTTGCATCTCATGTAAAATCTGCTTCCAAGAGATTAGGTGTGCTAAGCCGATTCCGTGCCTTCTTTACCCCTGCACAGTTGGTGACTTTATACATGGGTTTTATTCGCTCCTGTTTAGAGCACGACTCACATGTGTGGGGAGGCTCCCCACATACAGCTCTTCTCAATAGGGTGGAGTCAAAGGCTTTTCGTCTCATCAACTCTCCTCTTACTGGCTCCCTTCAACCTCTGGCTCTTCGCTGCACTGCTGCCTCTTTATCTCTTTTCTATCGCTACTTTAATGGTCACTGCTCCTCTAAACTGTCTGCTTGCATCCCTCAACCTCTACGACGAATGCGTAGCACCCGTCTAGCAACAAACTCTCATCCTTTTTCTGTCCAACTCTCTAATGCAAGAGTTAACCGTTACTCCCAGTTCTTCATTTATGCAACAACTCAACTCTGGAACTGTCTCCCTCTGTCTGTATTTCCTACTTCCTATGATCTCCAGTCTTTCAAACGCAGTGTGTCCAGGCATCTCTAAATGAACGGATCTTGAATTTGGCTCTCTTTTATAATGTTTTTGTTTTTTTTCTTGGAAGGAATGTTTTGCGGGCTCAGCCTTTGGTTCCTTCTTCCTCGCATTTTATATATATATATATATATATATATATATATATATATATATATATATATATATATATATATATATATATACACACTAAGTCCATCTACAGTAAAAGGACACAGAGAGTACAGAATAAACCTAAGCAGGCAAAACATACAGCAAGGGAAATGTTCTACAGTCCGCAAACCCCGAAAGATAACCATCCATGGTTTACCTCCTCATCTTGTACAAACCACACTATTATACAATTTGACAAATGCGGAAAAAAATGAGTTCTGTACATACCATAGCAGTACTTACCTATGGGGATAGAAAGAACAATTAGTATAAATTTTACTATAATACGTTTAACTTGACAAATATCCCCAGTCGCTTGTAGCTGAGTTGATGGCCAAGTGTAGTCAGAATGAAGGGACAACTTCACTAGTAATAAAGGAGACTCATTCCTACCTTGAAACGAAGATCAGATTTCATGTGACAACGGCCTGGGGTGGGTTATTCAAACATACCTACGATCGTAACATACCCTGTCGTAACTTGGCATCTTTTTCCAGGAGGAACTACACAAGGGAAAATATTGTACTCCTTTCCCTGATCGTCCTGCAGAAAAGTTATAATCTGCTGTAATTCTCGTCCCTTAACTTCGATTTATTTATGAAGGTTGAACAGGAGACACAGGAAGGTTCGACGGCCCCCTTGTCCTTCCTGCAAATCAAAACCAGAGTTACGACAGGGACTTGGTCGTAGGTGCGTTTGTGTATCCCGGTCCTGGTAAAATTGTGGGAGTTGCCCAGTTCCGTCAGATGAAAAATGGACTATAGTGAAGCTCCCAGTTCTTTCCCTTGTCTTTATTCTCTCTCTCTCTCTCTCTCTCTCTCTCTCTCTCTCTCTCTCTCTCTCTCTCACAATGATGAGCAGCATACGTATGACGCCAAATGAGGAGCGTATGTGATATTAAAAGGGAGATATGCTAACTGATAAAAAAATAATTACGAATGGGACTAGGCACAGAATATACCATGACGTGCAATGGAGGTGGTGGAGGTAAAAAAAGGAAAAGAGGAATCAAAAGAAAGAAAGGTCAGAGGGTGAGCACACGAGAGAGAGAGAGAGAGAGAGAGAGAGAGAGAGAGAGAGAGAGAGAGAGAGAGAGAGAGAGAGAGAGCAATGAGTTCATGGAAGAAAAGGTGAATGAGCTAGTGAAAAAAGAAAAGAAAAAAAGACAAGAATCCAGCAAGCAAGTAAGAGTAACCTGAGAGTAAGAAGAACAGAAGGGAAAAAACGAGGTAAAGAAAAAATCAGAAAAGAAAAAAAAAAACAGCAGGAGATAAAGAAGGGAAGCAGAAGAGAATCAGAAAGCAGAGACAATTAAATACTGAATGGAATGAACAAGGTACAGAAAGTAGCAAGCAGACAACTAAAAACATCAAGAGGATATAAGAAGCTCCCGAAGAGAAGTAAGGGAACAAGGCAGACGGAGGTACAAATTAAGCGAGAATGCAGAGGCAAAATGCAGGAGAGCAGCCTGATAACAGAGAGCAGAAACCAGTAGGGAATTAAGACTCCAGCAGGCAAAACGCAGGAGACGCAGATGAGGGGCAAAGCAGTTGCAAAAGAGTCAAAAGAGAAAATACAGGAGAAAACAGATAGCAGATTCTGGTATGGGGCAGAAAACACAGACACCCAAATAAGAGACATCAAAAACCACAGAAGAAAGACCACATTCCAGCCGGCCAAAAGAAGAAGCGGTAGATGGATAGCAAGGCTGGAATCAAGAAATCAGGAAAATGAGAGAGGAACAGAGAAAACAAAGAGGAGATGCCACAAAAGAAATAAGTAGAAGCACGCAGACGAGAAGGCAGTAAGCAAAGAAGAGAAGCTACATGACAGGGAGGAAAAACAAAGCAAAGAGAAGCCAGAAAGTAGGGAACAACTGCCAGCAGCCTAATGGAAAAGCCTTGCACACGAGAGAAGCCCAGGAGTGAAATGCAGAAATGGCTATAAAGGATAATCGAGCAAGGTGAGAAGGGGAGAGCGGCAACAGCTGAATGGCGTCCCTGGGTAATCATTAAAAGGGGGAGCCACCCAACCTTTTACACTTTAACTCTCCTCGACCCCGAGAGACATCACCACCACCTCTGATCACGTCTTCCCCTCATTCTCTCTCCTTTAAACCCTTCAGGCGACAGGATAAAATCATCTGGCGATAGAAGAAAAAAAGTTATCTATATATTCGCTAACTATGGTGACGAATTTTGGAAGGTATTAGTGCCACTACCACACTATATCATTCAGCTTAAGTGAACCCATAATAGTAAAGGAGTTGGACGAGGCTGTATTTAGCCCTTCAAAGTCGATTAATCTCCCTACTGCATAAAATTATCTTTAGGCAGAAAATACGGTAAAATAGAAACCGCCCAGCTTTTAGCTCATTAATTCTACTCCCACCATTGAGATATCATGGACCCTCCTGCCCACGTCCTCCCTTCAGGCTCTCTTCCTTAACATCTTGAATTCCCTCCATCATCAGAGTACTATTGCCTGAAGAGACTAAGAAAAAAAACAAGTACACCACAACTGGGTAGCCCACTCCATAGTACAATACATGCTTGAATGAAACCTAGAGTATCACAATAAGCATAAACGTTAGCCCTCACATATTTCCATAGCAATACAATAGTCAGTCCTAAACCCGTTCCTGAACGCTCCCGGTTACTAGGCAATGCTTTCTATTAGGGTCATTTCCTCATCCTTTTCCTCCTCGTCCTAGAAAAAGAACACACTTTGCCCAATCTGTTGAGAGGGAAAAAGACATCACGGTCCTTCCCACATTACATGCGCGCTTCTTTAGACAGCAACATTACAACTACTATTTCTCCCATTTAGTGAAGCTACCAACAGATAATTTTATCATCAGTATTGAGAATAAATCTCTGTGGTAACATCTGAATATAGCGTCAAACATAAAAACAAAAAAAAAAGTGCCCTTACCTGTACTTAGATATCCAGACATATCAACAATCAAGTAAAGATGGCCCCTAGATACAATTATCCTTTCACATGAACTTGACCCAGATTTTTGTGCATTTGCAGCTCATTTCACGAAACTCTGTGGCAGAAAAAAGACAATACTATGGCTCTACATCCCTTCCATGACACGTGTTGGTGACTAGCATCATACTCTAGCATGATCCTTTCGCCAAAACTCAGCCTTCACGATGGCCAAGTTCAAGTAAAAATAAAATCCCATGCCATTTTATTCAACTTAATGTAGAATTTTTCCACTCGAAAGGTTAGTAAATGGTAAATCTAACTCCTCAAGTTCAACCGTCTCTCCTGAGTTAAGTAAAATCGCCATTAGCTAGTTAGAACACAGTAATGAAGGTGTCGCCCAGCCTTTTACATACAGTATTAATTCTTATCAGGGCCTTTAGACATCAGAGGCGGGATGCTTGAGCATATTTACAATCTGCTTTCTCTCGTAACTTCGATTTATTATTATTTTTTTTTTTTTTCAGGTAGAACTGAAGACATGGCAAGACTTCCTTCCCGCGTCCTTCCTGCTGAAACAGTCACAACCTACGGCAATTTCTCCTCCCGTATCTTCCCGTAACTAAGATTAGCTTTTGTAAGAATAAATCGAGACTTGGTCTCGCATTCTCGGCGGTTAAAGAAGCTCCCTAATACATTTTCCTTACCGATTATGCTTTGGATACGGCTAGGTACTATCATTTTGCACGTTATTTAGGCATAGTATGGTGATGCTGGAATGATTTAAGCAACACAGAAGCGGACGGCAAGGTGTAATGAGCAAAATAATTCGCCAAGGAAGAGATATTAGGAAGCATCCACAATCAACGAGAATAAGGGTCTTGGAAACATTCTGCACTCTTCTTTCTTTGATCTTCCCATGAAGACGAATCTAAATTACGAGGAGAGGATCATAAATTTATCTGAGTACCCCACCCCATCGTCCCTTCTATTTGACTTTTCCCTTCATGCCCCCTCCCTTAACGCCTTTGTCTAAGTACGTGAGCTTTTTCAAAATGTTCATGGTATTCTCAGACAGTTTTATTTACCTTAGGGGGCATTTTTGGAACGGAGGGTGTGTGGGTTAAATGCAGCCGAAATAAACTTGTTCAGGGTTAGAGTGGCTTAATAAATGAATAAAATCGTCTGATAGTAAGATTAGGAAAATAAGTCGTTGGGGTGAATTGGTTAAGTCCTTCAGGCACTGGATGAAACCGTCAGAGATAACACACACACACACACACACACACACACACAGTGGCCCCTTCTCCCACACGTTTTCTTTACTTCCTTCCCCTACAGACCTTCAGGGGGCAGTGTATAATCGTCTGCACACAAGAAGAATGTATTTAAGAAAAAAAAAAAGGGCCTAACCTGTCTACGTTCCCTCCAACTTCCTTCTTTTCAAACCCCTTCCCGGGGTGGTATAAAATCGTCTGGCGTTAGCATGAATGATGTAAAATATAAATCTTCTCAGTACGATGACGTGTTTTGTTGTTACTCGAAAATAAAGTTCCCTGGACAGCGCAAGAAAAAAAATGTCAATTCACCCTTCTTCCCTTCAATTTCTCCTTTATGTCCTCCCGCAAGCAGATTAAAAAATTAAAAATAAAAAAATGTTATAAACTGACCTCCATTTCCTGGTACGAGACGATTCCACTAAACATACAGGAAACGTGTCGTTGGGAGGGGGTTAATGGAGGCTATACCTCAACCCCTCGAATCCCAAAAGTCTTCCTTATGCTTAATAAAATCGTCTGGAAATAGTAAGTTATATACAAATTATGCCACAGCCCCCTTCTGCACACGCCTTCCCTTCATTACCTCCCTTTTAAACCCCTACGCCTTCCCTTCATACCCCCTCTTTAAACCCCTATGCCTTCCCTTCATACCCTCGCCTTCAAACCCCTGTGCCTTCCCTTCATTCCCTCTCCTTTAAACCTCTATGCCTTCCCTTCATATCGTCCCCTTTGATCCCCTACGCCTTCCCTTCATACCCTCCCCTTAAAAGTCCTATGTCTTCCCTTCATACTCTCCCCTTTGAACCTCTACGCCTTCCCTTCATACCCTCCCCTTTAAACCTCTATGCGTGCCCTTCATGCGTCTCCTTTAAAACCCAACGCTTTCCTTTCATGCCTTTCCTGTATGCCTCCCCTTAATGCCTCTCCTTTAAACCCCTATGCTTTCCCGTCATGCCTCTCCTTTGAACCCCTATGCCTTCCCTTCATGCTTCTCCTTTAAACCTCTATGCCTTCCCTTCATGTCTTCTCCATCCCTATGCCTTCCCCACTCCTATGCCCTCCCTTTAAACCCTTAGGCCTTCCCTTTAAACTCTATGTCTTCTCTTTAAACCCCTATACTTCCTCTTAGACCCCCACGTCTTCCCTTTAATCCCCATGCCCACTCCTTTAAACCCCCATACCGTTCCCTCATGTCCTGTTAACCTTCAGGCGGGTTGATAACTACTAATCACAGCAGGTATGAAAATTAACAACTCAATCGCCAGGTGTCCTGGTAAACATTTCCATACGATTACAATTTTGTTTGGGTTTGTTCCTGCTACCTTCAGACGATTTTATTCTGCTTACGGTGGACTTCTAGAGGTACGAGGATTAACTACAGCTCTATTAAACCTCTCAAGTTTTAAAATTTTCTTCTCAACCATAATCATCCAAAGATGGCAAGAATGAACTACGTAAGACGACAGTAAATAAAAGAGCAATGAAAAGGCTAGGTGTTTAAGAATGAGAAGTCTACTGAAGCTATCTGTAAGACAGTCAGTATATTTCGTCGTTAAAACAGCACAATTCTAGGTATGAATATCAACATAACACAGCACAGTCCTAGGTACGAATATGAACGTCAGCCACAACGCGTCCTTCTTAGCCTTTCAGTACGATTAAATCTTCGGCTCGTATTCTCATCTGTTGAGGAAACTCCTTAACACCTTTTCCCAGGTGATGTATTTTCTTTATTACAATTTACTGTTGTCTTCTGTGTAACACAAATCATTCCATTATCGCCATGTTCTGTATATGCAACATACACAAGGATATTAACCATCGTCATCCAAAAGTAAATAGCTTTTTTTATTCGAGGAAAAAGGAACCAAAGGCTGAGTCCGCATGAACGTTCCTTCCAAGAAAAAAATCAAAAGCGATACAAAAGAGAGCCAGATTCAAGATCCTTTCATTTAGAGATGCCTGGACACACTGCGTTTGAAAGACTGGAGATAATAGGAAGTAGGAAATGCAGACAGAGGGAGACAGTTCCAGAGTTGACCTGTTGCATAAATGAAGGACTGGGAGTAACGGTTAACTCTTGCATTAGACAGTTGGACAGCAAACGGATGAGAGTTTGTTGCTAGACGGGTGCTACGCGCCCGCCGTAGAGGTGGAGGGATGCAAGCAGAAAGTACAGAGGAGCATTGACCATTGAAGTAGCGATAGAAAAGAGATAAAGATGCAACAGTGCGGCAAAGAGACAAAGGTTGAAGGGAGCCAGTAAGAGGAGGAGAGTTGATGAGACTAATAGCCTTTGACTCCACCCTACTGAGAAAAGCTGTATATGGGAGGCATCCCCGCACATAAGAATTGTACTCTAAACAGGGGCGGATAAAACCCGTGTGTAAAGTCAACAACTGTGCAGGGGTAAAGAAGGAACGAGGTCGGCTTAGCACACCTAAACTCTTGAAAGCAGATATCACAAGAGATGCAATATGAACTTTCCAAGATAAGTCCCGTGTGAATGAAACCCCAAGCATGTTCAAGAATGATGCAGGATTGAGTTGGATATTATTAAACATCAGTGGGTACTCCTGTGGAAAATTTTGACGGGTTGATAGGTGTAGAAACTGAGTCTTTGATGCATTAAAAACAACAAGATTATTTTTACCCCAGTCAGAGATACGAGCCAAGTCAGACATTAGGTGTGCCATAGCCTCAACCCTTGTTTGTTGAACTAACTGCTGAGATCGGCGTCGCGGGAACCGAATGGAAAGGTGAAGGGTGGAATCATCAGCATACGAGTGGGTAGGATTAGATGTATTGCTTAGAAGATCGTTGATGAATAAAAGGAAGAGAGTTGGTGATAGGACAGAGCCTTGAGGAACACCACTGTTGATAGATCAAGAAGAACGATGGCCGTCTACAACAGCAGCTATAGAACGACCAGAAAGGAAACAATAGATGAAGGCACAGATACAAGGATTGAAACCGTAAGAGGGCAGTTTGGAAATTAAAGATTTATGCCAGACTCGATCGAAAGCCTTTGAGATGTCAAGTGCAATGGTAAAGCTTTCGCCAAAGTCCCGAAAGGAGGATGACCAGGTGTCTGAAAGGTAGGTGAGAAGATCGCCAGTGGAGCGTCCCTGACGGAACCCATACTGACGATCAGAAAGGTTTTAATAGGAAAGATGCTTTAAAATTTTTCTGTTACGAATAGACTCACAAACTGTTGAGACACAGGATGTTAAAGCAATTGGACGATAGTTAGAGGGTTGGGAATGGTCACCTTTCTTTGGGACTGGCTGAATGGGAGCAAACTTCCAGCAAGAAGGAAAGGTACAAGTTGAAAGACAAAGGCGAAAGAGTTTACCTAGGCAGGGTGTAAGCACTGAAACACAGTTCTTGAAGACAACAGGAGGGACTCCATCAGGCCCATATGCCTTGTTAGTATTGAGGCCAGTGATGGCAGAAAATACATCAGCTGAAGAAATTTTAATGTCAGCCATGAGAAAGTCAGAGAGTTGAAGTGAGGGAGGAACAGCACCGGATTCATCTAAGGTGGAATTGGAGGAGAAAGTCTGAGCTAAGAGATCTACTTTATCAGTAGATGAAATAACTACAGACCCATCAGAGTAGAAAAGAGGAGGGAAGGATGATGAGGTAAAATTGTTAGAAAGGTTTTTGGCAAGATGCCACAAGAAGCGGGAAGAAATAAAGTTGGAGAGTTGAGAGCATTTAATACGGATGAAATTATTTTTAGCAAGGCGAAGAACAGATTTAGCACGATTCCGGGCAAACATAAAAAAGATGTGATTCAGGGATGGGTTGGCTCCGGTACCTTTAGGCCCTCTCCCTGTTGCGGATAGCGTTAGAACAAGCGTGATTAAACCAAGGCTTTCTAAAGAAGATGTGTTAGGGAACTTCCTTAACTGACGAGAAAACAAGCCTTGGTCTGGTTTATCCTTGCTGGACGAGGTTAATGAATGCTGAATCAAAGCCCTCTAGTTCGAAAAGTCTCTTCTTCTCTCTAGACATGAGGAAAAACAAGTGGTGCAGAATAAATACTAAATCTACATGCTAAACAATTTGTACATTTCCTTGTTAACACTGCACAAATGCCACATAAAAATATTTACATCATAAGCTGCCAGGTGCCAATTTAACACATACATCAAACACAAAGCCTAAAACACAACGCTGCAATTTTCACTACGCCAGGTTTTCCATTTTTTCATGCCTTTATAGTTTATACGATGTAACTCCTGACTTTTTTCATACAAATAAATCATGAGGTAGGAATTCTATTATTCAAAAGTCTGGTCAGCTATTTTTTGTTTCTATTTGGTGTAACCTTTTCCCAAAACATATTTCACTTTTTAAACATGTTCAATAAGTGGATTTAGTTCTTATTACCATCATTTTTTTTTTTTTAAATAAGAAGGACCTCTACCAATGAAGGTGTTGACGAAGCTTAATCTAACCTTTCAAGTTCCCAAGCTGAATAAAATCGCTTAAAAACTTCGTCCTTGTTTTGAAGTGATTAAACTCAACTATGAACAGGTGCTCTCTCTCTCTCTCTCTCTCTCTCTCTCTCTCTCTCTCTCGTAAACCTTCTCCCTAAGGAATTTCATTTTTTCTCTCATATATCACCTTCCTCATCCAAATCCTCACGTTCCCTTTCCTTCGCTGCCATCCTGACCTTTCCTCTCCGACTATTCTCACCATCCGCTTCCTCTCGTTATCTCTTTTCTCTACTCCCTCCCATTCCATCTCCAACCTTCCTCATATTTCTGTCCTACATCTCTCTCCTTCACCCTCCCACTGCTCCTTCTCTCACCATCCCAAAACCTACGCCCACTCTCTGTCACCATCCTCTCTTTCCTCTTTGCCTTACTCATTTTTCACTCCTCCTACGCCACCTTCACTCAGCTCCCTAAAACCTACACCACACTTTCTTCTATCACTCCTTTCCATCCTCTATACACCCGTCACATTCCTTTCCTTCTTTCCAGTACCTTTCTCTGCTACTCCCTCTCACTTTCCTCCCCTCCCGCCCTCATTTTACTGTCCTACTTTCCCTCACCTTCCTCTCCTATCCCCTCACTTTCCTCTCTACCTCCCTCGCAATTCTCTCGTTACCTTCGTTATCTTCCTTCTGTCACGGGGTTTTTAAGATAAATGCAATATTAAAAGATAATTCTCAATAATACTGAACACCAGGAACAAGAATTGTCTTGCTAAATCAAGCAATGATTACTTTATGCCGGCTTGCTTCGCCGATTCTCTCAGAACGAGAATTTATAAACTTTCTCGACAGTACACAGCAGAGACTATAATTAATCACAATTGCTGTTTATTAGTACCGTTAGCCTCTGGAGAAAGTGACTTCACCCCTGACAATAAATAACTAATACTATTAACGATATCAGGTTCTTGCTGATGCGTTAACTCCTAAAAGGCACAACGGATTTTAAGCTTAATACAACAAGACTGGCCTAAGTACCTGTTATGAATAGCAAGGCGTTTATGCAAGCTAGGAGCTAATAGAGAAATAAGCTTAGTATGGAGAAATGAAACACGAGTTTACAATTACATTAAGCTCGAGAAAAAGAACCGTTAAATTTATTGATTACAAAGAAATAAATTTAACGTTACATTTCAAAATGAATTCAAAATAAAGAGATCGCACTCACTCGCTCACTCAGAAGCTAAACTCTTAAACCTAGGAAAATACGAAAAGGAAATACTGGTTAGAGAGTGGACCAAGCGGATGACTGGGTGTCGTCACTGAGGAAGAACACTGCCACACACAACCTGCCTCTGTGGCGCTCGAATCTTGACTGACTAACTCGTGGGAAAGAAGGGAGCGCTATGGCCGCATTTCTAACGGTTAGAATGAGCGAAACGCGCCCAAAACAAATCGCTCAGCGGGAGCGCAAATGTCTTGCACAAAGACGATCACTTATGACAGTGAAAAATTGATTTGAAAAGACTCCCGACCGAATGAGCGGTTAACTGAACGATAACTGGGATTCCACTAGAGTTCGCGGTTTCCCACAAAAGCCAATGTCACTAGCTGACTCGTGAAACCTTCCTCACTTTCCTCTCTACCCCTCTTCCAATTCTCTCACTCCTTCACTTTCTTCTCCAGCTCCCTCTTTATGCTTCATTACTCCCTCATTCTCACTCCCCCCCCCCCGTCACCTTCCTCCCCTATCCCCTTCACTCACCTCGCTATCCTCTCGCTTTCCTCTCCTATCCCTCACCTTCCTTTCCAACCCCCGCCCACTTCTATCCATTTCCTTTCCTCACCTACCCCTCTCACCTTCTTCTGTTAGCCCCCCTCACTTCCCATTCCTATCCTATCCTCACTCACATCCCCACTCCCACACCCAGAAACACCCCCCCCCCTCTGCTACCAATACCTTAACTATCCCCAAATTCCTTTCCTGCCACTCCCACCTTCACTCCTCATACATTATTCTCTCCCTAGATCGACACCCGCGCCACAGTTTCTTATAATAACTGCTCAACAGAAACAGTCGATAGTAAAAACATTATGTACACATGTAAATTTCTTTATGATACGTATTACAACATTACAGGTCTCAACTACCAATGCTGTTTATTTCCAAGTCGACTCAAAGGCGTTTGTGAGATACCAATATACCTTAAAACATTTTTACGATGTGTGGACGCTTTTATTTTTTAGAACTCCAGATGTGATATATAGCATTTCCTCTTTCGTCTTCCAAATAATTTTAATATTTTCTCCAATAAGCAGGAGGTTTTTCCTCTATTCTTTCTGCCAGCGATTATGCCGCAGTGATCATTCTTTTTCTGTGCCTGCCCTCCTCTCTTCCTATTTATTCCATCTTTCCTGTCACTTCGTATTGCATTTCTTTCCTTTACAGGTGGCTTTACATTGAGTGACAAGCCAACTGGTTTCCTGTAAGCTAAGAAACCATTTACAAAGCTGGGTGGTAACCAAATAACCAAACCATACATGCTCCCTACGTGTCAACAAGTGGGTTGGTGGAGGGTTAGTGCCCCTCCCTGTAAAACAAATAACTCAAAGTCAAATGGCCACTCCTTACGGGATTATGGCGTCTGGCAATAGATAGATAGATAGACAGAGTGGTGAGAAATCCTCTTTTCTTTTCGTTCGTTTTCTAAAACAGGATGGTTGGATCGTTAGTGTCCCGGTAATATGTCTTACCCAAAAGCACAACCTCGTTCTAGGCAAACAGGCCCAAGTACTAAGTGGGTGTGATGTGTGCAACACATACATCACATACACACTCCAAACCTACGCCAAGCCCACACCACACCCACATTTCTAGATCCACATCACACCCTCGTCCCTACACCATCACCCTTGCACCAACATTACTACACCAGTGCACCGACTTTATACCCACATCTTTACACTCATACCTACACCCATACCCCTACAATCACCCCTACACCCACATCCCTACAATCATACCTACACCCACACCCCTACAATCATACCTACACCCACACCCCTACACTCATACCTACACCCACACCCCTACAATCATACCTACATCCACACCCCTACACTCATACCTACATCCACAACCCTACAATCATACCTACATCCACACCCCTACACTCATACCTACATCCACACCCCTACACTCATACCTACATCCACATCCCTACATTCATACCTTCACCCACACCCCTACACTCATACCTACACCCACACCCCTACACTCATACCTACATCCACACCCCTACACTCACGTTACAAATGATTTAATGATTTCTTACAAAACAGACTGATATCCTGTAAACTGGATATTACAAACATTATATAAATGTTAGGTAAATATTAGTGTATATATAATAGCGTGTAAGTGTGAAACCGTTAGTGGTCTACGTGACAGAATGTATGCTGTCATCTGGCGCCGTATTGGAGTTATTGCTGATCAACGTCTATGGAGCTAGGAGGTAGAGATGCGCGCCGGTTAACCCTGCAGTTCAATTTTAGGCCTCAGGCGGGGCACATCTGTTAACATCTAGTTCAGAATAAAGTAGTGTAAAATGCACTGGACGTTCGGCACACCCATCTGACTTGTATTCTGGTAACAACACCTACACCCACACCCCTACACTCACACCTACACCCACACCCCTACACTCACACCTACGCCCACACCCCTACACTCAGACCTACACCCATACCCCTACATTCACACCTACACCCACACCCCTACACTCACACCTACACCCAGCCCACTCCCCACCCACGTGCCGCCACCACCACCCTAACCCCTTCATCCCAGGCCTCACCATTCAATTATTGTTCTAAATGAAGAGGAAACGAAGCCTAACACGTCGCTATCGCCACTTCCGCACCCAGTCCTCCCATCCCACCAACCCATTGCCACTGCTACTACCATGATGCTGCTTTCACTGTTCCTGTTATCAAAACTACCGTAACTATATCTCCATCATCATCATCATCATCATCATCATCATCGTAGTCAGCACCCATATCAGCAATTAAGATGGCAATCATCATCTTCATCATAATCTGCACCCATACCAACTACAATGACGGCAACCATCATCATCATCACCATCATCATCATCTGCACCCATATCAACAACAACGACGGTAATCAACATCATCATCATTTGTATCCATACCACCAACAATGACTGCAATCATCATCATCATTATCATCATCATCATCATCTGCTGCTGCTGCTGGTGACAGTATCAACACCTGCACCAATTACTTCCTCTTGGTTGAATAAAATCACCTGACGTCAGCAGGAGCAAAATACCAAGTAGTACCGATAAGGCGAGGGTTAATGGCGACACTATTAACACTCTCAGGCCACAACACTTAATCCTTTTGAAGTTATCTGGTTTTAAGAAAAATACAGAACTAGAATTATCTCCATCATGGTATTGTTAATCTTAACATTTCGTCCATTAATTTTATTAGTTTCGTTTTTAGATTCTGTACTCACTTGATGTAGTGTTGCCTACTTCTTCCTTAGCCTTTATCATTTTTTTTCTGTGCCTGCCCTCCTCTCTTCCTATTTCTCCCATCTTTCCTGTCACTACTTAATGTTTTTCTTTCCGTTACAGGTGGCTTTACATTGAGTGACAAGCCTAATGGTTTCCTGCATGCCAAGAAACCATTACAACGCTGGGTGGTAACCACATAACCAAATCATACGTGCTCCCTGCATGTCATGTGCGTTGGTGGAGGGTTAGTGCCCCTCCCTGTAAAACAAATAACTCAGAGTCAAATGGCCACCCCGTGCGGGATTGTGGCGTCTGGCATTGGATGGATGGGATGGACAATTTTATCATCCCTGCCCTACGCCTCCCCTCCACCTCTGTCTTTGCTTCCTTTCATCCATGAATTACCCAGTACATCGGTCTTCTATATTTTACCTCTATTCCTATTTGTAGTAATTGTACATCTAAAAATGTTTATCTATCTATCTATCTATTTATGTAAAAAATTCCAGTATCTCCATAAATCGATTTTTTGTTATCATTTTCGTTTCCATACTCAACTTTTTTTTTATTTACTTGTATCCTGTGACACACTTCAGCTTAAATATAGCATACCATTTCCCCCAAACACTTTTCCATTTTCTATTTAGTCCTCTCCTTTTTGACCGGCTTACACATTCATCTTTTTCTCTCTCCTCCCCTCACCTCTTCATTTGTTTCCTTTCATCCATTTTCCCTTTCATCCCCTTCAGTCATCCCCTCCTTTCCCCTCTCCACTTAGATCCTGCCTCTTTCTATCCTACCACTCTCTATCAGTTTTCTCCTATCCAGTCGATCCATCTCTTTACTCCACAACTCAGTCTATCCTCCCCTTCTCTATATCTTTTTATACAATATATCCACCTACTTAACGTCCTTCCGCAACCGTGTGTGTGTGTGTGTGTGCTCTCTCTCTCTCTCTCTCTCTCTCTCTCTCTCTCTCTCTCTCTCTCTCTCTCGAAAGACTGTTAGAGGAAAGATATTCCCCACGTACAAGTTTGGTAGGCAGCAGATGGCATAACAAAGTGGAAATTCCACACACACACACACACACACACACACACACACACACACACACACACACACACAGGCTCCGCCATTACCCAAGCCACTCAACACAGGTTTAGTAGGTCGTCTGCCGTGTTGACACACACCACCAAGGAAGGCTTTTTCGTGGGGTAAGGAGGCTCCCTATTACCTGGTCCTTACCTGTTTATTCTGCCTTTGGTGCATTAATATTTCCTTGTAATATTCTACATCTGTTGCATCAATATTTTTTTTGCATTTCGTTTTATCTTTGCTAGTCTATAAAGGAAAAAAAAAACAATAATAACCTGTAACATTCAAAATAAAAGACAAATAACACACAAAATAACAATAACGTGTAACAGGCCAATTAAAGGACTTAATAACACAAGAGGACGGTAATTTGTAATATGGAAAATAGTTCGTTATGAAGGAGGTTCTCTAGTACATCTTCTAAACTATATATGATTTATTTATAATTGTTTTGCATGTCATTTACAGATTATTAATAGAAATAAATAACACAAATATTAAAAAAAAAAAAAAACAAGACGGAGACCGAGTCACCTTAGCCGACTATACGCTTTTTCTTCTAACTTGGCCTAAAATTGCCCTCTATCCACCTTAGACGGTGAGATGTAACAACAGATTAACAGTAGAATATGGTGCTAGTCACGAAGAAGTGCTATGGAGAGGACGTAGGGGAGTAGCACTGTCTTTTTCTGCCAATGAGCTACGTAAAATTTGCAAAAGGGCAAAATTCTGGGCCAAGTTAAGATGCAGGAACTATAAGATACAAGTCCCAGTCTGCCTGAGATGGCTGCACGGGTGGGTACATCTGGAAACTATCTCCACTTCTCGTAAAGAGTATTTGGCTGCATTTCTGTGTGCCTCTGTATGTGTTGCCTCTTCCTCAGCGAGTACCTTAACTCTCTCTCTCTCTCTCTCTCTCTCTCTCTCTCTCTCTCTCTCCAGTCTATCTATCTACCTATTTCATCAACTCCTTCATTGCGGTTGGAGCTCGTAGATATTTTATTCAGGAAACCACTAAAAAATTTCATTCAGCTGAGAGAAATTTTGAAACTAGTGGCTTCAAGAACAATGTCTAGTAATGCTTTCTCTCCTTCTGACATCCGTAAGAATACTGCTTAGGTTAATAGCAAACGACATTGTTCAGTCGAGAAAACTAAAGTAAAAAGGTTGCACTCCTGTATTCTGAGGAAAAACTATTGATATGAAAGCCGCACTAGCCAGTAACACGTTCAGGCTCCTATGACCCACTCCTAGCTAATAAAATCGTCTGGTGAAAGGTGGAATGGGATACTGGAGTTGTACTAATTATAGGAGGATCAGTGGAGTGTTAATTCTGAAGCTCCTATGGCACATTCCTAGCTAATTAAATTGTATGCTGTTACACGGAATAATATATCAGAGCTGTCCCGACCATAACAGGTTTAACTTTCGACAGTACACACACACACACACACACACACACACACACACACACACACACACACACACACACACACATTAAAATATAACACAGCTCACGATTCGCTTTTTTTTTTTTTGGTGGTGGTGGTGGTGAGACCACGATGAGATGGACAATCCCACTGCTATGAATGATGCAGCAAAACTACAAGTAAATCTTAGGTGAAAGATAAGTCACCTGGGAACAGCGTAAGGATTCCAGGGGCTTGTGTATGTGGGGCGGTGAGTGGGCGGTTGCTCTCTCTCTCTCTCTCTCTCTCTCTCTCTCTCTCTCTCTAGGCGTCATGGTTACTAAAAACCTACAACCATATCAGCTGAGTATTAATGCGAGAAATAAAACACATAGGGTCCTAGGATTTACTTCGCGAAGCGTGAGCAATAGAACATCGAAAGTAATAATGCAACTTTATCTAGCATTATTAAGGCCACATTTAAACACTGCCGTGCAATTTTGGCGTTCGTACTATAGAATGGATGTAGATTTGCTTGAAAAGGTACAGAGAAAAACGACAAAAATGATACATGATGTTCGGAACCTTTCATATGAAGAAAAACTGAAAAGACTAAATTTGCACTCACCAGAAAGGCGTAGAGCAGAGTAGGGGGAGACTTAAATGAGGTGTGCAAGTGGATAACGCGAATAAATATGAGAAACATTAGCAAGGTACTTCAGTGAGCATGCAGGATAGAACGCGAACTAATGGTTTCAAACTAGATAAATTCCGTTTTAGTAAGGTCATAGGTAGAAATTGGTTTGCCAATTGAGTAGTGGATGAATGGAATAAGCTACCTGGTGATGTAGTTGCTGCCCTTTCCATTTACAGTTTCAAGCTTAGACTAGATAAGCCTACGAGATGCAAGGGTAGAATGTAAAAAAAAAAAAATCTCCCAATGACCAGTACTAATTCATTCTTTTCCCTTTTCACGTTTCACTAAGATAGCCTCTTTTCTCCTTTCTCACTTTCCTGTAAAGTTGCCACCAGTTTTTTTATAATGATTTTTTTTTTTTTTTTTTTTTAAACCTGTTTCCGCACGTGGGTTTGGTGGGCGGGGGAGAGCCTTCATCTTTGCTATCCTTGTCTTATCCTTGTAGTATGGTCACACACTTGTAGGAGCTGCCTAGCATGGGTCAACTGGCCTACCGCACTACTGTAATCCTCTCTTCTCATGTTCTTACGTTCTTATATAGCGCCTCTCTCTCTCTCTCTCTCTCTCTCTCTCTCTCTCATATACGAAAAATTCCAATTTGCACCGCTGGAAAAATCTGCGATTTTTGCTTTCAACTTTTTCTCCTCCTCACTTCCTTTATCCTCTTCTTTCCGCATCCATTCCTCCTCCATTTCGTGTTCCAGTTCCCTCCACTTCTGGCACACATTTCTAGTTTTATTCATTTCTAATTCCTCCATTCTAGTTTTTTCTTTTTCTAATTTCCCCCATTTTTCCACATTTCCTTCATCGCTCATTTCTGCCTGTGTTCCTTCTCCATTCTTTACCTGGTTTTCATGTCTCGCCGTTTTGGACTGGCGGCAAATTGTATTGTTAAAAAAAAAAAAAAAAAGCGATTTCTGGTTTTCCTCTTTCCCCTCCATTTCAATCCCCTTATCCTCTCCGTTCCGCTTCTCTTCCTCCTCAGTTTCATTTTCTTCCTCCTCCTTCTCCTCCCTTCTTCTCTCTCGCGGAATCCTTCTAGAACTGCGGCGGAGAATTCCTCATGCAAGATAACAGCACGAGAGGAAGGGAAGACGGGCAGGGAAGAGGAACCAAAGGAGTCAAGGAAGGGAGTGAGAGAAGGGTTGAGCTAGACAGATAGGAAGGCAGGAAAGGTAAGACAGGGATAAAATAACATACAGTGCAATGAAAGGACTGAGAGTGTCGTTCAGGTGGGCAGGAAGGAAACGAGGAAGGGCAAAGATGTGGATAATAAAGTAAACTGTAGAAACAAATTAGCGTCATGTTTGTTGGTGGCAAAGGCTTGGTAAAGTGAGAGATGAAATAAATATGAGAGAGAGAGAGAGAGAGAGAGAGGGGGGGGGGAAATATAGCAAAAACTAACAAAAGAGGAAAGGACAGGAGTGGGAGTGAACACGGTAGCTTGGTATGGAGGTTGGGAGGGGAAAAAAAAAGGAACATGAAGGAAAATACAAAATCATCAAAGCACACGTGGCAGAAGATAGGCAGGAGGGGAGACCGAGACGAGAGAGGTAAGAAAAGCATATAGAACCGGAAACATGGACGGAAGGGAGAGAGTGGTTGAGACTGTAATGGAGGAAGGAAATAATATAAAAACATAGATTAAAAAAAAAAAAAAAAAAAAAAAGAAGAGGAAGCGAGAGAGTGCTTAGATAAGAAGAAACTGAGACTAAAAAAGAGAAAACAAAGAAAACGAATCAGAGAGAAAATGCTAAAAAAAAAAAAAAAATGAAGAAGAAGAATCAAAACGGATCACTCATGAAGTAGGAGCCAAATATTTGGCTTTACCCTGTGATCCTGATATTTGAAAGATTAATTTCAGTATCAGATTACTTCATCCTTGCCTAAATCTTAACTCCTGTACCAACTTGGCTCAAATCACATCAAGAGTGAGCTGACTTTGCCCAGTGACCTATATCTCTGACATTTTCCGGTGACCATTAAAGGACTGTTAACAAAAACGATTCTTTTTTACGCTCCTTTACTCTGAACATTTCCACAAAGCTTACCTTATATCGGAAAAATGCTGTTTATATTGGCCTTATCATGTGAGCCTGACCTTCGACATCACTGATCTTGCAAGCAATAGGTCAATTTCCTGGATGCCTCTAAACTTATCCACCAAGTTGGATCCAAATCAGATCAAAACTGTTTTATTTCTTCACTCCACACACAAGCACACGGGTCGAAATTTGACCTTACCTTGTGACCTTGACCTTTGACTGATTGTTTTCAACACTAAAATTCCTTCTTTCTCGCCTGACACTAAACCTTTCCACTATAGTCGGCTTAAATCAGATTAAAATGCATGTGATCTTTATTTCCAACCTTGGGCTATGACACTTCCCTGTGACCTTGACCTTTGTACTCAAAACCGAATCCGTTCCTGAAAATTTGGTTGAAATTGGATAACAAGTTGATCACAGAACCAAAGCTCAAACACCTACACCCTGTCAACACCCAAGAACACTGTCAACCAATACCACTCTAACAACACAACCATCAACACAAACACATGAACCACTTTCCACACACACACACACACACACACACACACACACACACACACACACACAATAACCAACAGCACAAAGAACACCTCCCTCCTCAAACACCAGCACATACAGTTAACACAATAAACGCCTCTGTTTGCCTCCCCACCAGCAGCAAATTCTCCTCCTGCCAGCTTATGTCCATCAACACGCTGGGAATTATTCACGGCGGCTGCAGACGAGAGGGGAGAGGAGACATGGGGAAGAGGGAGACGAGAGGAGAAGAGAAATGGAAGAGGGAGAAGAGAGGAGGAGAGAATTGGACCAGGGATAAGAAAGGAAGAGAGAAATAAAGAGGGGAGAAGAGAGTGGAAGAATGAAGGGTGAGGGAGATGAGACAGGGGGAAGATGGAGAAGGGACGAGAGAAATGGAGAAAGAAAAGAGGTGGAGATACAGAGGAATGAAGGAGGAAGAAAAAAGACGAAGAGAGGAGGGTGGGGGAGAGGAGACAGGGGGAAGAGGGAGAAGAAAAGAGGAGAGAAATGGAGGAAGGAGAAGACAGTAGAAGAGAGAAGGGTGAGGAAGAGAAGACAGGGAGAAAAGGGAGAAGAGGGATGGAGAGAAATAGAGGAGGGGAATGAGAGAAGGAGAAAAATGGAGGTGGATGAAGAAGAGATAAACGCAGGAAAATGGATAGAAATGGAGAAGAGAGAAGGAGAAAAATGGAGAAGGAGAAAAATGGAGAACGAGAAGAAAGGACAGGGAGAGAAATGGAGGAGGGAGAAAAGAGGAGGAGAGAAAAGGAAGAGGGAGAGGAGAGAGACAAATCCAAGAGCAAGAGATGGAAAGCAAAGAGAACAGCGAGAACAAGGAGAAAAAGAGAAAGGGAATAGCAAAGGAAGAAGAAAGGGAAAAGGGAAGACGAGAAAAAGAGAATGTGTGAGAAGAGAAGGCCAGGGAGACAAGGTGAAACTGGAGGTGAAAGAGAAAAGGAAGAGAGGGTGAGGGTAGGAAGCGAGAGAGAGAGAGACTGGCGGGGGGGATGTTACAAAGACTGCAGGTGATTAGGACTCACTAAAGTTGGCTGACTTTGTTCTCAAGTGGAGTAAGCAGCGGGGGATTCAGAGTCTTAATTATGAGCGAATTATGACTCTCTCTCTCTCTCTCTTTCCCCACGGCTTTGTACTTTACTCTAGCTAACTCCTGGCGATTTTAATTGCTTTTATTCAGCTTCTCCTCCTTATCTTTAATTTTCCTCTCACAAATGATTCGAAAAATCTCGGTCTTACTCCTGCGATTTTATTCAGCAATTCCTTACAGTCTTGGCGCGCCCACAACTTAAAGGTCTTGGTTTTCAGTAACGTCTAAGGTTTTTACTCAGCTGGTCGTCCTTGTCACGGGGTTTTTATAATAACACAGTAATTTTAAAATAAATGGTTGTATGTTATTTAAATTGATAATAATATTCAATAATATTGAAGAGCAGGGACAATGATTGTCTTACTAAATCAAACAACGATTACTTTACGCTGGCCTGCTTCGCACGATTCTCTCAGAACGAGAATTTACAAACTTTCTCAACAGTACACAGCAGAGACTAATTACTCACAATTGCTGAATTAGTACTGTTAGCCTCTGGAGAAAGTTACTTCACCCCTGACAATAAATAACTAATACTAATAATAATATCAGGTCCTTGCTGATGCATTAACTCCTAGGTGGCACAACGGATTTTAAGTTAATACAAGACTGGTCTAAGTACCAGTTATGAATAGTAAAACGTCTATGCAAGCTAGGAGCTATGTGGGAAATAAGCTTAATTACGGAGAAATGAAACAAGAGTTTACTTTACATTAAGCTCAAGGAAAAGAACTGTTAAATTTATTAATTACAAAAATAAATTTAACGTTACATTTCAAATCAAATCAATGAGACGCACTCACTCACTCACGCAATAGCTAAATACTTACGCCTAGGAAAAAAACACCTTAACTAAACTCTTAAAACTAGGATTATACAAAAGGAAATACCGATCGATGAATGCTATGTATCACCCGGGGTGGGAGGACTGGATTAATTATCTCAGTGGAGCTTGGGTGCTAGCGACCTCTCACACTTCTTGGAGCACAGGACCTTCCTCCGTCACAACAAACACTAGACTGAATTCAAATAATGCATAGGCAGAACGCACAAGCCACCGGAATAAGGCGTGGCTAACGGTTGAGGAGAGCAGGGGCGACCAATAAAGAAACAATTGTATCGCTCAGTAGAGCACTTAGTGACGTGCATTAAATCGGTCACTTTTAAACAGTGACGAATGTTTTGAAAAGTATACCCCAAAATGGAGGGAGAAACGGTTAGCTGAGCGATACACAGTGAGTTTTCCACTAATAGTTCGTGGCTTCTCACAAAACGGAAATGTCGCGAATTGATTCGTGACATTACGCCCCTACAAAATTAAATTTTTTCCTTATGGGAAAAAATTTGTGGATATATATATATATGTATACATCCTAAGTCATTCACACAAGATTCACACTGTGGTGTGTGTGCTATCCTGCTACAGGAGAAAATCGCAGTCGCCAGTGAGCGAAAAAACCTCGTATTTACGTTAATAAAAGCAAGCTTGAGGGAAAAACTCCGTGACGACGGTGAAAATCCTGTACTCAGGTCAAACTGAGCGAAAAGTCGCTACATTTACACTGACAACTAATTGTTGTGTAGCGTGGTGTATGTAATACATGGTGTAGGTGTGACAGTTGTAGTGTAACTGTACCTACGTGTAAAATGACACAGTAAATAATATGGCGACGACAAAGGCAGAGGAGAAGAGGCGGCAGCGTGCGGCAGACGATCAGCTGGTCCGCACAGCAAAACTGCTACACCCATTGCTGAACCTGCAAAACCAATTGAGGTGGAGCATCAAAAGTGTCAATGAGACAAAATTTTATCATGTTACAATTACTCTCTCTGCCTAGCAGTCAGTGCTACGACGTACATTCGAGGTCGCCATTAATTATAGCACACGATTATGGTTGGCAAGTTGAGAATCCTTGTGCAAACTCGGGTCTTCCATAGCCTCGAACTGCACACGGGTCCTCAACCTGTGCCTTAACCTACAGTACTTATATTAATATCGGGAAGCTGAGAATCCTTGTGCAAACTTGGGTCTTCCATAGCCTCAAGTCGCCTCTGCAGAGTTCTCACTTCCCCCTTAACCTACAATACAATACTTATATTAGTACCGGGAAGCTGAGAATCCTTGTGCAAACTTGGGTCTTCCATAGCCTCAAGTCGCCTCTGCGGAGTTCTCTCTCGAACTTCCCCCTTAACCTACAGTACTTCTATTAGTACCGGGAAGCTGAGAATCCTTGTGCAAACTTGGGTCTTCCATAGCCTCAAGTCGCCTCTACGGAGTTCTCTCTCGAACTTCCCCCTTAACCTACAGTGCATATATTAGTACCGGGAAGCTGAGAATCCTTGTGCAAACTTGGGTCTTCCATAGCCTCAAGTCGCCTCTCAACTTCCCCCTTAACTTACGGTACATAATATATATGTACAGGCCCTGGACATAATGTGTCCTGTGGGGCCAATGGGCGAGACGTCAGGTCTGCACCCACTTCACCACTACCCTGTCTCTCAACTGACTCAGAGATTACAGGTGTAGTTACAAATGGCACAGGAAGGGCATGTCCCTGATTAGTGGTGATACTTTGGCACACATTGCAGGAACGGACAAAACTATCTATGTCTCGTCCCATCCCTGGCCAGAAAAAGTCAGCTCGGATACGGCCCTGGGTCTTCCTTTTGCCCACGTGACCTCCTGAGGCTGAACAATGACCCCATTGTAACACTGCTAGGCGGTACTTGGCGGGAACGACAAACTGCAGTCGAACCTCGCCCTCGGGTGTTTGTGACTCACGGTAGAGCCGTCCTTGTTTACGAAGGAACTTGGCTCGACCTCCCCGTGAATACTTTATCACTCGACCCTTTTGTTTGTTCCGCACGGCAGCAAGTGTCGGGTCAGAATGTTGTTCTTGCACAACAAGTTGACTACACATCAGATCTTGCGGCGATTCAATGATCACTGGGGTGACACAGTCTAGAGCCTCAGTCATGGCTCGTGTTACCGCAGCAGCCGAAGTCTGAGTAGCGTCATCGGAGCAACTATCCTTGACTCCATTAATATTTCCAATGATGAGTTCAAATAAAGGTTCTGGCATGACAACTGCAAGTGTCGTACCAGTATAAAATGGAGATGCCACCTGGATACATGCCTCAGGGAACAATCTCACTGATCCATCAATAAGCTTTGCATGGATCTGTCGACCTGTATACTGCTCAGGCCGAACTAAACTCTGCTTAACAGAGCAACCTGAGGAACCATTGTCTCTCAGGACCTTCACAGGAATGCCTCCCACAAACCCTGGCTGTACAAGGAAGGTACTGTCACCTGTGGTGGGGCCTGTGGAGGAAGCAGCTAGCCACTCATGAGGCTGCTGAATTGATGTGGCAAACATTGTGCCTTGAGGGTTATATTGGGAAGATGGAACATTGGCCATCTGTGGAGGGGGGTTCACTGTCACTGTGGGACTAGTGAACTGTGGGGAAGTACCCACACTGGTAGGGACGTGACCACCAGGCTGCTGCTGAGGAATGAAGGCTGCATTCGCTTCCTGCCTCTTTTGAGCTGGTGGTGAAAAAGTTTGTCCCGACGGTCGGTTGCGTGGCTGATACTGCTGCTGATTAGGGTACTTGTTGTACCCCTTCCACTCAGGTTTCTGAGTGTTTTGCCCCTGGTCCTTCCACTGCGGTTTTGGACCTTGGCCATTATTCTGAGAACGGCCTTGGTGCTGGGATTCAGTCTGAGACGGCTTCCCAGACTTGGCAGTATCTTTTCTGCTCCAGGTGTTTTGCTTACGAGCTTGATACCCGTATGCAATAAAGAATGCATCAGCCTTTTCTGCCATTTGGCTAGCATCTTTCACCTGGCAGATCTTAAGCTGTGCTATGAGCTCAGCAGGCCACGACCTTTCTAGCTGTGTACGCAGCATAAGGTCAATTATCCCCTCACGCGTGGAAGGAGTTTCATCTTTCTCCATCCACTCATTTAAGCTGTGAGACGATCAAGGAACTGAACAGCTGTCTCCTTGTCTTGGAGACGAGCTCGCATGAACTGAACTTTGGCGTCGTCTACTGTGAGACCATACGCCTTAATGAGTGCAGCTTTCATCATCTCATATGTGAGATTGTCTCCACGAATTCTGTGGAGAATATCGAGGGCAGGGCCCTCAAATAGGCTAAGAAACTGAAGCCGCTTAGCTGCCTCATCCAGTTGATAAAAGTCTGCCATGTCCTCAAAACGAGCCATGTACGGCTCGATTCGCTCGCTTTCCTTGTATGAAGGAAGCTTGATGTGTGGGGTCGCCAGGACATGTGCAGGGAGAACGCTCGTGGAGCTTGGACCAACTGCAGCAGACGTGTCTGAAGCCAAGGAATCTCGCTTGAGCTTCAGCACTTCAAGTTCATGTCTCTCGCGTGCTTCTCGCTCGGCACGTTCGTGTTCTCGTTCTCTGTCTCGTTGTTCACGCTCGTATTCGCGCTGTTCTCGCTCTTGTACTAGCTCGTGTTCGCGCTGTTGTCGCTCTTTTTCTAACTCGAGCTCGCGTTGTTTTTGTTCGTGTTCACGCTGTTCTCGCTCATATTCGCGCTGTTCTCGCTCACGTTCACGAGCGTCTTTCTCACGTTCTTGCTCGTAATTGAACCGTGAGAGAACGTAACTCTGTATTTTCTCTGGGTCAGTGAGACCCATATCTTTGGCTTCCTGTACATAAGCACTGGCTGCCATGATGCTAATTTATTAAGCAAACGAAACTGAGCACTGACTACTTCGCAAACGAATACTAATAAATACAAATAAAGAATACAGACACAAGCTAGTGGTGACCAGTCTTATCTAGTTAACTGGCAAAGAATAAATAAAAAATGTAAATGACTGGGAAGACTCAATAATAAACACAATGGGTACGCGACTTCCCAGGAGCGAATAAAATCGTCTGGCGTTACCAAGAATAAACTAGAGTTAAGTACTCTATTGATTAATAAAGCAAAAACTCACTTGCTAAATTAACGGTAAACACCAGTAAACTTGTGCCTATAAACTTTAATAATAAATACCTAAATATGAATGAGTGAGCACTATCTCGTGAATAGCTTTAGAGCTAGGAGTTAATATCCTGGAATGAGGTCGCCAATTGTCACGGGGTTTTTA
Organism: Coenobita brevimanus; assembly: GCF_032717465.1. NCBI lineage: Eukaryota > Metazoa > Arthropoda > Malacostraca > Decapoda > Coenobitidae > Coenobita > Coenobita brevimanus. Next base: position 23,188,539 of record NC_136954.1, on the reverse strand, counting down.
TAATAACACAGTAATTTTAAAATAAATGGTTGTATGTTATTTAAATTGATAATAATATTCAATAATATTGAAGAGCAGGGACAATGATTGTCTTACTAAATCAAACAACGATTACTTTACGCTGGCCTGCTTCGCACGATTCTCTCAGAACGAGAATTTACAAACTTTCTCAACAGTACACAGCAGAGACTAATTACTCACAATTGCTGAATTAGTACTGTTAGCCTCTGGAGAAAGTTACTTCACCCCTGACAATAAATAACTAATACTAATAATAATATCAGGTCCTTGCTGATGCATTAACTCCTAGGTGGCACAACGGATTTTAAGTTAATACAAGACTGGTCTAAGTACCAGTTATGAATAGTAAAACGTCTATGCAAGCTAGGAGCTATGTGGGAAATAAGCTTAATTACGGAGAAATGAAACAAGAGTTTACTTTACATTAAGCTCAAGGAAAAGAACTGTTAAATTTATTAATTACAAAAATAAATTTAACGTTACATTTCAAATCAAATCAATGAGACGCACTCACTCACTCACACAAAAGCTAAATACTTACGCCTAGGAAAAAAAAACACCTTAACTAAACTCTTAAAACTAGGATTATACAAAAAGGAAATACCGGTCGATGAATGCTATGTATCACCCGGGGGGGGGAGGACTGGATTAACTGTCTCAGTGGAGCTTGGGTGCTAGCGACCTCTCACACTTCTTGGAGCACAGGACCTTCCTCCGTCACAACAAACACTAGACTGAATTCAAATAATGCATAGGCAGAACGCACAAGCCACCGGAATAAGGCGTGGCTAACGGTTGAGGAGAGCAGGGGCGACCAATAAAGAAACAATTGTATCGCTCAGTAGAGCACTTAGTGACGTGCATTAAATCGGTCACTTTTAAACAGTGACGAATGTTTTGAAAAGTATACCCCGAAATGGAGGGAGAAACGGTTAGCTGAGCGATACACAGTGAGTTTTCCACTAATAGTTCGTGGCTTCTCACAAAACGGAAATGTCGCGAATTGATTCGTGACAGTCCTAATCTTCCAAGAATTCAGAGGGGAAAAAATAATTGCTTCCTATTTTACTGCACTGGATAATTTTTTAATATTCCGTGGAGCCCAAATTATTACCAAATATTATACCGGTACAATTTCTTTTTACTTCCAGCTAACACCAGGGAATTTAATTTTTTCATTATTTTTTCCTGATCTATCGCATCTACTACGGAAAGTCTTAAATTCTTTTTTTAATATCAGCTAACGAAGACGGCCTTATACAGCTGTTTTTATTTATAATTACGAATATAAGCAAACGCTTTTATTTACCCATTTTCATAAATAATTCGAATTACAGACAGACGATTTCACAGACGAGACGATTTCACAGACGATTTTACCCATTCTCAAATATAATTCGATTTACTGACAGATGATTTCACTCACAGACGACTTTATTTAGCAATTCTCATATAATAATTCCAACTACAAACAAACGATTTCATTCAGCTGTTCTTACACACTATTTCGTGTATTATAAAATGATACCACAGAGAGCAAGTTCGTATTTAATTCCAGGTAACGGTCGCAAATTTTATTCAGACGAAAAAAAGACAAAAAAAGTCCCCTTTTTTGAGGCAGATATAAAAAAATATATACATTTTATCTAGGTAAGGTGTGACTATTTGAACGTCATATTCTAGTGTTAGACTATTGTGAACATTAAAGTGACCAAACACAAATAATTTAGCCCCTTCACTCTGATTACGTTTGTTGTTGGTGTACGCTTTGCAACATCCAGGTGATTTAATTTACGCAGGAGTGACCTTTACGTGTGAATGATTTAATGAACGTCGTACCTAACCCCTCCAGGTAGAAAAATATCACCTGATCTGAAAAAATCGCCTTGTTACAACCAAAATGAGGATGAAGTAGGTCTTAATGATCATAAGGTTAGACCGCTACTCTCACAGTTAAGGAAGCTTCCCAACACCTCACCCTAAGCGATTTACTTTGCTTATTAAACCTTTCCGTTGTCTTCTTGTTATTTACATCACTCTAGTATCACCACACTCTGCACGAATAACGTGCACGACGATCTCTGCCAGCCTCATCCCCCACCTCTGTTTTTTTCCTCTACCTATCACCTGATTCACTTCCTATCATTAGTTCTCTCTCTCTCTCTCTCTCTCTCTCTCTCTCTCTCTCTCTCTCTCTCTCTCTCTCTCTCTCTCATAATTATACAGCACTATGTCACAATAAAACACTGTCAACTTAATCACAGTGTAAATTTCCATCACCACTCAGTTTCCAAAATGACCCCGACCTCAATGGACAATATTTTCACTGTTTCATAATGACCTGTAATTGGGGACTAATTATCCCTCTAACGACCTTGGAAGTCTCAATTGCCGGTTAATTTTTTTTTTTTTTTTACCAGTCGCCTCTCGTAATTTCGGCGTTAAAAAGCCTCCACTAAATAAATAAATTAGCTTAACCATTAACACTCAAGCGATGGAAATATTTACCTTCTTATTTCCTCTATCGCTACAAGATTTTATTCAGTTTAGGAATGGCTGTCAAAGGCTGCCAATTCCACCGATCTAATGGGGTAAACGGGAAATAATGATGTCTCTGACGATAATATTCCTTTTTAGTCTTGCTAGCGCCAGACAGTTTTATTCAACCCTGGGGAAACCTCTCGCAGTGTAGAGATTACAAAAAAAAAAAAAAAAAAAAAAAAAAAAAAAAGTCTTCACTAAAGTCGTGCAGCATAAAGAGTTCCAAAACAAATTTTAAAAAATCAAGTGGTGGCAAGAACAGAACGAAGATGACGTCCTGGGCTGAAGGGGTTAACTTATGGTATTAATCAGGGCTAATACAGGCCATAGGACGTACTGAAAAGCGATATTCTTTGGTGTTGTAATATACTGCATGTATAATAATGACCGCTATGCGACGCACTGCATTGATCCTATTATAATAATGTATTGTTTGTAATGGACATCACAGTTTGGAGTGATAATTATGCAAGTGGTAATTACCAATACGCTTACTACACAGTAATGACCAAAATATATACACAGATTTCGCATACTTTTTCTGTACCTAATATATATTCAATGCACACACACACACACACACACACACACACACACACACACACACACACATTATCTACTTATCTATCTATTTAGCTATCTATCTATCTATCTATCTATATACATACATATATATATATATATATATATATATACATATATATATATATATATATATATATACAGTACAGTACGAGAGCAGTAAGCACAGACTCGCTTAATATTTAGGGTTTATATAGTGAAGGGCGTGTGCATACATACACATGTATCCCACCCCCCCTCCTCCAAAACACACAACCTTGTGTTAGTATGACAGGAGGTCCCTGATGCACAAAGTTCAAGGTGGATGCTGGTGCAGGGTGGAAGAGTGGAGGAGGAAAATGGAGAGCGGAGGACACAAGGAGAAGTGGAGAAGGAGGGAAATAGATGAAAAGGGAGTAAGAAAGAATTATGGAACAAGGGAGTGAAGCAAAAGAAAGAAGAGAATTGGAAGAGACATGAGAAGTGGGAGGAGGAATGGGAAGGAAGCAGGGAAAGCGATGGTACGACAGGAAAAGGGTGAGAAAAGAGGGAGACATAAAACAGCATTGAGAGAAGTAAAAGGACATCACACACACACACACACACACACACACACACACACACACACACACACACACACACACACACACACACACACACACAGAAAGAGAGAGAGAGAGAGAGAGAGAGAGAGAGAGAGAGAGAGAGAGAACAGGAAAAAGGAGCAGACGAAACAGAGGAGAGGATTGGGAGAAAGGAAATTGAAGAGAACGGGAGGAGAGAGGGAGGAGGAGAGAAGAGGGAGGAGTGGGGGTGGGGAGAGGAGAAGGAGAAAAGGGAGAAAGGTGAGAAGAGGGAGGAGAGAAGAAGAGGGTAAAAAGAGGAGAGAGGAAGGATGAGAGGGGGAGATGGGAGCAGAATGAAGTGAAAGGAAGAGGACATAGGATAAAGACAGCCCAAAAAATCGCGGGGGAGCGAGAGAAAAGAGGAGAGAGTGGAGGGAGGAAGAAGGGTAAAATGGGGAAGAAAAGTAAGGAGGTTGAGACAAGAGTGAGGGTTGAGACAAGAGGGAGGATTGAGAAAAAGAAGGAGGAATGAGACAAGAGGGAGGGCTGAGACAAGAGGGAGGGTTGAGACAAGAGGGAGGGTTGAGATAAGAGGGAGGGTTGAGACAAGAGGGAGGACTGAAACAAGGAGGAGGGTTGAGAAAAAAAAGGGGGGGGGGGGTTACTGAGAACAGCCAGTCGGGTATACTGTAAGGGAGACCGGGAGAGTAAATGAGGAGCGAGGCAGCAAGAGTGTTCAGAAGCGAGGACCTATGAAGAAAACGGATAGGTATGAGGGTAGGGATAAGAGGGGGAAAGGGATTAAAAGGGATATGGGGAGGAGGAGAGAGAGCGGAGGGGATGAATAGGGTGGGAGATGAGGAAAGAAGACAGGGCGAAGAGGGGGAGAGATGAGAGTGGAAGATGGGGTGGAAGAGGGGCAAAGGTAGGAAGGGGAGTGGACTAAGTAGGACAGTCGGCACACTGGAAGAGAAATGAAATGGAACAGAAGTGAGAGGAGAGAGGAGAGACTGGAAGGAGGAGGAACAGGAGAGAGGGCAGACTGGAAGGAGGATGGACAGGAGAGAGGAGGGAATTGCAGGAGGAAGGAGAGAAACGAGAGGGGAGTGATGACGGAGGGGATGAAATGACTAGGCGGCAGTGGCACTCTGGGTGGAAGTTAGGGCAGCCCAGGCCGCCTCACACCGCATCACACTTCAAGCTGAGAGGTCCTTGTGGCCAGAGTAATTACCCACTTTCCACAATATTACACTCACAATCAGAATGAAATTTTCTACTCAGCAAATTATTAAAACGAGGCTCATAATCTTCACATACAACAAATGGTTCATACATTAAGTGAGAATTTGTTTTGGGTGGAACAATTATCTTGATGATGGAATATAATACTAACAGTTAAAACTTTTCAATTTCTTACACTCAGTCAAAATTATACGTGCTTCATATTGTCTAATTATAAAGGAAGAACATACAGTGACCTGAAAGACTCGCTGAAAACCATCTTAAGTTTTTTTTTTTTGGTACACTGAAAGCCACAATTATTCGCCAAATGTATCAAACTCACTAAGATTTAAAGCTCAGAGGTTGTTTTGGTTGTAGAAATTATGTAGTTAGCTCAATTCTACACTGACAATCACAACAATCATTTATTGTCTTAAATATCACAATCACAATTACAGTTTCCTAGTAAGCTGAATATAACATCGTGAGACACACAGACCACATCCTTAGCTTGGCTCATATTTTAAGCTGAGGGATCACTGTGGAATACATCACTAGTAAGCTGAATAGGACACTTGAAAGCCACAAATAAATGCAACAGCCATCAAATTCACTAATATATGAAGCTGACATCGTTTGCATTGATTCTTATTTACCTATTTATTAATCTGTCTATATATCTATCTATTTATATATTTAAGGATCTGGCTCTATGTAACCTTAAAACCCATGATTCGGGAGACGTCTTCTTCGATTTATTTTAGACACCATCATTTTTTTCTCATTCTGGGAGAGATTTTTCGAGCTGGGAAGAACGTATATCTTTTGTTATATTCCTTCAGTGCAAGAGGTCTAATTTAAACTGAATAATATTGCCCGATTTTGCAATAGTACACCAATAAAAGACAACACAACATGAAAATATTAAAATTACTCTTCTATCCTCGACAAGTTAGTCACATAAATCTAACTAGCTCATAATTCAAGCCGGAAAGTCGTCTGGTTAAAATAATTATCTCCGTACGCTAAAACACACACACACACACACACACACACACACACACACACACACACACACACATATTGTTGTTTTAAATCGTGGTATGATACAAAAACCTATCGCCTAAAAGCAAGTCCAGCAATGCACTCCCGCCAGCATTGAAAAAACTTAGGTGCAGTAAACAAAATTCCTCTCCACCCACCACTACTGCTGCCACCTGTCTCCAGCTGCACTACCACACACTACCACAACTCCAAGCCAAAGTGACCACCACCACCACCAACACCACCGCAACGACAACAGAAACTACAACATCCACCACAACCACCACCATCACCACCACTACTACTACCACCACTACTACTACATCACCACCATCACAAGAACAGAAACCACAATCACATCTACCAATCACCACTACCACCACCACCACAATAACGACAACAACAACAACCCCAGCATCCACCAATCACCACTACCACAATCATCACCATCACCACCACCGCCACCACTACCACAATCACCTCCTCAACGGCAACAAAAACAATCACCACAACAATTTCCCTCAAGCACCACCACAGCCAGCACCACATTCATCACGAATACCATCAAAATCACCACCTCTGCCACAACCACAACAACCACCACCACCACCACCACCAGCACAAAAACAACAACATTCCCAGCCAACACCACCACCACCACCACCGAGCACCCTCACCACTAACCATTCTCAGCATCATCACCACCCACCACTCTCGCCACCATCCACCACACTCGTAAAATCCCCGCCACCATCCCCACCACCATCATTATCATCATCATCACCACGCACTAAGCCCTCAACTGCTAGATATAATCCCAGTTGTAAAAACCGTCCGCCACCTTCACTACCCATTGTACCTGCAACAATAAAAACATTACAAAACTGCAATTTCCCTTAAAGCCTTTGCAGCTCTTGAAAACTGAAAACAGTTGCTATTCTCCCGCACTAACAACAACAGCCGCGGCCGAGGTATCACCGTAAACGACAAAAATACGAGGAAAATAACAAAAGTCAGCCTCACGAACACTTACTCCCCCCTCTCCACCCTCAAAAACAAAATAAAATAAAATAAACAAAATAAAACAAAAATAAAGAATGACACGAACAATTAATGAAACAAAGAAATAACTAAGTAAAAAAAAAAAAACTATTGTCTGTTTTTTTTGGCCACCTACAAATGCAACAAACACCACCACCACAGAAGCACAACCGCTGGCACGAACACACCCACATGCAAGAAGGACCACTCACAGACAGCAACAGCCGCGCCCATCAACCGGACTAAGGGCCCAATATTTGACTTTGCCCTGTGACCTTGACTTTCGACAGATTATTCTCAAAACTGAATTACAGTACTGTACATCGTTCTTGCCTAATCCTTAACCCTTCCACCAACCTTGGACAAATCATATCAAAACTAAGTTGACTGTCCGATGACCTTGACCTTTAATCTTTCTCTGTGACCTTGATCTCCGACTCACTATTCTCAAAATCGATTCACTTTATCCTTGTTTTTTACCCGAACTTTCCACAAACTTTGGTTAAAATCAGAGATAAATCGCTGAGTTATTTTGTTAAGGAGCACATACACAGGTGGAACTCTGCCCTTGCCCTGTGACCTTGACCTTTGATTGTTCCCAGAACTGAATCACTTAAATCTTGCCTTACTCTCCTAGTTTGATCTAAGCCGAATGAAAACTGTTAAAGCTGATTTTGTTAGGTCACTGTTTGCCCTACCCTGTGGCCTTGACCTTTAGCCTATTGTTCCGAAAACAACTGGTTTAATTAGGCTATACGCTATCCCTCAACCCTTCCACCAAGTTTTGTTAATATCGGAGAAAAAACTGAGTCAATCTGCACACACACACACACACACACACACACACACACACACACACACACACACACACACACACACACACACACACACACACACACACACACACACACTGCTTACTTCTTTTCGACTCACCTAAGCAGAAGAGCTTATTGGGTTGGGGAAGAAGACAGGCGTGGAGGGTGAAAGTAATCGGATCCGGGGCTTGTATTGTCTGGCTCAGCACGGACAGGATTACCCCGCGGCGCATGGGTAGGGGGGGAGGCTGTAGGGGGGAAGGTGGACAACTGTGAGGGGCAGGGGGGAAGGCAGCAAGATGTATTCCACGAGCAGGGATTTTCAGGGAACGGTTGTAGTGGGCAAAGGCTGTGTGTGTGTGTGTGTGTGTGTGTGTGTGTGTGTGTGTGTGTGTGTGTGTGTGTGTGTGTGTGTGTGTGTGTGTGTGTGTGTGTGTGTGTGTGTGTGTGAGAGAGAGAGAGAGAGAGAGAGAGAGAGAGAGAGAGAGAGAGAGAGAGAGAGAGAGAGATGTGGTTAACGAAGGATAGGGAAGGAAGAGAAAAACAAGGGCTATGACAAGGCCGAAAAGGGCTACGGCAGGAAAGAAAAAACTCTGCGGTGGAGAGGAAAATGAGGGGGAGAGACAGGGCTGCGGTGGAGAAAAAGAGGGCTGCTTATAAGGACAAGAAAGGCTGTGGTATGAAACGGCAGGGACTGTGATAGAGACAGTGTGTGTTGGAGGCTGACAGCATTTCCCCGCGGCACAAAGGTAAGACTGTTAGGTGTAGAAGGATAATGTGAACGACAAGCATGTGGAATAGGGATGGGCTGCGGTGAACAAGGTAAAGACAGAGATATAAGAAATATAAAAAGGAGCACCGATGGCAAGAGAATGGTGAGAGGCAGAAGAGGATGTGGAGGGTAAGAGAAGGGAGAGAGATAAGAATGGTTGTGATGGGCAAGAGAGGTAGAGAGGTATGAAAGACTTTGATGGTCAGAAGAATGGAGGCTTAGATGGACCTATTTATGGACGAAAATGGCTGTGGTAAGAAGGATACAGGTAAGGAGGGAAGTAGCATGGCCTGTAGTGGAGAAGGGGAGGGCTGTGGTGACGGGCAGGACTGTGGTGAAGAAGGGCAGAGCTGTGGACAAGAGGAGAGCTGAGGTGAAACACAAGGTTGTGGTGATGGGCAGGACTGTGGTAATGGGCAAGGCTGTAGTGGAGAAGGGGAGGGTTATGGTGAAGTGCAAAGCTGTGGTGGTGATGGACAAGGAGGTGGTGGAGAACGTCAGGGTTGTGGTGAAGAGCAGGAATGTGGTGGTGGCGGTGCGGAAGGATGTAGTGGGAAAAGGGCAGAGATTGTGTCAGAAACACAGGATTTCCTAGAAGCACGTGGGACAGGCAAAAAGGTAAATCTGTAAACTGGAGACCGGGCGATCCAAGGCTAGACCACAGGGATGTTAGTCAGGGCTGTGGTGGGCAAGGGCTGTGATGGAGACAAAATTAAGGGCTGTCTTTAGGGACGAGGAAGGTTGAGGAAAGAGACAGAAAGAACTGGTAGAGGTGAGCTGTAGTAGAAACGAGTTGTAGAAGAGATGGGCCGTGGAAGAGACGGGTTGTAGGATGTGGTGGAGACTAACAGGATTCTCCCGCTGTCAATGGTAAAGCTATTACGGGAGGAGGAGGACGAGGATAGATGATGATGATGAGACTGAGACGGAGAGACAATAAACGCTAACAGGATTATTCTAAGCAAACGATAATTATGGCGATGATGTTGACGACGACAAGGATTAAGATCATGGCAATGTAAAGGAGAAGCAATGATTTAAAAAAAAAAAAAAAAAAAGTGTAGTAATCTATATTTGAATAGCAGGAAACATGAAAGCTGTACACGATCAAATCCCTCGCACAAGCAAGTATAAAGGCACACACACAATGAAGGCGCTGGAAGTGGGGAGGAAGTGCAGGGCAAGAGCGAGTAGGCGGACAGAGTAACGAAGGAAAACATAAATGGTGACAGTGGCTGTAGGGAAGCAGTGGTGGTGAGATATCGAGGGCGAGAGAGAGCCGCTGGTAAAAGAAAGCTGTGGCTGCCAGATGGTGGAAAGAATGGCCAGTTTCCTTTGTGGGAAAGACTGTCGGGTAAGAAACAAGAACAAGAAACCGACAGAACACATAAGATACTCGTAACACCTCGTTTGACTCGATCACTACACGAGGTCGCCTCTCACTGAAATCACCTTAAACAAAAACTAAATCAAAAGTTGTCATCATTTTGATGAATTTAACACTAACACAACATTCATTCACAGTACAATAATAAACTATTGCACGAAAAATCCAAAAAGGCAAAAATACAAGTACTCGTTTTATAAATGCAGCTACAAACCAAGTATGATTGACTGTGCTTAGGAGGACTGTTGAGTCACAAGGACCAAGCCGTCTAGTCGATGCCCAAAGTCCGATATATCACACAAAAAGAAATGTGAGATCAGGGACCTTGGTTTTTACTTAGAACCGATTAACACTTAATACTACCTATCACTGAGCAAAATGGCTCCTCCAACATGGGTGTATTCAGGGCACTGCTACCTACAAAATAAACTCCTTCATTCACGAATGATCTCGGATGTAAACCAAAACTACTTATTTTAAGCCTCATAAATGCTATCCCAAGTGGCTCTCTCGGATCTAAAATATTCACACTGGCGGCACTGTTTTGTCCAACATTAATCCCCTAATGGATATTCATAACAAAAAATGAGTCATAAACAATGGCTACAACAGTTTCCGAGCCCCGGCACAAATACGGCAGCAGGTAATAACACAAGTTGCTTCCCCCCTACCTCATCTCATACACTTGGGGTCATTCTCTCGATGGCTCAGGTTTTCAAACATTTTCCTTATGAATTCATCTTGTTTGTTACACCATGATATTAACTTGCATTTTATTTTTACCTGTCTGCATAAGTGACATAAGGTAATATGATACAACATCACAGATATAAACTGGTATAGCAGACGTGCAAGGCAGCCTCCTCCTTTGCCCGCATGAACACGGGTTAGATGCATGTGGACAAAAAATAAAACCTATAAAGACATACATACATGAACAAATAAGTTCAGTACATACCATCGATACTCCCAGCAACAGTTTGATAAAGCAGTACTTACCTGCAAAGAACAAAGAGATTATTAGTACATATAATAAAATAAGGACAGGTAGAAATATATGAAGCTTTGATCTTGAAATCAGACTAAAACTGCATACCAATCCTTGCGATATTATATATACTTATCCATTTTAGGGTAAGAAACCTTTAAAGTTTTACAGCTACATGCATACAAACAAATGCTTACGGCCTAAGGAAATTTTTAAGTAAGCTGCGGAATAGACACACACACACACACACACACACACACACACACACACACACACACACACACAAACACCGTGTCTGCTCATGTGGATTAAAGATGCTGCCTCCTACTGACAAAGAAGGTGCTTTACGTATCAAAGAGAAATCATGTGCTTCGTGCATGTGAAGTGTAATGTCTTAAGGCAATAAAATGTGGGATGTAAAGGACAAAGAAGAAGAAAAAATATAAGGCCACTGTTATGAGAATGACGAGGTGATATGTACGCAAAACTCAGGGAAAGATATTGTGTGTGCAGATTTAAGGGAACGATGGAAAGTCATTCTTAGTTCTCTCTCTCTCTCTCTCTCTCTCTCTCTCTCTCTCTCTCTCTCTCTCTCTCTCTCTCTCTCTCTCTCTCTCTCTCTCTCTCTCTCTCTCTCTCTCACACACACACACACACACACACACACACACACACACACACAGCGACACGAGGAATTCTCTGACTGTCTTCATGGCAAGGCCAATAAGCCTTGCTTCAGGGTTCATCATGGCAAATTCCTCACCAACCCCGCCATCCCTTTCCTCCCCACCCATCCATCTACCCCCTCCCCATCCCATCCAGCTTCAGCCTCCCCACCCCTCGCACCAAAAAGCCCTCTCTCACCCAATTCCAAGACAGACGGGGAAAAGGGGAGGCCAGAGTGGCTTTCTTCTCGAGGACTGAATGGATTTATAGTGTTCCCTCCCCCCCCCCATCGCCATAACACCTTCCTTTCCCCCCTGCGACGCTTCCCCCTATTCCACGAGTGGTGCAGTGGTAGCATATCAAGCTCGCAACTACAAGATATCAAGTTCAACTCTCCAGCCGGTCAGACTGTTGGACAAAACTTGTTTCTCCTTGTCCTTCTTCACCAAGCAGTACAACTGTGGAATCCTATAAGTGAAATCGATATCACTTTGCCGTATTAGAGTGGAAAACTGGGCCTTGACAAAATCTGACTCCCTGCCCCAGTGGCCCTCGTGTAGGTGATAAGTATTAACCCCAAGCCTCCATCTTTCAATTCTCTTTCCAACTCCACCACAATAGCGGTGAGGCGAGAAGGAAAAAGGATCCAGAGAGGAGGAAGGAGGGAGGGAGAGGGGGGGGAGAGACTCTGAACAACATTTTCTGTGGTTTAAATGATAACCTATTTCAACGGATGTTTCAGAGACACTTCTCCCTACCTAAACTTTTGTTGTTTCTGTTGCTGGTTCCAAGCCACAATATCTAGAGTATCGATATTAGAAAACATTCTCTCTCTCTCTCTCTCTCTCTCTCTCTCTCTCTCTCTCTCTCCCTGTGTGTATGTGTGTGTGTGTGTGTATGTGTGTGTCAGAGAGAGAGAGAGAGAGAGAGAGAGAGAGAGAGAGAGAGGGGGAAGCCAAAGACAGAAAGGGAGTGATAGAATATGTGAGGCTATTGAGTTGGCCGTCAATTCGTGAGGAATGGCTAGCAATGGCAGTGGGACAGACGCCTTACTAAAGGAAACTGGGCCACAACGTGGGTGGGAGAGAGAGAGAGAGAGAGAGAGAGAGAGGCAGTGGTACGGACGCTTGACAAAAGGAAACTGGGACACACGGGGGGAGAGAGAGAGAGAGGCAGTGGTACGGACGCTTGACTAAAGGAAACTGGGACACACGGGGGGAGAGAGAGAGAGAGAGAGAGAGAGAGAGAGAGAGAGGCAGTGGTACGGACGCTTGACTAAAGGAAACTGGGACACACGGGGGGAGAGAGAGAGAGAGAGAGAGAGAGAGAGAGAGAAATGAAGTGAGGCATAAAACTGAGCGGGAGGGGGTAATGGAGAAGGAAAGAGGCAGAAGATGGGAGTGGAGGAAAGTAACAAAGCAAGGAAAAGAAGGGAGCAACGAAGATGACATGGAGGAAAACAGAGGGAAAAAAAAGAGAGAGGAAAGGAGAAGAAAAGAGGCAGTGAATGGAAACGTAAGAGAGGTTGTGCGAGGTAAGTAGGAAATGGAGAGGCTGGAAGAAAGACTGTTACGGTTCAGCACCACCATCGGGAACGTCAGCCAGGAACGACGCTCGCCCCGGCATTTCAAAATAAACCATACCGTAGGTTTTTAATGGAAATATGCTCTATGTGTTTCCCAGGCCAAATTACCTACCTCGCCCAATGCAAGCGTAGCCTAACCTAACCTAACCTAGCCTAGCGTTAACCTATCCCACTAGGGCTGCCTGGCTGAGGGCGGTGGTGCTGAACCGTAATACAGAAGGGAAATATGCAGTCGGGACGGCTTAGGTGTTCTACTGTAGTTCAGCTGCCGCCAGACGATTTTATCCAGCTGAGAGTGAGTCATAGAAGCCAGATGATTAATGTCACCCATCACCCTCTCATGGCTAGGACAACTCGTACGGTAGTCTATTAAAGCTATCACCAGACGATTTTATTCATCTGAGTGAGTCACAGGAGCCGGCGATAGTTTCATTTTTAAAACCATTCTTTCTCCTTTACATCACACTTATTCCTTGTTATCATTTATCTTCGTCCTCGTAACTCTTGCTCCTCCACCCCTCTCCTCCTTCTTCCCAAATTCTGGTTTAATTTCCTTTCTCATTTCCTTTCTTAGATTTTTCGCATCTCTCGCATTGGCATTGTTCTCTCTCTCTCTCTCTCTCTCTCTCTCTCTCTCTCTCTCTCTCTCTCTCTCTCTCTCTCTCTCTCTCTCAAGCATGCTTCGAGTCTCGTGACCAACCTTTACTTTCACTCCATCACTTCCTCTCCCACTACCCTCTCCCTCTCCAGCTTTCTCTCCCCTCTCCCTTCCCCTCCAAGTCACATTCCCTCACTGTCACTCCAACTCTCCCCTTCTCTATCATACCTGTTTCTCCCCTCCTGCTCTCTCCCCTCTCCCCCAGCCATGTTTCTCCACCAATAGTATTAGAAGTGACGATGAAGGAAGCGGAAAGAGAGAGAGAGAGACCTTAAGAGGACAGAATAGAGGGGAAAGGGGTAGGTATGGAGAGAAAAGAGGAAGGAGTGAAGGGGAGAGAGGACGATGGAAGAGAAGGGAGGAAAAGAAGGAACAGAGGAAAGGACGGAAAAGAGGTGAGAAAAAGATGGATGATTTTAGAGGAAAGGACAGAAGAGAGGGGAGGAGGAAAGAATGGAAGAAAAGGGAGGAAAGGACGGAAGAGATGGGAGGAGAGGACAGTAAAGAGGGGAGGAGTAGATGGAAGAGATTGGAGGAAGGATGAAAGATAGAGGAGGAAAGGACGGAAGAGAGGAGGTAAAGACGGATAAAAAAGTTACACCTGAGAGAGAAAGAGAGAGAGAGAGAGAGAAAGAGAGAGAGTGATTACAAAAATGAGCTATGTTATTCTAAAAAGCGTCCTTGCTGGTGAATGAAGGTAAGACGTGGCGAGATTTGGCCAGAAGTGGCAAGACTTGAGAAGTAACGAGATGTGTCGAAATGTAACGAGATATGGCAGGAAGTGGCGAGAAATAGCGGAATGTGGCCATAAGTGGCGAGAAGGGGCGAGATTTGGCAGGACAGAGCGAGAAGTGGTAAGATATGGCGAGAAGCGAAATACCGCGAGAAGTGGCGAGTTTTGGCGAGACGTGGCGAGGGACTATGAGGGGAAAAGCTGTGTGACCAGGGAAGAAGCGACGAGAATTTGTGAGATACTGCGAGAAGTGGCGAGAAAATGAGTAAGAAGGAAAAAAATAATGACAAAAATAAAAAAAAATCGAAATCTGGCTACAAGTGCCAAGATCAGGAAAGTGGTGGTAAAATCAGGAGGTAAGTGGCGAGATGTGACGAAAAGTGGCGAGATCAGACGAGATATGACAAGGAGTGGCAAGGTCAGTTGAGAAATAACAAGATATACCGAGCACTGACAAGGGACTATGTGGTTAGGCGCAAACTGTGAGGAGGTATGGGTGCGGATGGATGGCAGAAAGGACGGCCGGACAAGACGAGACGAGACAAGCGGCGAAACCAGACGAGATAAGAGAAGAAGTGGCGAGATTAGATAAGATGTAGCGAGATCAGACGAGAAATGACGAGATATTGCGAGAAATACGAAGGGTGTGCGTGGTTAGGCGGGAATGTTGTGGTGGTGTGAGTGAAGGTGGACGGTGGATGGGATGGCGTGATTTCACCAGGGAACACATATCTATCTCACCACACTGGCAGATGATGATGATGATTATGATGATGATGAGATGATGACGAGAGAGAGAGAGAGAGAGAGAGAGAGAGAGAGAGAGAGAGAGAGAAAGAGAAAGAAGGAAGGGAGAGAGTGTTGTAGAGAGATGGGGAGAAGATGAGAATGATGAGGAGGGACTGTATGGGAGAGAGGGTAAAAGGCAGAGAGACAGAGAGGAAGGGAGAAAAGAAGCGAGTGAGAAGAACCACACACATCTATGGCGGTAGTCGTCTCAGGTGGAATCGGTGAGATGGGGAGGGGGAGTGGGAAAGACGGAGAGAAGGAGAAAGAGCGAGAGGGAACACATCCATACACCCTACCATTCTAAGCTATATAGGTGTGTAGGTCTCGTAGGGAATGGGTGAGTAGAAGGAAATTGTGAATAGCGGATACGGTCATAAAGCCCATTCGCCTCCCTTGCCTCCTCACTGCTGGATTGAGACACACTTGAAGGCGACGTAGTGGATAAAGGTGCATCTTACCACCCAACAGGCGAATGGCAACATGCATATCAATATATTATGTCACATCTAAGCATCTATGAATCCGGTGACGAAACAGAGACAGGAGAAGCGAAAGGATTCTAGGGCCCATACTCTCGTCTCGTCAGGAGACTCCCCAGGACCCCTGCCGTAGCATATTTATTTTTGGATATGGCTGTTTAATATCATTTTGCACGTTATGTACGGTATGCAAAGTTAGATTTATGTAACAAAAAGGGACAGCAAGGAGTAATTAACACAAGTCGCTCAGGAAATGGTGTTAGGGAGCTATCTTAACCGACGAGAATACCATCCTAATATTTCACTGAACATTATGGTCTTCACGTCAGAATCCTACTACAATGGCTATAGGTATTCGATGTGGCTCCCGTAACGCAGTGAATGAGTGCGTGTTCCTTTACTTCAGTACAAAGTAGACACCTGTGGACATCTTTGTTAACTTCCCCACGATCGGGACAGCTCTAGACGATTTATTCAGCTTCGAGTGAACCATTGGAGCCTGAGAACGTTATTATTAACACCATCAATACCCTCTGAGCTTTATTAATTTATTTAGGCTATATTCTGGACACACTACACTACCGTTCCCTAAGCCCTACCTGCCCTGTTAAGCATCACAAAGTGGGTCACCTGTAAGCCCTAATACCTTTCCTTCACTCTCATTAAGTGCTAGACTGTCTCAGTCAAGAATTGTGTGATGGATCGTCCACGCATCCTTCTAGGCAGCATTCCACTGCTCTTTCCACTCCACTCCACCATCACTTCCCACGATGGTGAGCTTAGTGTCTGCTGTCACATCACATCCACGCCTCACAACTCACTGCCCATGTTCTAGAGCCCTTTCAAAGTTTTCCGCTGACATGAGAGGTTCCTCTTTTTTCTTTTACTCTCGCAGACACACAGAGTTAATTAGCCTGAGTTTACCCAGAAGACTTGGGTCCAATGTTCTCCAGGTAAAGCATTTTGTAGATGGAAAAGCGGAAAATGCTGGTTTCTGGCAATATCATAGTTTTCGTAACGTATGGTTTGTGAGCGTTACCTCGGTCTGTATTGGATCTCCCTTCTCAAGTGTTCTCATCTATATATATTGTTGGCATTTACCAGACTTTTTTTTTAAAGTTATCATTCCACATTTCTATTATAATGTTTTATTTTCAATCACTTATCCTTTTTTCTTATTTTATGCTGCCTTTGTGTGTGTGTGTGTGTGTGTGTGTGTGTGTGTGTGTGTGTGTGTGTGTGTTATGAATCAGACAAAAAGCTTTTGGATAATCTTACTTCTGGAAGTTTCGTTGTTACCATTACCTGAATATTGTTTTATTAATCCATCTGCATTTTAAACACTAGTATCACTCCTGGCACATCATCATCATCATCATCGTCGTCGTCGTCGTCGTCGTCACTGTCATTTTTATTATTTTTTCCCGCCTAGTGAGGTGATAATGCAATGGCCTGTGTGTGTGTGTGTGTGTGTGTGTGTGTGTGTGTGTGTGTGTGTGTGTGTGTGTGTGTGTGTGTGTGTGTGTGTGTGTGTGTGTGTGTGTGTGTGTGTGTGTGTGTGTCTTACCAAAATATCCCGAATCCAATTGTGAAAATTGTACCCAAACTCTGCGTGCAGGATCCCGAGATATGTGGCTTGTTTATTAATAATTTTGGTGAAGCTGCGATGATATGCCTCCGATTGCCACAGGGTTTTGCAAGAAAAAATACCTTCCAACTTTTTCTTTTTGCTTGTCATTATTCACCATTTTCTATCGTACCATCAACGAAGAGAACGGCTATTTAAAAGGTAATTACTAAAAATTCTTCAAAAGCAAGTTATACCCAATGACCTTCACTAACATGATACCCAAGACATCAGGCTTCGGAATGCTAGCGTGAAATTTAACTTGGGAGAAAACGAAGAAATCCTAAGACTTTTGAGGGTAATGCTGCGATGTTATGCCACTAGATCCTGGCCGGCCCTTCACGCTTCACTTATCGTTGATATTCGCTGGTATATGTCGTAATGCGCCTCTCTCTCTCTCTCTCTCTCTCTCTCTCTCTCTCTCTCTCTCTCTCATTTTCTTGATGCCACCCATCCAGAAATTCAGTCTCAGTTCTTGTCTTCTCTCACGCCAATCTTGCCATCCCCCCTCCTTAACTACCCTGCCTACTACACTTCTCACTTTCCTCCTCCTCCTCCTCCTCCTCCTCCTCCTCCGTCACAACGCCAGCAATGAGCTCGATTATGTGGCACTTACGCTGTCTATTTATCTTCTCGAAGTTTTAATATCCTGGACCAGCCAATTTCTCTTGTATGAAGCTGTCCCAAGGCCTTAATTCCTCTCTCTCTCTCTCTCTCTCTCTCTGATAATGGCTGTACCGGTGTCATGCATGGAGTGACTTATGCTGGAAGTCACCGTTCCGCTCAGTGCGCATGCGCCGAGTCGCCATTTAGCTTCTATTTTGAAAGTATCCGCATGTTATCCCAAATTTTGTGCCATTTATCAACAACACTGTATGAAATACATGTGTCAGGAAGATAGATGGATGTCTTATCGACCTGTAAGTAACTTTAGGTCGATATATGAATATATATAAATAAAGATATATATGAATGTTACATGCAGATTATGAAGTTAGTCATTTCGTGAATTAAGATTAGTTTAATTTTGATTTATTTGGGTTAGGTTGATCTAGAATGAGGTTAGGTTAAGGTTAGGTTAGGTTTGGTTAATTTAGGCTTCATAGAGAAGGGAATGGTAACTTCCAGCATAAAGTCACTCCGTGCATATGACACCGGGTCAGTATATCTTCTATATTTCGTGCTTTTACGGCCGGCTCCTTTGTGGCGCCCGGAGCTGAAAATAACGTTCAGTTTTAGGCACAAAGCATGAATGTCACTACTCAATGAAGTTAGTAAAGTACATAACACGGTCATTCTTCTTCCGGGGTGTTACGGGGGGCAAGATGGAGAGCAGGGGAAAGGAGAGGGAGGAAGGCAGGGGATGGGGAGAGGGGCAGGAAGGAATGGGTGAAGGAAAGGAGGAGGAAAATAAAAAGGGGAAGAAGACTGGAGAGAGAAGGCAGGGTTGGAGGAAGGGAGAGGAAAGGGGAAAGTAGAGGACAGTGAGAGAGAGAGAGAGAGAGAGAGAGAGAGAGAGAGAGAGAGAGAGAGAGAGAGAGAGAGAGAGAGAGGTACTGCATAATATGCACAAATGCAACAAAGGCTCGATTTGAAAAAAGCGAATGTTATTGTGCATGTGGCCTTTCAGAGAGAGAGAGAGAGAGAGAGAGAGAGGTATTGCATAATATGCACACATGCAACAAAGGCTCGATTTGCAAAAAGCGAATGCTATTGTGCATGTGGCCTTTCAGACAGAGAGAGAGAGAGAGAGAGAGACGAGGGGAAGGGGAAGAGAATCATAATAGGCGAAAGGGAGAATAAAGAGAGGGTGCCTGCGTAAACAAAAATGGCTTGAAAACGGGAGTGGATGCTTTTTAAACCCTCCTTAATACAACACGCTGATATTACATGCCTTTCCCTCCTTTTTATTTATTGCAACCATGGATATTAAAACCTGAATATTTAAATCTACTATTATTATTCCCATAACGCAATATGGCGAACAGTTCGTACTTGTATGTCCCTTCCTCAACCCCCTTCGGATGGGATTTCGTCTCTGTTTTGTGGCGGTTCCCTACAGACGATTTTATTCAGCTAATGAGAGGCTTTTAAGTATTATGGGCTAACCAGGTTCTCATTATCCCTTTCACTACAAGATCTTCCCAAAGGTGAAAAAAAAGTCTAGATAACAAAAAACACATGATAATATATAAATAAAACAATAACTTCGAAAATGCAACTGATACCATGTATAAAGTTTGTCCAAAAAAGCAGGTCACTTTCGTATTTCATTCCCTAAGAATCTTGCTTTAAAATTTTCCAAGGCCTTGACCCAATAATGCAGAGATTACGTGCACTTCCAGTTTTTTAAAAACTAATAAGTGAAATCTCTTTTTTAAATATTTCGTCTAAAAATAAAGTATAATATTCAATGTCTAAATCACTCCTGAAGATCAAGTAAAAAAGTGCTATTGTGGACACTACTAGCGATCCCCATCAGAACGATAATTAACGAGACAGTGACCACTGACTCTGATAATCCAGTATTGCGATCATCAGAATCATATCAAACTTTTTGTGTAAATGTTTATTAATGCTTCAACAAAAAAGTAGATTGATATTAGTGTCTACTATAATATATCTGTTACTGTTCTCACCCCATAACACAGTGGAAAATCTCTTACTGCTTCTCTCTCTCTCTCTCTCTCTCTCTCTCTCTCTCTCTCTCTCTCTCTGTTTTCTGTCTTCTCTTTTCCCCTTTTTACACTGTTAATGGTTTACTTGATGGTTCATGAGAGCATTGTGAAAAGGGGAAATTACTGTAATCAGAATGGTGATTATGTTAATCAGGTATTCAGTTTTATATAGTTACATACGTATATACTGGGAATAAACACTGCCAAAAAAGGACGTATTTCTGCTCAGTAAACACTCAAAGGACTTATTTCTGCTCTGTAAACAATTAAAGGACGTATTTCTGCTCTGTAAACACTCAAAGGACTTATTTCTGCTCTGTAAACAATTAAAGGACGTACTTCTGCTCTGTAAACATTCAAAGGACGCATTCTGCTCCGTAAATTCAAAGGACGTACTTCTGCTCTGTAAACATTCAAAGGACGTTTTTCTGCTCTGTAAATATTTAACATCACTCTCCTAGGGTGTCATTTATAGAAGATCTTGTTCATTTTTTTTACGAGAAACGTACTTCCATAACAACTTTTATTAGTGTGTGTGTGTGTGTGTGTGTGTGTGTGTGTGTGTGTGTGTGTGTGTGTGTGTGTGTGTGTGTGTGTGTGTTCTTACCTAATTCTTACCTAATTGTATCTTTACAGGAATGAGTCAAGCTCGTACTGTCCCGTGTCTTAAACCATATTTATCGTATATATCCTTAAATTTGTGAATTGTTTTGGCACACACTATTTCATTCGGTAGTGCATTCCATTGATCAATTGCTCTGTTTGGGAAACTGAATTTCCTTACGTCTTTATCACCTCTCTTCTTATGCAGTTTTTTGCAGTGTCCTCTTGCTGATGCTTCTCCATATGTTAAGTAATCATTTATGTCTATTTTCTCCTTCCCTGATATGCACTTATATAGCATTATCATGTCACCTCTTTTCCTTCTCTCCTGTAGTGTTGGTAGATTCAGTTTATTTAGTCTTTCTTCGTAGCTTAGGTCCCTTAAGCTTGGTATCCATCTTGTAGCAGCCCTTTGAACTTTTTCAATCTTGTCTATGTGCTTTTTGAGATGAGGACTCCAGACTACTGATGCATATTCCAGGGTTGGTCTAATGAATGATGTTATTATCCATCTTAGCATGTCTTCATTTATGTATGTGAATGCTATTCTCATATTTGCAAGCAGTGTATACATGTTCCGTACCTTCTCGCTGATATGGTCAGCCGGAGATAGTCTGTTATTGATAATCACACCTAGGTCTTTCTCTCTTTCTGATGTGTATAGGGTTTTATTTCCTAACTTATAATCCCAATCAGGTCTTTTTCCACTTTTACCAAACTTGATTACATGACACTTATCCACATTGAATTCCATTTGCCATGTACTACTCCATTCATGAAGTTTATTTAATTCTTCCTGTAGCTCTTTACAAGAGTCTGTGTTAGTAATTCTCCTTTGTATTTTTGCATCATCTGCAAACATATTCAGATAGCTCTCATTTCCAGTGTTACTGTTTTTATCATTTATAGACACTAAAAACATGATTGGTGCCAGCACTGAACCCTGTGGTACTCCACTAGTCACTTCTTTCCATGATGAGTAGTTTCCTCTTAGTACTGTTCTCATTTCTCTTTTTATGAGAAAGTCTTGCATCCAATAAAACAGTTTGCCAAGAATTCCTCCTTGATGGTACAGTTTCCATAAAAGTCTTTGGTGTGGTCTCTATCTATCTATCTATTGCCAGACGCCTCAATCCCGTTTGGGGTGGCCACAAACAAATCGCCTCCAAGTCGCCCTGTCCCCCGCCATTTCACTCCCCTGCTCCCAGCTCACACCCCCCTCTCTCATATACCTCTCCACCCCATCCCTCCATCTCATCCTCGGCCTCCCCCTCCCTCTTTCCCCTCCACCTCACTCACATACACTCTCTTCGTCAGTCTTTCACCCTCCATCCTCTCCACATGGCCAAACCACCTCAGTGTGTTCCTCATAACGCTTCCTATCACATCCACATCAACACCACAACGCTCCTTTATATCCTCATTCGTCAGCCTGTCTCTCCATATGACTCCACAGGCTCCTCTTAAATAACTCATTTCCACTGCTCTCACTCTTGACTTGTGTCCTTCCAACAACGTCCAAGCTTCACTTCCGTACGTTAGAGTTGGTATCACAATACTGTCATGTAGTAACTTTTTCACTTCCATGCTCACTTCCCTGTTTCTTATCACTGCTTTCAAAGAACCAGCAACCTTTCTTCCCTGCTGTACCCTTTCAAGCACTTCACCCTCCAAACCTCCATCCTTACTCATCACACTACCCAAGTACTTAAACGTACTCACATTTTCCAATTCCTCACCATCCAACCTCGCTGTACATTCACTGACTTCACCTCTCTCAAAGACCATCACTTTACTCTTCCCTACATTCACCTTTAGATTCCGTTTCTTACACACTCTCCCAAACTCATCCACCAAGCCTTGCAGCTCTCCTTCGTCTTCACTCAACAACACAGTATCATCTGCAAACAACAGTACAGGGAGTTTCCAAACACTATCCTCTCTCACCATGGCCACTCCAACATCCACTACCCTACCTTGTACCTCTTTTATTACCCCATCCATGTACAGATTGAACAACCATGGAGACATGACACATCCCTGTTTCAACCCAACCTTCAAAGAGAAAAATTCACTTAGTTCACCATCCACACGCACTGCAGCCTTCGCACCATCGTACATACTCTTCACAGCATTCAACAACTTTCCATATACTCCATATATTCTTAACACTTTCCACAATCCTTGTCTATCCACCCTGTCATATGCTTTCTCCAAATCCATGAATGCCGCATACAACTTCTTTCCCTTCTCTAGAAACTTTTCCACTAAAGATCTGAGAATGAATATCTGATCTACACAACCTCTTCCCTTCCTAAAGCCTCCCTGTTCTTCTCCAACTAATTTCTCTGTTCTTTCTCTAACTCTGTCAATAAGTATCCTACCATTCACTTTTCCTATTATACTAAGAAGACAAATGCCCCTATGGTTACCACACCTTTCTTTTTCCCCTTTTCCTTTGTACAAGGGAATAATTATACCTGACTTCCAATCCTCCGGGACTCTACCTTCCTCCCAGGCCAATCTGCACATCTTCCACATCCATTCTACTACTATCTCTCCCCCATGCTTCAGCATTTCACCACACACTCCATCAATTCCTGGGGCTTTCCCTGATTTAACTTTCTTCATTGCTTCCACAACTTCTATCCTACTGATTTCTTCCTGTTTTCTCACCTCCCTCCTTCTCCCAGCCATTCCCCAGCCACTTATACTCGCATTACTTTCATCCTCTACGTTCAACAATTCCTTAAAGTGTTCTCTCCATCTGCTCACTTTTTCTCCCTTCTCCACTAGTAATCTACCATTTTTATCTTTCACTCCCCTGCTAACTTCACTTCCACCCTGTCTTACTCTTTTCACCTCTCTCCAGAACATTTTCTTACAGTCCCTCCACTTTACACTCAAATTTCTTCCAAATTCCTCATCCACTCTCTTCTTACTCTCTCTTACTAATCTTTTCACCTCTCTCTTCCTTTCTACATATAACTCTCTCTTCCGCCTCTCAACCTCTTCCACGCCCCTATTTCTCATCCATTCATTGTATGCTTTCTTCTTTTGTGCCACAGCCTGTTTCACCTCTTCAGTCCACCACGCTGTTCCTTGCACCCCCCTCCGTCTTCTCTTCCTTCCACACACCACATCACATGCTGCACATATTTCTTCTGTAAATATTCTACACACACCTTCCACGTCTCCCATCTGCTCCAATTCATATTTGCCCAATCGTTCCTCCACTTCTCTCTTATACTCTGCCTTTTTCTCATCCTCCTGTAACCTTTCCACTCTCCTTGCAACTACTCCTTCCTCTCGTCTTTCCCTTCTTCTATTCCTCCAACTTTCTTGTACTTTAATTCTGGCCATCACCACGTAGTGGTCAGAAAGTCCACTCCCCCAACCTCTATACACTCTTGCATCCATTACACATCTTCGCATCCTTTCATCCACACACACATAATCAATCATTGCCTTCCTTTCATTCAGTTCACCACCCACCCTTCTCATCACTCGCCATGTATACCTGTGAATCATTTTATGCCTGAAGAGGGTATTGGCTATCACCAACCCCCTCCCAGCACAAATGTCCACTAACGCACTCCCATTCTCATCTATCTCAGCAGGCACACCCCACTCACCAACTATTCCATCCACCTTCACATTCCCAACTTTACCATTCATATCACCAATCAAAAACACTCTCTCATTCCTTCCAAACTTTTCCATGCACACTTCTACATTTGTCCAGAACTCTTCTCTCACTCTTCTAGCACGATCTTGCGTTGGCGCATACACACACACACAATTGCCCACATTTGTATTCCAACTTTCAACTTTACCCTCACAATCCTTGACCCAACTGATCCATACTGTCTTATGCTCCTCTTCCATCTTTTACTCACAGCTATACATACTCCTTCCTTTGGTGTGGTACTGTGTCAAAAGCATTCTTGAAATCTAAATAGATACTGTCCACCCACCCTTCCCTTTCCTGTATTGTGTTTGTTACTCTGTCATAGTAGCTCAGCAGATTAGTAACACATGACTTTCCTTTTCTGAAACCAAACTGTCTTTCTGTTATCATACTGTGCTCTTCTAGATGATTTACCCAAGCTTTTCTTATAAGCTTTTCTAATACCTTGCTTACAACACTGGTCAGTGATACTGGTCGGTAGTTGAGTGGATTTTGTCTATTTCTTTTCTTGAATAAGGGGACAATATTTGTTTTTTTCCAAATATCAGGTAGTTTACCTTGACTCAAGGATTTCTTGAAAATTAAAAATAATGGTTTACTTAACTCCTTTGCACATTCTCGTAGTACCCAACATGAAATTTCAGCAGGACCACTTGCTTTTCCTCCGTCTAATCTACTTAACTCCTCCTGTATTACTTTTTCTGCTATTTGTATATCTGGTAGTATGTGTGGACATGCATGTTCCACATAGTCCCTCTCAAAATTTTATCATCTGTAAAAACTAATTGGAAATTCTTATTTAGTGCTTCACAAATATCTTTCTCTTGTGTATAAGTGATTCCCTCATCCGTAATTGATTGTATTATATCTTTTACTTTGGTTTTGCTTCTGATATAGCTGTAAAACAGCTTTGGTTGATCACTACTTTTATTTATTATATCCTCCTCAAACTGTTTTTGGGCTTCCCTCCTTATTCTTGTATATTCGTTTCTTGCCTGTTTGTAATTATTATACGCCCTTTCACTATTGTGTCTTCTGTATCTATTCCACAACAAATCTCTTCTTTCTTTAGATTTTTTACATTCTGTATTGAACCATTTCTGTATTTTCTTATCTGCTTCTTTGTGCTGTGGGATGTACTTCTGGACTCCTGTTTCATAAAATTCACAGAATTTTTATATACAGCATTTAAATCTTGTCCTCTAAGCTCATTTTCCCAATCAACTTCTAAGAAATACTTCTTTAGGTCTTGATAATTTCCCTTTTTATAGTTTAGGCTCTTTTTGTAACTGTCATTGCTGTTTACTATGTCATATGCTATCCTGAATTATAATTTAGTACTGCATGATCGCTTTTGCCGAGTGGAGGGTGATATATTAAACAGTCAATATCATTTTCTTGCCTAGTAAATATTAGATCTAGCACTGAAGGTACATCAAGTCCTCTTTTTCTGGTGGTTTCCCTCACATGTTGCGTTAGGAAAAACTCTTGTACGAGATCCAGGAGCTTTTGGTCCCAACAGCTTTCTTGGCTAATTATATCTAGAGTATTCCAATTTATATTTGCATTAAAATCCCCAGTTAGTATAATTCTTTTCAATTTCTCTTCCATTTTATGTAGTAATGATCTTAAACTCTGAATTGTACTCTCTGCCAGGTCCTCATATTCATCTCTTTTTCCATGTGTTTGATCTGGGTGGCATGTACAAATTTGCTACAATTACTTTACCTTCAGATGTGTTGATCTCTACTGCAATCAGTTCTACTTGTGATGGTATATTTAGTTTTATTTCATTGACTTTTAGATTTTTCATAGTTAATATTATAATTCCTCCTCCTTTTTTAAATTTCTGTCTCTTCTCCATATATTGTATTTCTCTAAGTTTAGTATGTCATTGGATATCCTTGGTGTTAATTTTGTTTCAGTTAGGCATATTATTTGTGGTTCATTTTCTCTGACATAATCATTCATCTCTAGTAATTTAGATGCCATTCCATCCACATTTGAGTACATCAACTTTATCATCTTGTTTATATACTTGTCATGACATGGTTCTACTACCTTCCTCTTTTTTATTCCATCCTGTTTGTGTACCACGTTCGTACCTGCAATCCTATTACTTTGTAAAAAAATTTCTTCTTCTCCTCTTCTGATCTTCCCTCATTTTTTGTTTTTGCTTCCTCCCTTTTCTCCTTCAGTAATTCCAGTTCCTCTTGTGTTAGGCATCTTTTTATCCATACATTTTTGAACTCCTCTTTTTCCATAAGATTCTTTGCCTTTTTAGTATATCTTCCAGTGTTTACACTCTGGAAAGTCACCTTTAGAGGTCTTGTCTTGCTTTTCTCATATTTCCCTAACCTTTTGTGTTCCTCTATGTCTTTACTACAGATTTCCTCTGATACTTCTTTGAGTAAGCTCATTACATTTGCCATCTCCTTTTTGTCTCTTGTGATCTTGTTTTTTACTTCTTCCTCTTCTATACCAGTGATTACTATAGATTTGTTTATATCTACTGAATCTCTGACTAATTTTGGCTTGTTTTGGATTATTCTTTTCACTTCCTTTTTAATGCTTTTTTCCTCCACCCTTGTTTCTAAGTCTTTACTTTCACCATTTCAGCATACGTGGTTTCCACATCATTTTTGTAGCTTTGCACAGCTTCATTCACCTGTGTTATCTTCTCCTCAGTATCACTGCTCTGGTCTATAAGACTCCTTACTTGCCTAATTGTCTGTGTCATTTTTGAACTCTTCCATAACACTTTCGTGATTGACTACTGTACTTGCCATTTCACTCATTTTCTTCCTAAGTGTACTCAATTCCACTGTTAGTTCACTGATGGTTGTGTCTTTCTTGTTGGCCTGATGGTTGTGTCTTTCTTGTTGGCCTCCCTTCCTAGTTTTTCTGTTTCTTCCTTTTGCAATTGCATCTGCTTCTTTATTTCATCAATTTCATTTTTTGAAAGCCATTTCTAGTTTGTGTACACGTTCAACCAGTCTATTGTGAGTCTCCACTTCAACCAGTTCTTGGTAGAAATCATCATTTTGCTTTTTACCTTTATCCCTTTTCTTTTCCAAATTTGCTTTACTAAAGTATGTATCCATTTTGCAATACTAAAAGTACAGAGTATGTACTTACAATCCCCGTGTTGTTGTAGTCTAAACAAACCTCAGCTGACTCAGCGCATTCTTTCGTCTTGGTTCTCTTTCCTGTTTGAACAAGTCTTGTTTAAACTTATTATTTTTTTCCTTTTAATAATGAAAAATCATTTAGTCTAACCTGGTAGAGCTTGACTCATACAAAGATACTAATTTAGGCAATGCCACTGGCCGTGTTGGTTCGGTACGGAGCGCCGATGTTGCACGTCTGCCTCGATTGTGTGTGTGTGTGTGTGTGTGTGTGTGTGTGTGTGTGTGTGTGTGTGTGTGTGTGTGTGTGTGTGTGTGTGTGTGTGTGTGTGTGTTCACTTTATCAACTCCTAATTTAATTTTGAAGTGTTAATTACCTGTACGAATGAAAATGAAAGCAGACACAAGCAACCTTAGGCACAACTTAACCCCTTCAATCCGACTTTTTCACTTTAAGCCTACTACCAAATGTTAGTTTTAGTCAATCAGGGGAGGAGGTTTATGAAGACTATACTGTATGTTAAGCTTATCCTGAAGTGAATCAAACCAGCCGAATATAGCAAGAATAAAATACAAACACGCCATCGAATTGAGGGGGATAAGATGAGAGTAAATACTGGACCTCATCGTTATTCTTCCTTCCCAGTTCCATAACTCTACCTGGGCTTCCTCCTTCATCAATTATTTCCAAAGACCACATCCTTCCTTCCTTCTTTTCCATCAGTATCGTCTTTCTTTCTTAATTCTTCCTCATTTACAGCTATTCATGTTCTTTTCTCCTATCGTCAAGACTGAATCATCATCATTATCATCATTATCATCGGCCATCATCCTCATCCTCATCACCACCAGCCATCATCATCATTATCATCATCAGTCATCATCATTATCATCATTATCATCGGCCATCATCCTCATCCTCATCACCACCAGCCATCATCATCATTATCATCATCAGTCATCATCATCATCATCATCATTCATCACCATCATCAATCATCATCATCATCATCAGTCATTAATCATCGTCATCAATCATCACCACTACCATCATCATCATCATCATCATCAAATCTTTACCTCCTTCTACCTTCCCTTTCTTTTCTTCTCATTCTCATTAGCCTTCTCAGTACCCTCATCCAGTCGTATTTTCTGTTACTTCTCCTTTCTCTTTTATATTACTTTTCTTTGTTATTCTCCTCTCTCTTTCTCCCTGCCACTCTGCTTCTTCCCTTCCTTCTTTCTTGTCAAACATTTTTCTCTCGTGTTTCCTTCTTGTCACCATTCATTTTTCCTTTCTTCTTTTTTGCCATTTCCCTTCTCCATTTTCTTCCTTCATGTCAATTCTCCCTTTCCTTTTCTTCCTTCTTGCCATCTGCCCTCTCTCTTTACTTACTTTTTTGCCATTTCCATTCTCCTCTTTCTTTCCTCTTGTTAATTTATTTCTCCCTTTCCTTCCTTCTTGCCATCTCCGTTCTTTTTCTTCCTTTTCCTCCTTCATCCGCCTTTCTTTTTGTCATTTCCCTCCCTCCCATTCCCCTTCTCCTCATCCAACTCTTTCTCTTCTTCAACCATCTTTTTCCCTACTACTCCTTCATTTCCTTCTCTTTCCCTCTATTTTCAGTTCTTTTTTTCCTCAATCTCATGTTTTCCCTTCTTCCTTTCCTTCCCATCCTCTCTTTCCTTGTTTCTTCCCTCCCTTCTCCAATCTTATATCCCCTTCTCCCTTTTTCTATTCTATTTCCTTCTCACTCCTCTTCCTTCTCCCCCCTCATTCCCTCCCCTCTCCTCCCTCACCTTCCTCTCTCTCTCTCTCTCTCTCTCTCTCTCTCTCTCTCTCTGTGGCAAGGGTAGGGGTAGCGAGAGGGGTGGAGCAAGCTCAAGGGGAGGGGGAATGGTGCAGGGATGGTGGCAAGGGAAGGAAGGCGACGGTGGAGGAGGGGGGGGAGGGAATAGGAGAGGGCTCAGACAGACAGGCCAGAAGACAGTCACAAGCAGACAGACAGTCGGCACTGATACGGATGTGCATTAGTAAAAATAACAATGGGCGACGGAGGAGAGGCGGCTGACAAAAAGGACTGGGGCTGCAGGAGACAGAATGGGGTGGGCTGAAGCAAAGGGGAAGGAACAGAGAGGCAGTAGACATGGATATCTGGACGAAGAAAAAGGAAGAAAGAAGAAAAAAGAATAATAACAAGAATAAGAATAAGAATAGGAATAAGAAAAGGAACAGAAATTGGCATAAGAAGGAGATGGAGGAGAAAAAAAAAATAACAATGATGATGATGATGATCATGATGATGAAGATGATGATGATGATGATGATGATGATGATGATGATGATGATGATGATGATAATAATAATAATAATAATAATAATAATAATAATAATAATAATAATAATAACATCAGTGGGAGAAGTCGAAGAAGGAAAGATCGGAGATGGGTAGAGGGGATGGAGAGGGGAAGTGGTATACAAGAGGTGGGGGACAGACAAACAAACTGACAGGCTAACCCAGACAAAGAGGCAGACAGAGGAGCGGGAGGGAAGGCAGACAGGCAGTCGGCGCAAATATCCGAAAGACGATAGAGGCTGGGGAGGGTGGGGAGTTGGAGATTGTGAGGGAGGTAGGGAGGAGGCAAAGGCAGAGAAGATGGGGCAGGGAGGGTTGAGGCAGGGAGGGCGGCAGGCAGTCCAAGCACGTAGCTGGGATATTAAACTAAGTTGGCACAGCAAGGACCAATTCTGGGCAATTCCGCCGTATCAGGAGGGGATTTTGTGTCGCTTACCATTGGATGGGTTTTGTCCTCGTCTCTAGCCTCTGACCTTCCCCTTCCCCCCCTTCCCTCCTCTCCATTCTTTTTCTTTTCTGTCATCTTTTTTAAGGGAGCAGGATAGATAGGGTTGGGACTTTTTGGCGAGGGGGGGGGGCACTGGATTTGAGACTTTGTGGAAAGATATTGATGGGTTTGAGGCTTTTTGAGGGTTAGGAGTATTGACTTTAAGACTTTTATTACCGGCAAGGACTTTTTATTCACCTCGAGACTTCAGAGTGGGGGAGTTTTTTTTTGGGGGGGAGGGGAGAAGGGGAGCAGAGAAGTAAGAATGGTTTTGACTTTTCGGCCGGACATATGACACTGGACACATCGTCAAGGACCACATACAAGAGGACAATAAACGGTGCATCCCAAACTCAACACTCTTAGGGCAAATAAAGAGAGAGAATTTGGGCAACAAAAAGAAATGCGCTCCCAACTCCACAAACAATATATCGGATCTGTGGTGTCCCCGGCATGTGTCCCCATCCTATCTAACACACTCTACACCACCTTGCAGACCATGTACAACAAAGCTCTGCACATCATCACTGGCTGCATCAATACCACAATACGCGGCAGCCTGTGCCAACAAACAACACTCGTCATTACATGCCAGAGCAACACAACACAACTAAACACAAAACAAGCACCACATAATCATTACCAAACCCTCTTCAACATCATCCCTCCTCCACACAATCTAACACAAGCAATGGAGAAACACCTGCATACTCATTTCACGTGCAGGGCAATACAACACCTTGACTGCAACGCAATACCACAATCTCCCCTCCCGACATCCACCCATCAGAGGTACGGTATCCTTAAATAGAGTTGGTCGTGTTCACTTAGTTAGTCTTATATCAGGACATCACCCAGCCCTCCTCAATTACCAACTCAGATTACTGGTGGGTGGCGTCACTGACGACACGTGCCCCACTTACGACATAACAACATAACACATTATAATGGAGCACAGCATAGCACATATCACGGTAAGACACAGACACAACACGGTGCAGAGAACCTATGGGACGACCCCACAGAAGCAGTTGCTTACATGCCGTCGACGGGTCTGCTGGGACAGGTATAACAGTGGTTGTGCAACAACAACAGAAACAACCCTTGGGGGTAGTTGTGTTAGTAATGTTTACGGGGCCTCGAGAGGGAAAACGGATTTTCTTGGTTTCGTTTTGTTTTTGGGGGGTGGGGATTCGGCTTGAGATTTTTCAGGGAGTTTTAGGGTGCATTTTAGACTGTAGCTCATTTGCTACATTTCGTATATTTATTTATTTATATTTTCATTTCTTTATTTACTTATTCACCTTACCGAAACACTAAAGGTCGTGGTTTCTAGACCATCCATCCATCCATTGCCAGACGCCATGTATCCCAAATGGGGTGGCCAATGGCTTAGAGTTAATTGTTTTACAGGGAGGGGCACTAATCCTCCACCAACCCCACTTGACGTAGGGATGCCAACAGCATCTGGTGTTCCCAGGCGGTCACCCATCCAAGTACTAACCAGACCCAACGTTGCTTAACTTCGCTGATCGGATGGGAAGCGGTGTACTCAACGTGGCATGGCCGTTGGCTTTTTTTTTTTTTTTTTTTTTTTTTTTTTTTTTTAAATATTGCGAGGATTCGAACTAGCGCATACAACTGCGTGACTACAGCAGCTTACCAAGTGAGCTATTCTAGACACTGATGCAAATATTATTTGGAATCTACATTTTTGAGACACTACTTCCTTACTATTTTTTCTTACTTTTCCTAACAAGACTCCCTTTTCTTCTGGTGAATCTTGTGCTGAAGAGACTGCCGCCAGGTTTTCTGATACTCGAAGAAAAAATCCACTACATGAGGACTGGTTGTAAGAAATGTTCGTCAGGTATAATACACTGTATTTGTCTATCTATCTGTTTATCAATCTTCATCTATCTACACTCTGACGTTAAATTCTGTGAGAAGCCTCGACTAAATCGCCTTCCAGCGTTTCCGTGCATACTCTGTAACAACCTCCCCGCCCACGACATACCACTTTCCCTGAACTCTTTGTTACCTATTCTCCACACTCATTTTTGTGTGTCCCTCACCTTCCCTTAAAAACTTAACTCCTTTGCAGTTTCCTAGTCAGTCTCTCACTCTCCCGTACAAATATCATCAGTCACTTCTCTCCTCGCACTACCTTAGTCTCTCACTCTCACTCACATTACCTGATCTCTCCTAGCTAGTTCTCTATCTCTCTCTCCTCTTAAACATCTATTTTTTTTTTTCCTTCTCAGTGCGTATTTTCTGGTAAAAATCTCCAACCTCCTTCAGCTCAATAGATGATAAGTGTAGTCACATGGCAAGGTCCACCTAAATACTATCCAAGGAGTCTCATTCCTACCTCATGATTACAGTCCATCGAATTTTACTCAGCCACTACTTCGCATTCAAGTTGGAGAATGGGCCAATCTCGTCGGATGAAAAAAAAATAATAATAATAATTGTCAGTCTGTCGGTAAAAGAGGGTCACTGAAACTCATGACATTTAGCCAGTTGGGGTTGAAACACTCACTCATTCACTCATTCTCATTCGTACTCTAGTTCTTTCATCTTTAGTTGGCCTAGATTTTCTTCCTTTTGCTCAGAGGTAGAAGACAATAATACTACGGCTCTGTATCCTTCCCAAAGCACTTCGAGACACACACCTCACTCTAGTGTTAATCTCTTGTTATACCTCAGCTTTCAAGATGGAGAGATGGTAATTTTGGGCCAAGTTACAGTAAAAAGGGTATAATACTCACAATAACAATCAAAACGACACTCTGCCGACTTAGTGAAAATATTACATACAGTAGTTCTATTCGTTTGTGCTGTGCTAGGTTTCTTTCGGTTTTGTAACACACTCGATACTGCGAGAACTTGTAACCGTACCAATCGGCGACATACACAGTTAAAGATTAAAGACTTTAAGGAAATACACAGGTGTATGTCATAGCTCTGAGTCTTAATGAGGCAAGGAAACAGAGAAAACGTGTGTGTGTGTGTGTGTGTGTGTGTGTGTGTGTGTGTGTGTGTGTGTGTGTGTGTGTGTGTGTGTGTGTGTGTGTGTGTGTGTGTGTGTGTGTGTGTGTGTGTGTGTGTGTGTGTGTGTGTGTGTGTGTGTGTGTGTGTGTGTGTGTACCCTAGGGCCCCGCGGTGCTATTAGGGTAATACCGTACTTTGCAAACAGCCACCAGTTTTGCAAAACAGTCCGTTGCTTAACCACCTCAACCCAACCACCTCATCTGCACCTGTATTATATTCTTGCTATTCCCAAATAGTTATATTTACCTAGCCCTGTCTTTGCCTTCTAGAACAGATTTTTTCATTAACACCTATCCAATAACAAACAAGGCTCGAATGGATCAAACAGATTTAATGTTTGTCTTCCTGTATACAACTCTCATACTCTACTAATAACCTGATTTTCTCCCTTTCTTCCCACTCGTCCTCGTCCCTGTCTACTCTTCCTGAATTAGTTTACCTTTATTTTCATGCATTTCAGAGAGCTTAATTCCTTGCTTGAGCTCCTCCTCCTATTTGTCCGTTGTCATACGTCTCTTCCTCCACTCCCGATGCCTTCCTTTACCCCCCCCCTCCACAGAATTTTCCCCCTTTCCCCCTCCACACGTCAACCTTCCCAGCGCTTCCCATTCCCACTCCAGCCCAATTCTTACCATTTTCCCCTGATGGCCAAACTTTTCTTCCACCTATTTCTCTCCCCATCTCACATTACTTTTCCTCAATCCTCCTCCCATCCTCTACCCCTTACCCTTACACATTCTTTATCCCCTTCATCCTCCACTGTTCCTCTACCACTCAATATTATTTTGCCCCTATTCATCATCTCCTCCTCTGCCATATGCCCCCCCCCCCCTCCACTTTCCTCTTCCCTTCCTGCTCATCACTGCCTCCCTCCCCGATCTCTCTCTCTCTCTCTCTCTCTGTTCCTTACCGTTCTCCTCCCTCCTTCCACTCTCCTCTTCCCCCACTCACCACTTTATTCTTACCTCAACTCTTCATCTCCACCCCAACCAAGCAGCATCCCCACCCTCTCCTCCTTCCCTTCCATACTTCACCTCTCACCCTCTCCACTGTCCTCCCCTTCCTACTCCTCACCACTCTCCTCATACCTCGACTCTTTCCCTCCACTCAAACATTTACCTACTCCTTCCTCCCTCCCTCCTTTCTCCTGCCTCCATCATATTCTCCTCCCCTCTTTTTTCCTTCCTTCCTTCCCTCCCTCCCTCCCCCTGCCTCCATCATACTTTCCTCCCCTCTCTTTTCCTTCCCTCCTTCCCTTTCTTACCCCCTATGGGAAGCCCCGCCATAACAGTATATAATAGATCGCCTGTCTCAAATCTCCGGCCGTCGCCAGTCCCATGAAAATATGATGGACGGTTTTGGCTCTTACTCTGGCCAGCCCTCGAGGTAGCTAGTCCTTTCCCTGAGGATATATTTATTAAACTTTTGACATTTTTAGTTTTGGTTTTTAGATGCATGTTTAGGAAGACCCCCTCTCCTTCCCCCTCCCCCCCCTCTCTTTCTCTCTCTCTCTCTCTCTCTCTCTCTCTCTCTCTCTCTCTCTCTCTCTCACACACACACACACACACACACACACACACACACACACAGTCTCGCCTATATTCACATTCTCTAACCCTTTTTCCTTTCAAGCATGATATATAGATAGATAAAGACAGACAGATAGAAAGATAGACAGACAGACAGGACATAGCGAGAAATATCAAGGGTGTGTGTGGTTAGGCGGGAATGTTGTGGTGGTGTGAGTGAAGATGGACGGTGGATGGGATGGCGTGATTTCACCAGGGAACACATTATGTATCCCACCACACTGGCATATAGGATGAAGAGAGAGAGAGAGAGAGAGAGAGAGAGAGAGAGAGAGAGAGAGAGAGAGAGAGAGAGAGAGAGAGAGAGAGAGAGAGAGAGAGAGAGAGAGAGA
Organism: Coenobita brevimanus; assembly: GCF_032717465.1. NCBI lineage: Eukaryota > Metazoa > Arthropoda > Malacostraca > Decapoda > Coenobitidae > Coenobita > Coenobita brevimanus. Next base: position 23,153,129 of record NC_136954.1, on the reverse strand, counting down.
GAGAGAGAGAGAGACTGTCAAATAAAACAGAAATGGAAAAAATTCTAAGGCTTTCACGCTGAGCCTCACATATCACCTGGACGTATATCTGATCCCCCCTCTCCCCCCCCCCTCTCTCTCTCTCTCTCTCAAAGCTGACCATTGCCCTCTACAATAATAAAAAAAACGATAAAAGTAAAAAAATATGGAGGCGACTGAAAAAGCCTGAAATATTACTGCTATGATAAATGATGTCATGAAACTCCCCCTACCCACACGGTCCTCTTCCTTCCCCTTTTCCATCTACTTCCCTCCCTTTCTCCCTGTCTCTTCTTCCGGTCCTTCCTCCCCTCCCCTTCCTCTCCTTCCCTATTCCTGCCCCGTCCCCTCCTCACACCACCCATGATCCCCATTCCGTCTCTCTTCTCTCCCATCACGTTCCATCTCTCCTCCCCTCCTTCCTCTTCACCCCCCTCTCTCTTTCCTCTTTCCCTCCCTTTCCACCCTCTATCTTCAATCTTCTCTCATTCTCTTTGCTTTAACTTTCTCTTTCCCCTTTCCCTTCTCCTACTCCCCTACCCAACCTTCCCCTACCCAACCTTCCCCTCAACTCCAGTCCACTCTTCCCTTCCCTTTTCTTCCCCTCCCCTTTCCTTCCTAGTTTCAAGCACTCCTCACTTCCTTTTCTCTTCGTTTTGTGCATTCTCTCCCTCCCTTTAAGAAACATATTTTTTTCTATTTTCATGATCTTCCTCTTCTTGCCTTTCTATTTCACTCTACTTTTGAGCATCCTCTTCCGTCTTCCTCATCCTTGTTATCCTTATATTACTCTCTCTCTCTCTCTCTCTCTCCATCACCTTCTTCCGCTTTTCTTTCCTTCTCCCTCTATTTCTGTGCATCCTCCTCCGTCTTCCTCGTCATTCTTATACAACTATTATTCTCTCTCTCTCTCTCTCTCTCTCTCTCTCTCTCAACAGCAGGCGACGTTCAAACAACTCACCCTCATCAATATCGCCAACTTGACTTCTCCAGTTTCGACAGCCTACCATACCTCTCCCAGACCAGCAATACCACCTGACCCCCTCACGCCTATAAATCACATCCTGCACACACACACAGTCCCTCTAATTTCAAGTACTGTATTAAGGTCCCATCATCCCTTATATGTCAACTTTCATTTTATGCAACAATGGAAGACGATCTAACCTTCCGCTGCTATTTACCTACATTGTCATTTATTTTCAGCTACTGTCAGACGATTCTACTCAGCTGAAGAGAAATCAAGGGCAATGAAATTTTTACAAGTAGATTGATTATCAAAGTGATCTGGAATACTGGACCTGCCTTCCTTTCCCCTCTCTCTCTCTCTCTCTCTCTCTCTCTCTCTCTCTCTACCTACATACCTTCCAACCTACCTACCTACAACAGACGATTTTCACCTCTTCAGTCCGGGCAAGTCCTCGAGCGTATTCTTGTTCCTACCAGGCAATGATATTCACCTTAAGAAAAGCCTCTTGTATTCTAAGGAGTTTTTAAAGACTATCTCTAACTCCTCCAGGTCGAAAAGCCTACCGTACGCTGAATAAAACTCCCAGGATATCACAGTTACAAAATAATTAAAAAAATATATATATTATCGGCCTCAATGGGTTCCGAGTATAAAACCTTTCCGCAGCTGGACCAGTTGTTTAGGATAGCATCTAACTTGGGTCGTATTCTAAGTGACGACGGATATTTCGTAATACCTCTTCTTTAGTGATTTATTCTGCAGATTTCATTTTCCTATTACAATGTTTGTTGTTGATGAATCTGTGTCGGTATTTCCAATTCCGCCTTAATATCACCGTGTATGAGAATGATGAAAGCATGTGGTAATGAAAAACATAAAAACTGCATGCAAGAAAACAGTATGTGGTAATGAAAAATATATAAACTGCATGCACGAAAATGTTTAATGTATCATGCAAATAAAATCGCTAAGGAAGAGGTGCTACAGAAGCCTCTGTACAACCTGATTACGGTGCTATGTGTCCTAACTCTGTTCTCTTGGACCTGTATTATCATCAGTTAAGGAAGCTCCCTAACATTTCTTCCTATGCGATTGATTATGCATGTTACACCTTGCCGTCCGCTTGTGTGATACTTAAGTCTTTCCAATATAACCATACTCTGCACAGATAATGCACATAACGATATTAGCCAACAGTATCTAAAAATAAATCGATGAGGAGGAGGTGTTAGGGAGCTTCCTTACCCGATGGGAATACAAGCCTTGGACATATGATGATTTGGGTCCTTTTTCTTACCGATATACATTTCATTCCACACCTAACATCCCTTTATGTTATCTGTTTAATATCGACATTCTTCGCATCAGCAACATACACGAAGACATATAATGCAAGTGTAGTGTGCAGTTGAAACCAACGAGGCAGAGGGGTTACCATACCGCCGACGGCAACTAAATATACAGGCCTATAGAACAATGGAAAGTGCATCACCGGACCTCTGATCATTTACACGTTACAAACACAGTGGGATCCATTACTTAGTGTGCTGTGTGGGTTGGAATTTGGCAACTAAAAATACGCTGTGTTTAAAAAGCTGGCGATTTTATTCAGCTCAGCCATGGATACGAATTTGGAAGCTACAACTGTACAGTGTTTATACACCTACAGATAACTAAACTCGATAAAATTTCAGTTTAGCCACTTGTAGGAATTTGGCAACTATAAATAAGGTAAATTTATACAGCTGGCGATTTTACTCAACTTATTCATAACTTCTGGTATTAAAATGGCTTCAACTCAACCGATTTCACCAGTAAATCATTCCATTCTCAGCTCCGCACAGCCAAATCATGACTCATTCACTTCACAGACCCCTTGTTGACGGTCAGTTTTTCTTCTTTACTCCAGCACCAGCCTCGTCCAGGGCAGCTGTAAATAAACATCTTCCCCACATTAGTACAGTCCGGGGGAAAAGTTGGCTCACATTTCACCACGGTGCTTAGGCAAGGTGCTCATGTGTTCACCGCATTTCCTCATTAATGACTCTAGTGTTCAGTGCCTTTTTTTATAGGCCCAGTTTATTTCTCTTTCGAGGGCTTGCGTGTTCAGTTTCTTTCTCGCTGCAATAATGTGCATTAGGGTTTCTCTTTTTTTCATGGGGATTTGTTGCAGCCTCGGCCAAGACTCGAATCTTGATGCATAGGATACTCCCAGATGGCTTGGGTTTGGCTTAAAAAGAAGAACAGGACTTATGGATCAATGCCTATTGACTGCACGAAGGGGATCAGGAAGGCGGTCAAATTACACTCCTAGTCTTTCCCCTGAGTATGACACGAAACCACCAAACTTACATCCAGGATACTAGTTATATACATGCAATGCTGGTCGAATAGAGAACATGGGGGTAAAACAAATCTTTGCCTAACAGTCTGACTTTAGTAATTTTTGTTTAGCTTAGAAGTAAGGCCAATTAAGGGGTAAAAAAATATACTGTATATATATATTATTCTTTTAAGTTGTTATGATTGCTGTAGGATATTACGTTCCAGCAACAATGCTTAGCTTGAGAAAAATACAGAGCAATTCCGTTTAGATATGAAATTCATCCTCCAGCTATTCCGTGTAGCAAAGAAAAGTATCCGGCAATTTTCTCTTTAGCTGGAAGAAAACTTATCCGGCAATTCCATTTAGCTGAAAAATATTATAACAGTTGAACGTAAACCCAATGTACCGCAGGCTAAATTTTCCTTCTTCCAGCAGTCCACCATCCCCCTTTCAGAAGGATTCAGATGACAGTGAGGGACGTTTGTACAACCAGGCAATGGAGCTGCCCAGCTATAGTGGTGCCAGTATGGAAAGACGTACAGACAGACGCACAAAAATCTCCCCCAGAGTTTGACGAATAGTTAGAGGAGAAAAATGAACCATTTGAAATACACACTATCAGAAATAGGGATTTTCACTGCATTTCGCCAGCTGTAGATTTTCTTCAGAAGGAATTGGGAAGCGAGTTGTTTCTTTGACTGTCTCTCCAACACCAAAATTCTAACAGTCTAAAGGGTTAACAGGAAGTCAGAACAGTAAAAGTCAAGCATCATAACTAAGGGCAGTGATCACCTTTTCGGCATTACTGAGGTACAAGGCATATTTTTATCAGGCTTACATCAGGACTTCCCTGTTCAGCCTAAAAAATTTCAACCAGATAATTGGGCTAATGTAAGCCTCCTATGACTACACTCACAGTTAAATAAAGTCTCTTCATGTTGGCTGGAACTGAGTACTACAGTAGGAACTGTAATGGCCATGAGCGGCTTAACGTGGATATTCTTGCTTCTGTTATCACTACAAAAGATAACGTCTCGAGAAGAATCCTACTCTCTTCTGTCATCAGTATCAGCATCTCGAAAAAGTCTTGTTTTTCGTTATTAATAAAAAAAAATAACCGTCTCATATATATACGAAGCACTTTCATTCGGCTTCAGATAAGGAGAATTTCTAACACCTTTTCCTTTGCCACTGATTCTGCACATTACATTTCAATATTCTATGTTCTGATGCACACTCGAGCTCATATTAACACGACATAAGTAACATACAATGGAGTGCTGAGGTGTTATATGCAAACTAAATTAAGCCCAGGAATAGGCGCAACGATGCGTCATATGCTGCCTTAAATACAAGTTTCTCTGCCAAGAAGCCCCGGTTGCCTAATTCTTAATCACACTCACTTATTTATCTCTTTTAATGGTCTGAATCTTACGGCTTCCACAATCGTCCACCTCTCAGTCTCTTTTTCCCTCTACAGTCTCTCTCTCTCTCTCTCTCACAAAGTTTCATTGACACTAAAGGTTTTCTACAGCATACGTAACATTATATTTTCACAGTATTTCTTAACCCAAAGAACAATTTTTTATATCTTTTATCAGCGAATGTTTAATCGTTTCCATGTTCATCTGACCACACACGGCCATCAATAGAGCTGAGACAGGCTAGGGATTTCGTCAGGTAAATAAAAAGACTCCTGCTACCTGATTGCCTACACTCTTTAACTACATTTCTATCCCTACTCAGTAACGAACCCTTTCCCTCCTGCTAGTTTCATTACCATTCTTTCAATACTTTTTTTGCAGTATTCATTCTCATCACTATTCCGCACCAATGCAGCAGTCCAATATTTCCTGGCTTTCATCAGTCTATTTCCCCTCCCTCTCTGTTTTTTCCAGTCTTTCCCTGTGTGTAATGAGTCGGCAACCGTAACCATTCATCCATTCCCCTCACCTGGTCCGTGGGCTTAGCGGTGTCATGTTCCTAACCGGATTATCGAGGTGGCAATTTCACAGG
>NC_136954.1:23113252-23147699 GCF_032717465.1 Coenobita brevimanus | reverse complement strand
GCATTATAAGCATTGTTTCACTCACTAACTAATCACCATACCCTGACCTATTTTTGCCACACTACCTGATCATTATTTCTGGCTGTTTCTTCTTCTAATACTATGTAAACATTGTCCTCCACATTGTCATCGATTGGGGAATCACTCTGGCCCTGAATAACTGCTAGCCAGGTCACTGCTAACAGGTCCTTTGCCCAGACAATGGCGGGAGGGTGGGTGGGGGTGGTGATGCAGTGTAAGGCATGGTCGCGGCTTGGGGTCTTGTACTGGAGTAGTGGACGGTGTCCCGTGTCTACGTACGAAAAATCACGTGCGAAAGCGAGAAAATTGTGCAAATTAGCGACCTTGCAATTGCACGACGTACTGGTGCGTCGCCGGGACTGTAAATGCAAATCGTTGCAGCATACCCATACGTCGTCGGGACGGGGCGGGTTAACCATGCCATGGTCTAAAAGATTTTAATATTGTTCCAGCTTACGTTTGAGACACTAGTATTTTTTTAACAGCTAACAGCACATGATTTATTCAGGAAATAGTGATTCAAAAGGAGAAACCTTAATTTAAGGTCTTAAAGTCGAGATAAAATATGGAGTGTGGTGTGGAATGGTGGAAAGTTTAGGGAGTAAGAGTTAAAGTAGGGAGGAAAGGAAGAGGACGGACACAGGGGGACAGAAAAGGGGCAGAAGGGGGAATGAGACAAGAAGCGAGAGAGGAGAAGAGTAAATAAGGAGGGAGGAAAAGGAAGACAGGAGAAAAAGCTGAAAATGAGGGAGGATGGGGCGAGGGGGCGAGAAAAGGGGTCGGGGTAGGCGAAGGGGTAGTCAAAAAAGATGGAAGCCTTGTAGCTTAAAACATTACTCTTCGAATGTCTGAAAATGGTGTGTGATAATTCATCAGAACCAGCAGCACTTGGCCTCTCTCTCTCTAGAAGTCACACACATTACACGCGTGTGTACAAATGCTTCTTTTTTACACTCGACCGGGAAACGAACCCTAGACCTCTTTATAGAAGTCAGGCACTGATGCCACTCCACCACAGCGTGATAAGAAGCTGAGAAAACCCTGATTTTTTGGACCAGCCAGGTAAATCCATTATGGGGAGGATATAGCTCAGTTTCAACACATTAGGATTACTTCTCAGCCCCACTTAACTCGGCCAGTGACACAGCAGTTATGCGAGTAGTTGGTCCCAGACACAACACAAGCGTCTTTCGTATGCTGGAGAGAGACACATTACACGCATGTGTACAAATGTTTTTTACGCTCTTGACAGGGAATCGAACCCTAGACCTCTAGATATAAGTCAGGCACAGATGACACTCCACCACGAAGTAGTAGAAGCTGAGAACACCTGATTTTTTTTTTTTTTTTTTTTTTTTGTGAACCAGGTAACTCCATTATGGGTGTGTATATATATATATATATATATATATATATATATATATATATATATATATATGGACGAGTGTGTTCGAGTGTGGGTGAGGAGCAGTGTTGCTGGATTCTATGGAATTTCGTCTGTTAAAGCGGAAAAAACAAATGAAAGTCGAACATGGACGTGGACAGGCGGACGTCATTCCACACTAGTGTGGAATTTTTTCCACACCGCTCGTTTCGTTATTATTATGGGATAAACGGCATTTTATCATGACTGGAAGGCATTAACATGCATTATTATTCAGACCTTTCAATGTTCAAATAATGAATATGCAGTATTTGTCTATAATACTGCCATTTAAAATAAGGATGAATACGTCGTGGAACACAGATCTACTTGCACCCATCGTGTGATATCACTGCTTACTAGAAAAATTAACAATTATATACAAGATACATGCCAAACATTAGCATTCCCTTGCTTCCTTTGTAATAGTAAAGAATGTTGAGAATCGTGTACAGTTCATCTACTAGAAAAATTGGATGTGGATAAACTGTCTTGTCTCTTGACTGATTATTAATCAGCATTTGCTGAATTATTAACTATCTTAATCGTTTAACGTCCTTACACTTAAATCACAATAGGTCTGACATCATCATTTACACCCTCTCTTCCAGTATTCACAGTATATCAGATTTTATGGCAGTTGTACCAACGACACATCTGTTGGTTACTAAACGAGAACATGTGGAAAAATGACTTCACAACCAACGTGGAATTCACGGCAACTCTTGTGAGGAGGTGGATGAGGGTGTTGTGCATATACAGTAAATGAGGGGGTGGATAAGTGTGTGTGTGTGTGTGTGTGTGTGTGTGTGTGGTGATTGATAAGCGTGTGTGCATGTGTGAGTGTGTTTGAGCAAGCGTGTAAGGGGGTGGATATAAGGTGTATGAACTTTTGGGTTGATGATATTAAAACTAACTTGGAGGCATGCACTTTTGTTAATATTAAACTAAAACAATGGCTGGTAATTAATGTCATTGTAGTTCTTACATCAGGAACGAGTAAAATTCTACTGCATTTTTTACGGTACACCGCTTCATACCCGAAAATGTCTAAAAAGATTATATCCGGACTATTATTCTACTCCGTTTATGAGACCGATAAAAAAAAAAAAAAAAAAAAGAAGGAAAAAAAACGGAGCGGCGCAACCTGCCAGGGTCATATGCCGCCGGCTTCCCGGTTTGCCATGAGAGATCTTCAGACTGGAGGATCCTTCCTACACTGTGTGTGAAACTGTCAAGATTTTGCAAAAGAATAAGGAAATGGAGAAGCTATATCCATTGGGGAATCGGTTAATTCTTAAGGACGACGTGAAGCCACTCTTTTGAGTAAGTTAAATCGTCTGAAGCCCAGAAAGTATGGAGAAATGAAAGCTGAGAGATTTGTCAAATTAAAGCTACAGCAGTAACCTACACAAAGGGCTTAATTACAGGAACAATTGTCTGCCACTTCGGAGAACCTTTAGGTGATTCACGAATGAATCAAATCTCAAATTGTTTTCAAACGGTTACCACACAATCAGCACCAATTATCGTTAAATAATTATGTATAATACGATGTGACCTAGGAGAAGGACGTAGTGGAGGAATAAATTCATTGCTTTGTTACAGTAGGTGTGTCCAAAGCAAATATAAACACCATAACATTCTCGAACCAGACACGGCACTTTACCGATTTTACGTCAATAACGTATTTACACATGTATATGTTCGGAACATGGAGGAAAATAGAACATCTGCTCTCATTTTGAATTCAAATGACCCAAAATTCGCTAAAAGAAAAGCACAATTTTATCATTCCTTCTTTGCAATGAAATTATGTCGGCTACTTCGCTTCCTATACGTATCTACGTAGGCATGTGTACCCAGGTACACAACTGTAGATATGTACACAGCTACACACGTAATATACACATTACTACATATGTATGTATTACACAATGTTTAAATTAAATTACATGCTGATATAGTTACACAAAATTTTTGATTCTGACAGACACGACAATGACGGAAATTTTCCATTTTATTGCTATTCCCAGACGGTTTTCCTTGGTTTAGGAGAGCCACTTAGCGATGAAGAGGTTAATGAAGGCTATTTTCAACTACAGTTCGAAAAGCCTCTACTGAACATACTGAAATCGTCTAATGTTGCATAAAGGAAATGAAAAAGACGTCATCGCAGTAAAAACGTCAGATGTACCACAAGACTTACCTCAAGATGGTCGGATTTTTAAAAATGCCTGCACAGGTAATTCCCGGCCCTATCTTCTCCATATATAATTCATTCCTCTCTTATGTCTGTCGTTACCCGCACCATCATAATAATCCGGGTAAGACGTCCAACAAGGTAAAGTCCGGGGGAAATAGGCGGCATTAAACGAAGTCACACACAAATACACACACACGCTATCACAGATTCAACTCGAATGACGCAGAAGTGGGAGCTGTCTCGCTAAGGTGGAAAGAAGTGGCGGGATGCGAGAAATCAAATGTGTTTAAACTCTGACATTACACTCCAATAATATGACTATGCGAAGGCTCATGATATCACAAACAGCAACAATATTGGACATATAATCTACCAAGTGTGTACTTGCCGTGGAAATGTGTGATGACGAAGAAAAAAATGGAAAATATGTGGTTGTGGCTGAGAAGATTCGGTGCTTCGGATCCACCAATCATAGCACTCTCTGACAGAACACACCAAGAGAGAAATATATAGAAAAGGGAATTGAGAAGTGTAAGAAGTGATGAGACTGTGGAATTAAACAAGGCTTTTTCATCTTGAGAATACTGGCCAGCAGATAAAAGTATGAAGGAAATGTGAAATATTGGGCTGAAAGTCATACCAAGACCCTCTCAGCGTGGAAATATCAAAAGGCACAAGAATGTGCGACGCACAGGAGGTGAAGATAACAACAGGGAGAGAAACATATCAAGTATCTCTCACCTTAGGAATGTCAGCCAGCCTAAAAGAGTGATAAGTACAAGAGATGAAATATTAATCAAAATTTTGCCTTGGACTGGACGTAAACTTGATAATGGAATGATGAAGGTACATGACTAGACTCGGTGGGTAAAGTGAAGCAAGTGGTGAGGATTTTAATGACTGGGATTTAATAACTGATGGAAGCTGGAGTGGAGAATGGAAGTATGTAGTATTGGCAGTAGTAGTAGTAACAGTAGTATAAGTACAGTAGTAGTAGTAGTAGTAATCAATAATAATAATAATAATAATAATGCCAGCCCACCACCACTTCTGCATCTCTCTCTCTCTCTCTCTCTCTCTCTCTCTCTCTCTCTCTCTCAAGGCACACATTAATTTTTACCTCGCCCGGCACGGAGTCCCGCGAGATATTGTTTTTGGCCTGTTTCTTTGTTTCTTTGTTTCTTTGTTAGCAACATTACGGAAAAACGGCAGAATGAAATTACATGAAACTTTCAGGATATGTGGGCATTGGTCTCAACAGAAAGTGATTAAATTTTGGATGTAATCGGGAGAACCTGAAATGTCAAAATCAAGGTCAACGATTTTCAGAGGGCAATAACTTGAAACCCGTTGAAGATAGAGATATTTACTATTACTAACACACGTGACCTGCCATATGGGCTTTCCTTTGGCACCAAGACGTTTGACCTTGAGTGGTCGGGCGAGGTTTGTTGTGCCTGGCACAACTTGTTCAACATTTTATCATCGTACGGAAATACTCGCCCCTTTAAATCCAGTGATGTATTATTATTTTCCTGCTACCAGACCATTACATTTGAGTAAGGGGAGACTTTCGAGCTCCAAGGAATAAACATGGCCTTAATCAACCCCTTAAACGATACACAGAAATAGTTAAAGAAAACTGTTTGGAGAGAGAGAGAGAGAGAGAGAGAGAGAGAGAGAGAGAGAGAGAGAGAGACAGAGACAGACAGACAGACAGACAGACAGACAGACAGACAGAGACAGACAGACAGAGAGAGAAAGCCGTAATTCGCTGAATAAATCTGAAGACAGCATGAAGAAAGAAAATAAGTCACTGGATTAATGGCATTAAGCACTGCTGTGAAGTTCAGTTATTGCAGATTCCAGTTACCAATATATCTAACCCCTTCAATACGAGGTCCAGGACCTACTGTAAATTCAAAAGTCTACTTTTAACAAAAAAAAAAAAAGTTGTTCACACGCTTCTTTCACAAGGTAAATACATTCGACTGGCGGAGCTAAGAATAAAAGAAGTAATTGTTACCGTTTATTCCTAAAATAATGAAAAAAATAATCTACCGCAGGAAGAATATATAGAAAATCTGATCAATTCTTGAATTAACTAGAAGGGCACTCAGTGGAGCGCATCTCTCCGACAAGGGCAAAGTAATTTCCAAACCACTCTTCATACTGGATTTAGGTCTTCTCATCAATTATTAGGGTTTCACAAAAAATGTTTCCGGATCCAGAATCTGTATTACTAGCCGGATCGGTCCCAGAAGTTAATCGATTGTCCCTTGGGACATGGGTATCTACCCACCAAATTTAGTCCAAATCTCCCTTTTAGTTTATGAGTAATCCTGCTACCAAACAAACGAACAAACACACCAAAAGGAGTGAAAACATACTCTCCTACTGGGAGAGAAAAATTGATTAATTTTGTAGCAGAGATTTTTTTTTTTTTTTTCTAAAATGTAGCCATAATTGGTGGCGCCAATAATAAATGAAAAAGTCACCATGTTTCCAAAATCTAAATTTAAAACTCTGACGGTGGCACGAATTTAAAAAAAAATGTTCCTTTAATAAGAGATAATGAAGATTTTAACCTCTTCATTACAAAAGGTCTTGCCAAGGCAGATACAGCCGTCTGACTGGAACGCAATGCAATGTAAAGATCACCGTATTGTAAGTGTTAAAGGAGACCGTCCAGCTACTGCAATGCCAGAGCTGTGTCCTATGCATAATATGACAGTTTAGAGGTAGTAAGATCCCCTAAGACTATTTTTCTCCCCATCACTCTCTTCTTCCCTCCCTCCCCATCTTTCTCTGCTGCCCTCCACATCTTTCTGTACTTCCCTCCCCACACCTCTCTTTTTCTCCCCACCCCTCTCTTCTCTCCTTCCTCCCCATCCCTCTACTACCCTCCCCATACCTCTCTACCAATACCTCCCTCCCAACTATTCTCTCGTCCAACCACCCCAATCCCTCTACTTCTCTACCTCCTATATTTTCCATATCCCTCTGCACTCAGCTCCCCAACTCTTCTCTCCTCTTTCTCACTCCCCTCTCCCGTCGTCTCCTTTCTTCCACCCACTCTGACCCCTCTTTACTTCTCTCCCTCCCCTCTTCCTCTCCTTAACCCACTTTACCCTCCTTAATCCCTCCCCATCCCCCCGTCTCCCGCACCCATCCTCACCCCTCTCTGACTCCGTCCCTCCAATCCTTCTCTCCTGCTTATACCTTTCCTCATCTACTTTCTCTTCCTCCTCCCTCTCTCATTTCTATATCTCCCCTTCTCCCAGTCCCATCCTCATTCCCATCCACCCCCCACACTCTTCTTTACTTCTCTCCCTCATCCACATCCATCCCATCCTCCAACCCATGAACGTAATCTATACTATTTTCACCTTCGCTTGGCCAAGAATTTCATTCTTTTGTAGGTTATTTCACGTACCAGTGGCTTAGATAATGCTACCGCTCTACGTTCTTTCCATGGCACCTCGTGATTAGTATCGCATTCTGGCGTTAATCTATTGTTAAAATTCAGCATTCGACAGGGAGGGAGAGTTTTAGACCAAGTTAAATTGAAAAGAGTGTAGTGGTGAACTGCGGGCGTACGCAAACCTACACCCTCTCTCTCTCACACACACACACACACACACACACACACACACACACAGCGTTGGTTCATAATCAGGACACACACTCTTCTCCAATTGTATGGAATTCCGTTCATCCCTTCTGTAAGTACCGCTCGCTGGTGCAGTGGTAACGTTCTCGCTTGCCAATTGGTGGACGGGAGTTCGTGCCTCGCTCAGGTTCCGAAAAGTTTCAGACAAAGTGGGCGATTACTGTCCCCCTTGAGCAAGGGGACGGGTGTGTGCGTGTGTGAAGGTCACAACCTTGCCCTTAGATCGGACTACTGTATATGAGCTCTCAGCTCCCTTCCGGGAGGGTAAAAAGCTGATGATCACGACCATCAAATGATCCTGACTGACCCGGCGAATTACACACACACACACACAAACACACACACAGCGTTGGTTCATAATTAGGACACACACACTCTGGTCCAATTGTATGGAATTCCGATCATGCCTTCTGCAAGTTCCGACGATGGCTTCTCACACGATTTAGTCTTACGAGTACTATCCCTCCGCCTTTACAAGGCGAAGCGATAACGTTTTTGCCCGCCTCTCTCTCTCTCTCTCTCTCTCTTTCTGTGTGTGTGTGTGTGTGTGTGTGTGTTCCCATTATATCTCATGAAAGGCTTGAGCTATCATCATGAAACCTTCAGGGTATTAAGATATGACCAAAATCTTGGCCGCGTTCGAAAATGGGCACTCGGGGTCAAGGTCAAGGTCACCAAAATGGCTGCCAAAGGTCAACTTGTTTATCGCTCGCCTTTAGCACCTTTATCGCTCATGAACGGCTTCAGCTATCAACATGAAACCTTCAGGGTATTAAGATATGGCCAAAATCTTGGACGAGTTGGAAAATGGGCACTAGGGGTCAAGGCCAAGGTCACCAAAACGACTGCCAAAGGTCGACTAGTTTTTATCGCACCATTATACCTAATGAACGGCTTGAGCTATCAACATAAAACCTTCCAGGGTATGACATGGTGTAAATCTTGGACTTGGCCAACAGCATACTCTGGCGGGCGATTAACATTCGGCTCCCGAATGCTTTTCTTTCATTTATTTTTATATGTTGCTTTTGCTGGAGAGACCCTTCACTTGGTGACACAGATATAACCGGAAGGCCACGCTGTCTGGTTATACACAGGTTCCTCAGTTCCGTCCCTATCCTCTGAAAGGAAGAAGGTGGAGTGCAGGAGATGGGCAACTTCAGCCTGCAGTCCACCGAGCTCACATCCAGATCAGCCTGAGGCAACAGTAATAACAGCGATATATAGAATTTGAGGCAGAAGGAAGGAATGGGAGACAGTGGAAGAGACAGGGACGGAGAGGGAGAGGAAGAGAGGGCTAAGGCATGTGAATGGCTGGTAGTGGGAATGTCATCAAGGGAATGGTGAAACAGTTAATAGTTAATGAACACATTTAGTAAATATAGAAGGAGAGAGAGAGAGAGAGAGAGAGAGAGAGAAAGAGAGAGAGAGAGAGAGAGAGAGAGAAAGAGAGAGAGAGAGAGAGAGAGAGAGAGAGAGAGAGAGAGAGAGAGAGAGAGAGAGAGAGAGAGAGAGACAGACAGACAGACAGACAGACAGACAGAGCATGAGTGGGGGAAGGAAAGGAGTAGATAACTGGAGGGTGAGAGAAAAGCAGAATAAAGAGATGATAAAAGGAATATATGGGAGAAAAATTATGTGAATAAAAAAGAGAAAGATAGTTGTTCGAAAAAGAAAAAACAAGAAAAATAGGCGAGAATGGAAGAAAAATTAAAAAAAAACAATGAAGAGAAGCATCAGTAAAAAAGCAAGACAAAAAGTGGCTGCATAAAAGTAACATATCATACTGTAGAAAAAAGGGAGGAGGGTGGGACGGAGGGCGAGGGCAGACGGAGGAGAGGAAAGTCAGAGGGGGGAGGGGGAAGTGCTATTGTCCATTGGCCTGGATTGATAGGCTATTGTTCCATCGGACTCTACTTGGAGGGAGGTTATGGCTTTAGTCCCTCTCTCTCTCTCTCTCTCTCTCTCTCACACACACACTCTCACACACACACACACACACACACACACACACACACACACACACACACACACACACACACAATACTGCTCCAGACACAAATACCCGCTTCTGGCCACAATGCGAGCCATTTCTATACATATATATATTTCTGGAGTGCCCTGGGATCAGTGGCAGAGCATCATTTGGGGCTCGAATCCTGGAGCGGGATGGGAGAGGGAGGCTTGGAGATGCTGGAGATAGGTTGGAGATGAGGGAGAAACGGGAAAAAATGGGAGGAATGAACAGGTGAAAAATAAAATGAAGAAAAAGAGGGAATGAAGATAAAGAAAGTGAGATATAAGGTGTTAACAAGGAAAAAGGAATGAAAGGAGAAAAGTACTGGGAAGAAGGCAATCAAAAAAAAAAAAAAAAAAGGAAAAATCGAGGAAGTGAGAAAAAAGAGACAAGATGAAATAAAGAGAGGAAGTGAGGTGTGGAGGTGATGGAGATGAGGCAGGAGATAGGGAGAGAGAAAGGAAGGAGGAAAGAAATGAGAAAGGGAAAGAAAAAGAAGGAAGAAAAGGAGGATGGGGAAGGAATGAACAGGAAGGAAGAGCAGGAGGAAGATAGGTGTGACACTGTACGAAGAAAATGAATTATATGAGAAGAGACAAAATCAAGGGAGGAAAGGTAGGGCAGGGAAAAGGAGGAATGGGAAAAGAGATAATGAGAGAGAAAAGATGATAGAAATGGAGACTAGCGCTCTGAGAGGCGGGATTAGTGGAGAGAGAGAGAGAGAGAGAGAGAGAGAGAATTTTGTGACTGACTGTACACCTGACTGGAATGGAAAAGTGTACATAATCAAATAACTGGAATTAAAGCAGGTTGGAAATTAGCGATGGAAGCTGACCTGGTGTCGAGGATTGGTGACCTATCACGTATGTCAGAAAACTGGCTTCGTAAAGGGTATATGGGTGAGGTATTTGGTCAAGAGGTATATGGCTGACGTGATGGTATACGACACTTGGTGACTTAAGTTTAGATAAAGTGAGCCACGTGGGCAAACTGATGAGGGATTAATTATCGGAATTTGATGACGGACGGTGCTGGATTGGAAAACAGATTAGTGAAGGGAATGGCATAAGAGTGAAGATAATTTGGATCTGCTGGCTAACTGGAGTTGAAGCAGAAAGAGTTTACGGTGAGGAATTTGCTGACTGTACCTGAATTATTGCAGAACGGATGGAATTAATTTAGTAGATATTAAAATAAAGTTTGGATAAGAACTGATAATATACAGCCAGGAGGCAAAATGTAACCATTACACAACTGTGTCTACTTGAAACTAGAGTATGACCATCACTCCTCCCTGACGCATCGTATAACCATCAATGGACAAAGAAACACCAAGCCTTCCTCGTGTTAGAAACATTACTCAGCAGTGGAAAATGAGAAGCTATCTATCTATCTAGCTATATACCTAGGCTGCTTCCCCCACGGAAAGGGAGGTAGCCGAGACATGATGACACACTCCCCATTTACTCATCCATTCAAACACTTTCATTCGCATCTTGGCCCCAAAGGGGAGAACGGACAGATCCTCACCGCACCACACCGCACAAGGGTCAACTGCGCAATGCAATCAGTGACATCCGCAGCAGGGCCCGACAGCAGAACTGGTTTACCCCTGCCACATCATAACAGACCCATCCCCTTACCTGCACCTGACCTGACTAGCTGATCAGATCAAATGCGGGAGAATATCCCCTCAGGGCTGCGTCATCACTTATTCATTCACAATTTCTCTCCATTTCTGTCACGCACAGCCACTTTTCCTTGCTTAACAGACATCCCTCTCGCATCCAGCGCTCTCTTCACACTGTCCATCCATCCTATTCGTGGTCTTCCTCTCAGCCTTACACCTCTCACATCAAATCAAGTTATCTTTTTCACCAATCGCTCATTATCCATTCTCTCCATATGCCCAAACCATCGCAACACCCTCTGCTCAACTCTACCAGCCATCTCCCGAACAACTCCAGTTCTCCTTCGCACTTCATCATTTCGCACTCGATCCATACGCGTCACTCCACACATACTCCTCAGACACCTCATCTCCATTACATTCAAACTTTTCCTCTCTGCTACACCCATATTCCATGTTTCAACCCCATATAACGCAGTCGGTACCACAACACCCTCATACAGCCTTCTCTTTACATCCATTCTAAGCGAACGACATCTAAACACTTTTTTCATTCCTCCCAGCACCTTTCCTACCTCCTTTATTCTAAACTTCACTTCTCCATCGATTCTTCCATCCACAGCAATATGTGACCCTAGATACTAAAACACTCTACCTCCTCAAGCAACTCGCCATTCAAAACTATATTCATCCCCCTACCATCTACCAACCTCGTACACTTCATCACTTTACTCTTATTCTCATTTACTTTCAATTTCCTCCTTTCACACACCCTTCCAAACTCCTCTACCAACTGTCTCAATCTCTCCTCTGAATCAGCCATCAGTGCAGTATCATCTGCAAACAACAGCTGCTTCAGATTCCACTCTCCACCATCAACATTCACCAGACTCAGACCTCCACCTAACACTCTTGCATTCACCTCCCTTACAACACCATCCATGTATATATTAAATAACCAAGGCGACATCACACATCCCTGTCGCAGCCCCACTCTCATGGGAAACCAATCACTCACAGCATTTCCCACTCTTACACATGCTCTACTATTTACATAAAAACTTTTCATCCCTTTTAGTAACCTACCATCAAGTCCATACAATCTTAAAACAATCCACAAAGCCTCCCTATCAATTCTATCATACGCTTTCTCTAAATCCATGAATGCCCAAAACACATCCTTGCCTTTCGCTAAATACTTTTCACACACTTGTCTCACAGCAAACACATGATCCACGCATCCCCTACCTCTCCTAAAGCCACACTGCTCCTCACCAATCACTCCCTCTGTACCCTCTCTAACTCTCATAATTAACACTCTGCCATACACCTTACCTACAACACTCAACAGACTTATACCCCTAAAGCTAGTACATTCATACTTATCACCCTTGCCTTTATACAACGGGACCACACAGGCACTTGCCCAGTCAATTGGCACCATACCTTTCACAAAGCACACATTCAACTATCTTACTAACCAGTCAACAATAGTCACTCCACCACCCTTCAGGCATTCCACAGTAAACCCATCTATCCATACCTGCAGCTTTCCCTGTTTTCATCTCCTTTACTGCCTTCTCCACTTCCTCCTTCGTGATCAAAGAATCATTCAATTCTCCCAACACATTTATTCCTTGCACCCTTCCATCCGTCACAATCTCAGCCACCCTTTCCTCCTCTACATTTAACAATCTTTCAAAATACTCTGCCTATCTCTTCCTTACTGCATCCATCTCAATTAACATCCTTCCATCCTCTGCTTTTACTCATTCTTCCTTCCCCGACTCTCCCTTTCGCACTCTTTTCACCTCCTTCCAAAACATTTTCTTATTCTGTTGAAAATTCTCTGTCAGCTGCCTACCCCACCTCTCATCTGCTGCCACTTTAGCATCACGCACAGCCCTTCTCGCCCTATTCCTCTTTTCCTTATACCTTTCATATGACATCTCATCCTTCCTCTGCAGCCACACTTCATATGCACGTCTCTTCTCAGCCACAGCCATATTTACTTCCTCACACCACCATTCACTTCCTTTTCTTACACCACCACCCACACATCTCACACCACACACCTCTTCTGCATGCCCCACCACAGCACTCTTAAACAACTGCCATTCCTCCTCCAAACTGCCATTTTCCCGATCTTTCACTGCGTTCCACTTATCTTTCAATTTCTCCTGATACTCTATCCTTTTTTCTCTTTTATCCAACTCACTCACCTTCAAAACCTCCCTGCCACACCTATCCCTCCTACCTCTCACCCATCTCTTACCTACTCTTAACTTTCCCTCCACCAGGTAGTGGTCAGACATACCTCCACCCTCCCCTCTCAGAACTCTTACATCCAACAACCTTCCTATTACATTCCTAGACACAACCACATAGTCCATCAAAGCTCTATCGACAACCCTTCCACCCTCCTGTCTCACCCATGTATACTTATAAATATCTTTCTTCTCAAACAGCGTATTTCCAATCACCATCTCTCGCTCAACACACATCGCTATCATTCGTTCCCCATTTTCATTTCTTCCAGGCACACCATGCATACCAACTACACCTTCAACTGCTACATTTCCCACTCTAGCATTCAGATCTCCCATCATTACCACATTCACATGAGCTCCAAAACTCTGCAGACACTCATCAACATCATTCCAGAAAGACTCCCTCTCTTCTTCATTCCTTTTACTACCAGGCCCATATGCACTCACAAATACCCGCTGAAACGGTAAAATATCTGACAGAAGAACACAGCAACCCCCTGTTCATCTTAGGAATGCTAGCCAGAGAAGGAAAATGAGAACTATAAGAAGTGATATATATGACAGTGGAACAAAACAACCTTTTGCACCCTGAGAATATTGGCCACCAATGAAAATAAGAAGGAAAGGTGACTTACTGGGCTAAGAATCATACCAAGCCACGCTCAGCTTAGAAATATTAACTAGCACAAGATGGCGAGGAAAAAGATGTAAAAATAATATTATGTAGAAAAACATACCAAGACACTGTCATTTCATGAATGTCAGTCAGCAGAAGAAAGTCATAAGTACAGGAAGAGAAATAAACTTTGGACTTTGATGCATGGTCGTGAGGAGTGCAGACGTGTTTTCCATCTGCTCTCTTCTCTAGCTTTCAGGGCTGCCTCACCGGCAATTAGCATTTTTTTTTCCACCCTTCTGGTGACGTATAGGTTAGCTAGTTTCTAACTTTCCACCCATCCCTATTAGTTTGGAACAGTAGGTGTCTGTTCCTATTTACTGAGATTACCTTTGCTTATCGCCAACGGAGGATCTCCCCCACTGATCGCTCTGGGGCGTGAATTAACACGGTCGGGCCTCCCTGGAGTGGTTTGAGAGGGCAATTTCAGCCTTAGGTGTGTGGTCCCCGGTTGTTTGTCCCTTGTTCGTTTTTCCTCCTCCTTCCCACTTCCCCCGTTAGGGGGAAGTGGTCCCTATGGCGGACAACCCTACTGCCTCCCCCCCCTTCAGGGGGGGAGGTGGTCCTGACGATACCCCGACAGATTCACGGACTGACCATCCGCAGACTGAACGGCCCCAGACACATCTCTTGGACATCCCTGTAAATAATGCCCAATATGTGACCCTACATGCTCTAGGTTCTACTCCCTTGAGCAGTCTCAATCCCTTTCCTCATCAAAGAAAGTGATTGATTACTGTGCTGGGGAGGTGGAACAAGTAAAAAAACTTGGTAACGGAGACCTCCTCATCAAAACAGTAAACTCATCCCAGGTAAAAGACTTGATGAAACTGAGTAAATTCCATTCATATGATGTCGAGCCGAAGATCCCGCACGCCATGAATTCCTGCAAGGGTGTCATCACCTGCAGGGATCTCATGGTTATGGAAGAGGACGAGATCATACGGGAACTTGCCCAGCAGGACGTAATCGGTGCCCGGTTTATCACTAGATTTTCCGAAGGCGTGAGGACGAAGACTGCCACCATTGTCTTGACTTTTGGAAAAGTGTCACTCCCAGACCATGTTAAAGTTGGATACGAAATTGTTAATGTCAGGCCTTACATCCCTAATCCACTTCGTTGCTTAAGGTGCCAATTGTATGGTCACGGTGATAAGACTTGTCGGGCTTCCCAGTCAGTATGTGGCAAATGCGGAACACAGGGACATGATGCTGAACGCTGCACGTCGGAGACGGTACGTTGTTTTCACTGCAAGGGCGCACACTCCACTTCCTCTAGGGATTGTCCCAAGTGGAAGGAGGAGAAGGAGGTCTGTGCAGTGAAAGCAACTGAGGGCATTTCCTACTACGAAGCTAGGAAAAAGGTGAAGGAGTTGCATCCAACTCCCATGCCGAGTAGGTCCTATGCTTTGGCGGTAATGTCCCCTCCCGTCATGTGCACTGTGGAAACACAGACTGACCCTGAACCTGTTCCTCTTGCCTCACACTCTACCTCTCCATCTGAGCCTCCTGTCCAATCCACCTCTCAAACTGACACCCCTGTTGCACCTTCCTACTCTCAGGCTGCTGCTGCTGCCTCTCAGTCAGTCAAGCCTAAGCCGAAGCCTGACAACTCTAGTAAGAAAAATATGACCACCCTCACCAAGTCACGACCTCATGTCCTTCCTGCTCCTGGTCCAGCGAGGGAGAGAAGAGTTAGCTCTTCCTCGGGGGGCTCTGGGAGCCTAGTTATTGATGAGCAACATATGGAGGTTTCCGTTAGTAAGCACCGGGATAGGTCCCCCGGTAGCCACTCGTCCGGCGGCGGGTGGCATAAAAAAGCTAAGCACACTGGCCCCTCTCGTAAATCTTAAACCGCCACATTCACTGTGTTACAATGGAATTGTAGGACTCTTGGAAATAAATTCCACAATATAGCAATTTTGTTATCTATACACAGGCCAGACGTTGTTTGTTTACAGGAGACGCGCTTGGTGGATCACCCAGATCCTCCACAGTTCAAACACTACCAATCGTATAGAAGATATGATGGTCACGGAGTTGCCATATACACCCACAAATCACACCCACAAACGGAAGTGATTCTAAGTTCTACTCTGGAAGCTGTCGCGTGCAGAGTAAAATTTAATAACACGTATCTGTCTATTTGTTCTATCTACTGTCCTCCCCGTGGTCCCATTAATGGTGATGCTTTCACTTCACTAATCCATCAACTTCTGGGTCATAAGTTAATTTTAGGCGATTTTAACGCCCATCACTGTCAATGGGGAAGCTTGAGGAGTGATGGCAGGGGGGAGCAAGTAGCCGACCTCATACTGCAATCAAACCTCTGTCTTCTAAACAATGGTAGAGCGACTCGTGTAGATGACCGCACTGGTAACATGTCATGTATAGATCTATCCTTGTCATCTCCCGATATACACACTAACATCTCTTGGGACCCATATGACGACTCGATGGGTAGCGATCATTTTCCAATCTGTCTTTCTTATGCACACGACGATTCTTGGCCTCCTCCACCACCTAAATTTAACTTTAAGAAAGCAGACTGGGGGTACTACTCACGGGTCGCCAATCTAGATATATTGGGAGATAACATTGATGAGAAAGTTTCACACCTACAGACTTCCATTATACACGCAGCTGAGGTTGCTATTCCCAAGACATCTACAATTCCAAACAAGCGTAGAGTTTCGTGGTGGACACCAGATTGCCGACAAGCACTCACAAAGCGCAATAGGAGATACAGGATTTTTGAGAAACAGCCAACAGAATCAAACTTTATTGCCTACAAAGCAGCTAAGGCTGAGGCAAGGAGGACAATTAAAGCGGCAAAACGGAATAACTGGCATAGTTTTGTGTCCACGGTGAATCGCTCCACCCCACTAAGTCAGGTCTGGTCCACCATAAATGTACTAAACAACAAGTACACCCGGTCACCAATCACCACACTTGAGGTGGCCGGGAATGTCATTGACGATCCCGTGGATATTGCCAATACTATTGCCGACCATTTTGCCCAGGTAAGCAGCTCAGCCAACTATGATCCTCGCTTTCTCCACCATAAGCATACGGCTGAGCTGCAAAACTTAGACTTTGCCACAGAAGACGGAGAGACCAGCTACAACTCCGAATTTACGTTAGATGAACTTCTCCTTGCCCTTAAATCCTGTAAAGGCTCCAGTCCCGGTCCATCCACCTTACGTACGGTATGATCCAGCATCTTACTCAGGCCAACCTGAGTAAGCTGTTAGCGGTGTACAATGAGATTTGGGCATCTCGCACGTTCCCAAACTCATGGCACTACGCGCACGTCATACCGATACCTCGCCGAGACGGTCGCCTTACGAGTCCCAGCTCGTTTTGACCTATTGCACTAACTGATTGTCTATGTAAGGTCTTTGAACGTATGGTTAATAAAAGGTTACTTTTTGTTTTAGAGTCGAAGGGTGTGTTAAATGATCAACAGAGTGGATTCCGTAAATACAGGTCCACTCTAGATCATTTATTGCACCTGGAGCATTGCATAGCCGAGGCTTTTGCCAATCGCGAATTCATGATAGGAATTTTTCTGGATATTCATAAGGCTTATGATATGACCTGGCGAAACGGAATACTACGTAAACTCTACGCTTATGGTTTAAGAGGTAATTTGCCCATTTTCCTTCAGAACTTCCTTACTGACAGAATGTTTTCTGTCAGGTTACCCTGTAACGTAACTTCGGACATATTTGTCCAAGAGAATGGGGTACCACAAGGAAGTGTGCTTAGCCCTACTTTGTTCAGCGTTGCCATTAATGACATTCTGTCGTCCGCTTCCGTCCCCAGGACGATTAGATACTCACTCTATGCTGATGATTGTGCAGTGTGGCACTCTTCCCGCAATGCACAATCCTCGGCACAGCAGATTCAACTGGCACTTGAATCTGTTCAGCGTTGGGCCCTGGAGTGGGGATTTAAATTTTCCGTCCTTAAGTGTGTCGGTGTTGTTTTTACTCGTAAACTTAACGTACCTCCTTTGCATTTAACTTTAGATAATCAGCCGATACCTTTTCAAAAATTCAGTCAGATTCCTGGGTCTACATTTTGACAGTAGGCTCAGTTGGAGAACACACATTAATCATTTGCTTGCTTCTTGTAGTAAAAAAGTAAACGTCCTTAAGTTTCTTTCCGGTAAATCGTGGGGAGCAGACAGAACGTCTTTATTGATGGTGTATAAGTCCCTTATCCGTTCTAAGCTTGACTATGGCTCACAGGTGTATGGGTCGGCATCGGATGCTGTCCTCCGTAGACTGGATGTGCTTCAGAATGTATGCTTGCGTATATGTCTCGGAGCCCTTCGGTGTACTCGTGTGGAGCGGTTGGAAGTGGAGGCTAATGTGCCTCCCCTCCGTCTACGACGTGACCACCTGTTATTTTCTTATGGTATCACCACCCACCATAAACGCTCACTTGGTCTTCCGACTTGTCGGATCCTCCTACAGTGGGAATACCTGCTGTATGCGGCCCTCAAGCCGGTGGCTGTGAGGCTTCACTTCCTCTGTGAGGCGTTAGGGTACGACCTTTCTAATGGGGATCAGGTTTTAACATCAAAAATAGCGCCCCGGGAGTCACTTGCCACCACATTCAACACTGACTGGCTCCCCGTCACAAAGTACAAGGCGCCGGAGGTGGAGGTACGACAGTTGTTCCGGATGATCCTCATTAGACACCTAGCGTCATTCCACTTGTACACCGATGGCTCTAAGATGGATGAATGTGTGGGTGCGAGTGTGTGGTCTATGGAGTGCCGCATCCGTTTTCGCTTGCCCCCCCGTACGTCTGTATTCACTGCCGAATTATTTGCCATAGATCAAGCTATAGACTTTGCTTTGCGTTCAAATCACAACAGTTTTGTCATTTTTTTCGGACTCTAAGTCAGCCCTTCAGGCAATTCATTCATGTAGGACTGAGTCACATGAGGTCCTGGGCCGCATTATCAATAAGCTGCATAGATGTGCTAAATCCTTCACTCTGATCTGGGTGCCTGGTCATTGCGGTATTTACGGCAATGAGCAGGCTGACATACTAGCTAAATCAGCTGTAGAACTCGAGGAGACTTGGGACGTTCCTCGTGAGCTACAGTCTAGTCTCTTTCGGAAAGAAATCAATTAATCTTCTGTGGCAAAGTCAGTGGACCGACCTGGCAATTCCATCAGTCAAAAGGACCATATGTGATTGGTCCAGTTCCTCTCGAGGAAACAGACGGGAGGAGGTCGCTTTAGCCCGCCTCCGCATGAATTCCACCCTAATAACACATATGTTACCATATATTAACAGACAATTTCCACCGCGTTGTACCACCTGTGACGCGGTGTTATCTATTAGTCACATCCTTTTGTACTGCAGTAGGTATGCTGGGGAACGTACCTCTCTGGCTGCGTACTGTAGGACAAATGCGCTCCCTTTCACACTTGATTCTGTCTTGGGTGATGGGGACGTTGGTGTGACTAATAAATTGATGACTTTCCTGAAAGAGACCAGATTACTCAGAGAGTTGTGATTTATTTTATGAACTTGGTTGTGGTTTCCTTATTTATTATATATCTTTTTTTTTTCTTTTTTTTTTGTATATAGGGATATGGTTTTTGTACATATGTAAATACCTCAATACACTTTTATATATTTGTGAACCGCAGGAGGAGGTTACATTTATATAAATGTGTATTTTTTTTTTCTTTTGTTCAGGACCAGTAAATTTGAAATTGTTCTTTTTTTTTTGTATATATATATATATATATATATATATATATATATATATATATATATATATATATATATTTCATAAGTATTTGATTATTTTGTAGTAGAATAGTAATGAGTCTACATATGATGTATAGATGGAAGTATTTGTCCTGGTACTATCCATGTATACTGATGTATTCTTTATTACTTATTATGTTTCATAATCATGAATAATAACTTAATATCGGTATGAAATAGATGCAAATATTTCATATCATTATTTTGGCTTTCATGATTATCGATTCTTGCTGGCCTAATGCCCCTTCAGGGTGATGGCCATTAAAAAAAAAAAAAAAAAAAAAAAATCTTTTGCCTCGGACTGTAGGTAAACTGAAGAATGGTAACTAACTGGACTGGGTGAGTAATTACTGTTTTGGATAAGTGGGCTTCGTGAAGCAAGTGGTGAGGAATATGATAACTGGGATTTAATAATTGATGGAAGCTGCAGTCGAGAACAGAAGTATGTAATAATATTAATCATTATTATCATCATCTAATAATAATAATAATAATAATAACCAGAGGGGCACTCAGTGGAGCGCATCTCTCCGACAAGGGCAACGTAATTTCCAAACCACTCTTCATAATGGGTCAGGTTTTCTCATCAGTGACTAGGGCTTCGCGTCTGAATCTAGGATCTGTAATACGATCCGGCCCGGTGGCAAAAGTTAATCGATTGTTCCCTGGGACGTGGCTATTAAATTTGGTCCAAATCTCTCTTTTAGTTTTTGAGTAATCCTGCTAAAAGACAAGCAAACAAACAAACAAACGGGTGAAAACATACTCTTCTTGTCGGAGAGATAATAATAATAACAACAACAATAAACTTTATTCCAGAGATGGCAGCCTTCTCGGTGAACCTGTAGAGCAAGTTGAAGGAACTCGTAAAATTCTCTCTCTCTCTCTCTCTCTCTCTCTCTCTCTCTCTCTCTCTGTTAGTGTGTGTGTGTGTGTGTGTGTGTGTGTGTGTGATAATAAAGCTATAGTATACAATTTGAAATCTGCTTGTGTTGAGAGAGAGAGAGAGAGAGAGAGAGAGAGAGAGAGAGAGAGAGAGAGAGAAACTAAATGTGCCTCTCTCTTCTCTGACGTGGAAATAATGAAGCGAGAGGACTAAGCTGGGGGGGTGGAGACGTGGCTGCGAGAGAGAGAAAAGATACTGATGACGAAAAAGGAAAAATAATAATACTGGAGAGAGAGAGAGAGAGGGAGAGAGAGAGAGAGAGAGAGAGAGAGAGAGAGAGAGAGAGAGAGAGAGAGAGAGAGAGAGAGAGAGAGAGAGAGTATATCAGCAGCATCAAGAAAAGTGCCTGGAGAGAGAAATGAGCAATAAAAAATATATAAATAAAATAGCGGTTGGCTTAGTAGAGAACGCAATGATAAAAGGCAAGAGCAGTAACTCGCGTAGGAGTTGTACTGGTAAATGATGAAGGAGTAAAGTTAAACCATTCAGTAGAAAACCAGAGACAGCAGATAAAACAGGAGGCTGATAGATAAATGCATTAAAAGATAGAAGCACAGACCGTCGTGGGAGTAGCACAGGTAAATTTTGAAGTAGCAATAGTAAAATAATTCAGTAGGCAAGTAGTAAAAGGAGGAACAGCAGAAGAAAACGTGAGGATGGAAGAGATCACTATAAAAAAAAAAAAAAAATGTTTACTGACCGTCGTGTGAGTCGTAGTGATAAATTTTGAAGCAGCAGTAGTAAAATAATCCAGTAGGCAACCAGTAGCAGGAGAAAACAGCAGGAAAACAAAAAAACGGGATGCTGGTAGAGGTAACTATGTTAAGAAAAAAGAAAGAAAAAAGGCAGACTCACTGACCGTCGTGTGAGTCGTAGAGGTATATTTAGAAGCAAGACCCATATACATACAGGGTCTAACCATACCGACCCCAAAACGCTTCGCGTTTGCGCATAACGTCATGGCGAAGACATCAGGTGAGGTCTTCCGAGAAGGGGTTGCCATATAGTGAGAAGTAGACTCAGTTGCTCAGAGGTCACGGCGCCAAACAGGTCACCTCTGTCACCTGCACTTTATTCCATTGTATGTGCCCAGTGAAATAATGCCTATCAATTGTGCATTGTTTGGCTGTAACTGTTTACTGAAGAAAGGTTGGGATATAACTTTCCATATTTTCCCCAAAGATGAAGAGATTAGACGTAAGTGGATTCATCTGTGCAAGAGGAAAGACACAATTAATCCGAATACTGCTCGCATCTGCAGCCTTCACTTTGATCAAAGTGCTTATAAAAGAAATCTAAAATATGAACTTCTCAAACTGCCTATTCCAAAAAATCAAATACGCCTTGAAGAGCACGCCCTGCCAACGCTGAATCTGCCATCAGCTTCATTAAATGTTAAGTCCCTTCCCTTTTCTCTCTCTCTCTCTCTCTCTGCGTAGGTGCATATCCCTGTATATGGTGGGCTTTGCTCTTTATAAGCTGTACGGTATATCTCCCCTCACGGGGTTAGTGCTTGCAGAAATGTGGAAAAGCACGTGGTGCATTGCATTTACCAGCCCAGGTAAATTGAGGCAACTGGCCACCGCACTAGTATGAGTTGCTAGTATTCATATTTACCCACCATTATTTTGTTCTACCCACGTACTGTAGGTAACCATTACTGAGTACCCTAGCAAGAAAGCAGTAGTGTTGAAAATTAAGTACGGTATATCGCAGAATGTATTTGTTTAAAGCAGGTTCGTAACGTAGTAATTCCATCTGGAAGCGTTTGGCAAGAAGTATGTTATCATCCCCCCCCCTTCCTTCCCTCCCTCCCTCCCTTCCAGGTCGCAAAAACAACGGTGCCAGGTCGTTGGAAATGATTTATACAGCTACTTTTCGTTCTCAAAGAGTGAATAATTCGTAACAACTATATAGCTTTTTATGTATATGAAGCCACAAAGAGTATATGAAATACATTCACATATACTTAGTAGCTTGGATTAAGAGATTTGTTATTTATAATTAACGATTTGGTATCTACGCAGTCAGTCTCTCTCTCTCTCTCTCTCTCTCTCCATGATATATGCGGAATATATACATTTGACATACTGGGGCTTAAAACCAGCATAAAACCTAAGCCTTACCAACGGTAATTTAAAAGACAACTGGCAAGACATTGTCAGTACTAATATATAGGCATGTGTCTCTTCCTACTGAAGTAATTAGCCTTTTTGTTCGATACCGAGTATTTTTCAGGATGCGGGTATTAAATAGAAATTTGGCTAACTCGACACGAAAGCTGCAGAGTAAGATGTCGAAGTTAAGGAAATGAAGCCTGCATAGTAACATATAGTCAATACAGGTAGCAGTACCAATAAACATCCAGTATCATTTATAACAAGATGATATCCATGTATCCTAATAAATGTCACTATTAGAGTATATTGTGTTTATTTGTAAATCATGTACCTTTAAATATGAGAAGGGAGAGGTTAAACAATCATTTGAATTGAGGAAATGTGTGTGGGGAACAGAGTTGTGGAAGCAAGGTGGGAGGGGTGGGTATGGAGGATGACAGACAGCTGCACCTCACCGCGACTTGAGGCCTCCCTCTGAGGTCCCAAGGGAGATGGTGGGTGGGGAGAAATGGGGGGAGTGCCCTGTCTCAAGCGTGACGTCTGTAAATCTGCGTATTGGAAAGGTGTGAGAAGACCCTATATGTATATGGGTCCTGTTTAGAAGAAGCCCAAGTAAAACAATTTAGCAGGCAACCCTCCAACTATCGTCCAATTGCTTTAACGTCCTGTATTTCAAAAGTTTTCGAGTCAATTCTTAATAGAAAAATTTTAAGGCATCTTTCCTATCACAACCTTCTTTCCGATCGTCAGTATGGGTTCCGTCAGGGACGCTCCACTGGCGATCTTCTCACCTACCGTTCAGACTCCCTGGTCATCCTCCTTTCGGGACTTTGGCGAAAGCTTTGCCATTGCACTTGACATCTCAAAGGCTTTCGATCGAGTCTGGCATAAATCTTTAATTTCCAAACTGCCCTCCTACGGTTTCTATCCTTCTATCTGTGCCTTCATCGCTAGCTTCCTTTCTGGTCGTTCTATAGCCGCTGTTGTAGACGGCCATCGTTCTTCTCCTAGATCTATCAACAGTGGTGTTCCTCAGGGCTCTGTCCTATCACCAACTCTCTTCCTTTTATTCATCAATGATCTTCTAAGCTGTACATCTAACCCTATCCACTCATACGCTGATGACTCCACCCTTCACCTTTCCATTCGGTTCCCGCAACGCCCATCTCAACAGTTACTTCAACAAACAAGGGATGAGGCTATGGCACACCTAATGTCTGACTTGGCTCATATCTCTGACTGGGGTAAAAATAATATGGTTGTCTTTAATGCATCTAAGACTCAGTTCTTACACCTATCAACCCGACAAAATCTTCCACAGGTATACCCACTAATGTTTAATAATATTCAGCTTAATCCTGCATCATCCTTGAACATGCTTGGGGTTTCATTTACTCGGGACTTATCTTGGAAAGATCATATTACATCTCTTGTAAAATCTGCTTCCAAGAGATTGGGTGTGCTAAGCCGACTCCGCTCTTTCTTTACCCCTGCACAATTGTTGACTCTATACAGGGGTTTTATCCGCCCCTGTGTGGAGTACAACTCTCATGTGTGGGGAGGCTCCCCACATACAGCTCTTCTCAATAGGGTGGAGTCAAAGGCTTTTTGTCTCATTAACTCTCCTCCTCTTACTGACTCCCTTCAACCTCTGTCTCTTCGCCGCACTGTTGCATCTTTATCTCTTTTCTATCGCTACTTTAATGGTCACTGCTCCTCTGAACTGTCTGCTTGCATTCCTCCACCTCTACGACGGGCGTGTAGCACCCGTCTGGCAGCAAACCATCATCCTTTTTCTGTCCAACTCTCTAATGCAAGAGTTAACCGTTACTCCCAGTCTTTCATTTATGCAACAAGTCAGCTCTGGAACTGTCTCCCTCTGTCTGTATTTCCTGCTGCCTATGATCTCCAGTCTTTCAAACGCAGTGTGTCCAGGCACCTCAAAATGATCGGATCTTGAATTTGACTCTATATTGTATTTTGTTTTTCTCTTGGAGGGAACTGTTACTGCGGGCTCATGGCCTTTGGTTCCTTCTTCCTCGCATAAAAAAAAAAAAAAAAAACTGTAGCGGGAGGAAACAGTAAAAGAAAACGGGATGCTGGGAGAGGTAACTATGATAAAAAAGAAGACGTGCTCACTGACCGTCATGGGAGTCGTAGAGGTAAATGATGTGATCCCAGCGGTAGTGGTGGATGAGGTCAAGGATGGCCTGGTGGTACTCGGGTCTCATCGTGGTGGCGTAGTCCATCAGACCAGAAGACGGGTTTGGCACCTGTATGCCAGAAAGACAGAGATATTAATTCTGTCGGATATATACCGCATTTACTGTTGCTCACATATATGATTTTTGTCTCAAATATCTGTCTATGTATATCTATTTGTCTGGCTATACCTATCTATCTGTCCATCTATCTACCTACCTATCTATCTATCTATATATCTATACATATATATATATATATATATATATATATATATATATATATATATATATATATATATATATATATATATATTTGTGTGTGTGTGTGTGTGTCCGACTCTGGGCAAAGGCTTCAGGGCCTATTACTTGGGGGCAGTGACCTATCCCAAGGCCCAGTAGTCCTCCTACACCTCCACATGTCACCACTTAGTTACCTGAGGGAAACTGGATGAATAAGTGGATATCCCCCCCCCTCTCTCTCTCTCACACACACACACACACACACACACACACAACATTCTGCCATTACCAAAGAGGTTCACATTTTCCTTTTACACCATCTCTTTCAAAACTCCAGCAGAAAAATGGATGCCTCATTAAGGAACAGCTTCGTATAAAGTTAAGTCTCTACAAGCCGCTATGCGAGTGTCATTTAGGCTTCCTTGTTGCTTCCGGACCTTTTTACTTGATTAAGATGTTTCCGAGTAGTGAAGGACTTTGGGATGTAATTTAGGTGGTTGTACTTCATCGTTAACCAAATACAATATACGGCGTTACTGAATGTATATCACCCATAACACTGTCTTGTATAGTATATTCCTATTATCTACCTGTCTGTAGCCAGACGTAATAATCCCGTAAAGGGTGACCGTTTGTCTTTGAGTTAGTTGTTTTACGGGGATGGCCACAAACCCTCCGCCAACCCACTTGCTGACAAGTAAGAAACACGTATAGGTTGGCTATCTGGTTACCATCCAGCGGTGTAAATAGTTTCCTAACTTACCGGCAACCACTGGGCTTGTCACTCAATATAAAGCCACCTGAAAAAAGAAGGAAAGGTAATACAGAGTGACAAGAAAGGAGAAATAGGAAGAGAGGAGGGAAGACAGAAAGCGAGTGATTAAGGTGAAGGAAGAAGTAGGCAGGACTATGGTACTTTGTCTGTTTTGATATTGACAGTTTGCATCAATAACTTAGGGTATGATATTGTGGTATACTGTGCAGAATTATTCACTAACGAAGAGGTGTTGCAAAATTTCAAAAGCCATTTATAATTTCAAACACTATTTATAATATGCACAACCCTGTGTGTCGGTCCTCCATTCCGAAATATCTCCAAAACTGAAACAAGCTGACCAGTGACGGGAGTGGCTGTTTTTTTTTTTTTTTTTTTTTATCCCATGTCAGAGCATATGAATTCATAGTGGGAATATATGACAGACTTACCCATAATTTTTGCATGTAAAGTTACGTGAGAGAGAGAGAGAGAGAGAGAGTACGATCGAGGGCAAAAGGCAGGAGACTGAGTCATCTAAGAGGTTCGCCGTCGTTACGTTATGCTGTCAATCACATCTCTATATAACCATGTACAATAAAGCTCCATAACCCAACAAGTGGCTATAACTCGCCTCTCTTACGATAAACGCATACACAGAGGGGGAAAGTGAGATAGAGAGCTACCTATTCACTCTACTGGACGCCCCACCATTTGACTGGCAGCCACCCACGCTCCAATCCAATGGTGATAGAGGGGCAGCCATTACTCTACGAAACACTAACAATATCTCTCTCCATATCATCAAACTCTTCGGCTACGTCTATCGACGTGTGTGTGTGTGTGTGTGTGTGTGTGTGTGTGTGTGTGTGTGTGTGTGTGTCTGTGTGTGTGTGTGTGTGCGTGTGTGTGTGTGCGTGCGTGCGTGCGTGCGTGATTGTGTGTGTGTGTGTGTGTGTGTGTGTGTGTGTGTGTGTGTGTGTGTGTGTGTGTGTGTGTGTGTGTGTGTGTGTGCGTGCGTGCGTGCGTGCTTGTGTGTGTGTGTGTGTGTGTGTATGTGTGTGTGTGTGTGTGTGTGTGTGTGTGTAAATAAGTTCACCTTATTCTCTAAAATCCCGTTCACAGCCTCTTACTCCCCCCACTAAATTGTTGACCCTAAAATCAAGACATGGATATATGACAGGAATTCACACAGCTTACAGTATTTACTCCAACGCTGCCACACACGCTGGCTCTAGGCTCTTCATTACAAACATGGATCCATTATTTGTGTCTATTTTTTACTTTACCTTTTAACAGCCATTTTTGTTTAATTGCATTTTTGTTACCAGTATTCTCGAGCTCTCCGCTCTTCAATATAAACTGTGGAATACAAAGCACTCACACTGCTTCAAGTATTACTCCCAACGTTAGTACTCAGGCTGGCTTTACGTTTTTATTATAAACTTGGGCACGTGATTAATGTCTCTATTTACTGTCTCGACTTTCAACGCTCATTACAAACACAGCTCATATTCCTTCAGTTCAATTACGTATTTATTATCTTTGCTCTCTTCAGACAATTCCTTTCACTGAGACTTTTCGAATCGGTGGGTTCAGACAAAGCTTCCATTAAATCATTAACAACTGCTGCTTGTCTAAATAAAATAAAATCGTTTAACACGAGTACTAATAATATAAACACACTATAGGAATGAACGGGTTAGAATTTATTGCATTTCATAACGACCTGTGGGAAATCATATCAAAATATCTTCTACACCTATTATCACCATCACCAAAACCATTATCACAGTTACCATCACCATCACAATTATATTCATCGTCATCAATTCGGTATAGTTAATCTCAATTTTGTCGTGTTTTACAGTGCCGTTAATTGATCAAATGGAGGTATTTAATGGTACAAAACTAACAGCCAATTCCATTTAAGGAGTAAGATCCCGTGGGTAGGATATATCAGTCCTGTACATTTAGGGACACATGACCAGGCACGTCTCTTGATGGGTTTACATAGTCGAGAAAAAATCAAGTACTTTTGGGAAATCAAACCTGTGCACGGCTGAGGCTCCAACTGGAGTGCTGTAACAATTACACCACATACCTTAAGGGGGTCCAAGTCGGCCAAAACTGTGCTGTCCTAACGATAATGTTTTATTAATTGTTTTATGGCATGTCCTTGAAGTATTACAGGAATTTTAATGTTAAATGACTGTGTGTGTGTGTGTGTGTGTGTGTGTGTGTGTGTATCTATCTATCTATATAGATAGATAGAGATAGACAGAGACACAGATAGACAGATAGATATAGATAGATAGATAATATCTATCTATCTATCTACTGTATCTATCTATTAAACCTGTCCTTGTTCTGCATTTACTCCTGGTGTACGGCGGCAATGACCTCTGTCGTTACGCTGCCATGATCTTTTTAGTGTAATCGATCACTCCTAAGGACAAACCAATTTAAGTTGTGAAAATATTTCACTCATCCCATCAGTCTATGGCTCCTATGGCCCACACTTGGTCCAATATAATCGTGTGGCGTTGTCTGGAACAAAATGCTGAATTATCTCAGCCAAGACCGTGCACACGCCAGGCCCAGACGCCACGTGGACATTGCTAAAAGGTCTGTTCAGTCTCTTGGAACGTGATTATCGTGTGTGGCAGACATCATCATCATCATCATCATCGTCGTCATCGTCGTCTGGGTGGGATCCACACACACACACACACACACACACACACAGGAACACTGCCAACAAACAAGCCTAAGAAACTGCGCATTCACCTGCGACTGAAATATTTGACAAACTGCGTAGTCACTAAACAAAGTCCCTGATTCATGCCCTGACGCCAAAAGCTACGTGGAAATTTGCAGCTGGTGAACGTACATGTGCTGGATGGAAAAATATACTTTTTTAGCTATTAAAAAATCATGTCCAGATTTGT
The DNA here is from genome assembly GCF_032717465.1 of Coenobita brevimanus. Lineage (NCBI taxonomy): Eukaryota > Metazoa > Arthropoda > Malacostraca > Decapoda > Coenobitidae > Coenobita > Coenobita brevimanus. Next base: position 23,118,766 of record NC_136954.1, on the reverse strand, counting down.
TCACATGCAGCTACTCCCCCCCCCCCTCTCTCTCTCTCGCGAGCTTTCCCTCTTCCCCACTCCTCTCTCCCCTCCTCCTCCATCCTTATTTTCCCATTGGTGCCTTTCCCGTACCTCTTCCCTTTCTACCTTCCTTATTGACACTTGGATAGATATAGTAGGACAGAGTATAGTTTACCACTTTTCAGTCTTTCCTATGAATATCAATGTCAGCTTTTCCATGTTGCAAGATGGTCCTTCTCACTTTTTTCCTGCCAGCTTCGACTAGCGAGTTTGGTAGGAGGAGAGCCTTCTTGCTTTACTATCCTTACATTCAACTTGTAGAATTAGATATCACAGTGATAGTCTTCTATGTAACAAGCAGCCTCGAAAGAACCATTAGGTCTGTTTCTGTTTGCTATCCTTTATACTCCTTTGTACTCCATTACTCTCGACCCAAACCCCGACAGATGGGAATCAAATGCATATCTTTAAGATATTCAAGGGATCTGATAATGTATGCAAATATAATTTCTTCACATTGTCTGGATACGCCAACACATGGGCATAACATGAATCTATCAGGACACAAAGTTAACCTGGACATTACCATATAATTCTCCAGTAACGATCTTATCACTGTACGTTACAGGCTCCCGGAAGGCGATATAGACAGTACAACTACAAGCACGTTCAAGAGAAAGCTAAATAATTATTCGTCAGCTAGCGTTGCCTAAGGAAAATTTGAGTGTCAAGTAGGAGACTCCTGGACCATCCTAAGAGGCGGCAGGATTGGTTGTCCACTCTTGTACTTGGGATTCCATAGTACTTGGTGTGCCATAAGAACGTGAAGTTGTACTGGAAGGTTTCGTATTTTTTTGCTTCCTTCTTGGTTTAAATACAAATATAAATATTTACAAATAATGTGTAAATATGTATTTTTATTACTTTCATATTACTACTATTTTCTGCTTGTTCTTTGAGATTTCCGTCAGGTTTATTAATCCTTTAAGGTGTTACTTCTGTCTTTTTTCCTGCACGGCGTATTGCCGGGGGGTTGCGAGAGTGGGGACAAAGCCTAGTGTTGTACTATCCTTTTCTTATACTCCTGTGGTTTAGGTTATGCATTACCTTTTCGTCTTAAAGACGGACCACCTCGTCGTTATCGTATGGTCTGTGTGGCTGTTTACGTAACTGCCAACAACTCGATGTTACTCCTTTCTCTCCCTCCTCCTCTTTCCAAGTCTGCCTTTCGTCCGTCTTCCACTGTGCACTATGCAATTTCCATGCTGTGTCTACAGACGCCCCGTTAACTCAACGTACCCATACATGTCGTGCCTTAGTTATTTAATATTTGATTATTCATTTTACTTTACTACTTACTCTTTCAGGTTATTCAAACTGGTACCTTATAGAGAAAGTAATATAAAATGTAACTTTTCCTTTGAGTCTTTCCTATGAAATTTCCATATCAATTTTTCCATGCTGCATGGTGGTTTTTCTCACTTTTTCCTGCCAGTTTTAACTGGAGGGTTTGGAGGCGGGGAAAGCCTTCTAGCTTTACTATCCTTATCGTTCAGCATGTAGAATTAGATCTCGTAGTCACAGTCTACTCAGTAACAAGCAGCCTCGAAAGGACCATAAGGTCTGTTGCTGTTACTTTCCCTTGACCTCCTTTGTATTTCCTATTCTTCCATGCCCTTTGTCTGATGGCCCCCCCCCACATCTTCCTCCCTCCCTTCTCTCCTTTCCCTCTTCCCTACTCTTCCTCTCTTGTCTATTCCTTTCCCTCCGTGTCCAACCGATTCTCGTCCTCCACAAGTCAACACACTGCCCTCTTCATCTTCCCTCTCCCTCACTTCCCATTTCTTGTTCCCTCCTCTCTCTCCTACCACCCTTCTCTTACCTCCCTTCCCAATCTGCCACCCTTTTCTCCCTCCTTTCTCATCTCCCTTTGTTCTGTCTCCTTCTCTCCCGTTTCGCCCCTCCTCTCCTCCACACTCTCCTCGTCCACTTCCTTCTCGTCCCTCCCCTTCCCATTCCCCATTTCTTTTGCCTCATCCTCCCTCCTCTTTTCTCTCTCCTGCCTCACCTCCTCTCCCCTCTGCCCCTCCTCTTCTTTGCACTGAAGCCTCACTCTCTCCTCCCACCCTTTTCACATACTGCTGTTTCATTGCTCTACCCCTTCCTTCCTCTACCTCCCTTATTCTTCCTCTTTCTCCTTCTCCACTTTTCCCATCCTTATCCTCACTCCCCCACCCCCTCCTTCCCCTCCCTCCTTTTACCACACCACTACACCATCAACAGTACCAACACTCAAATAAAAAAAAAAGTGGAGGGAAAATCAAGAGTAGAAAAATATCAGTCTATATTACATGAAAACAAATAAGCATCAGTTATGAATATGTAATCAGGCTTTTGTTCCCTGGTTGAAGGATATGCCATGTATTTTGAAGTAATGTTAATACTTTCACTACCATCCCGTACAGTACTTTCATTATTCATTCCTGCTGCGTCTATATAGTTTTACTTGACTTCAACATCAGGGTCCGCATTCTCGTGGGTTAAGAAGGCTCCCTAGCTCCTTTTCCTGAGCGATTTCAATTTATACCTTACTTTCCTCTTCTGTGTTACGTAAATCCTTACACTATCGCCATACTCTGAATAAAATAACTTAAGGTAGTAACCACGGATAATAACTTAAGAAAGGTATTAACCAAGCATATCCAAAAAATATGTCGCAGAGGAGGGGGTGTTAGGGAGCTTCCTTATCCGACGAGAATACGAGCCTAGGAGTCACAGTCTCCATTAACCCCTTCAGTACGAGAGGCCCTAATCACCAGGGGAAAAAAATCATCACCGCATTCAAGGGATTTCACTAAGATGCCCTACTTTTTATATTCGTGTTATTCTTGCTGCAGCCAGACGATTTTATCCAGCTGACGAGTACTGCCACAAGGCTTACAAAAGAATTCATCTAATCCCCCCAGTTTGAAAAGTCTGTCCCAAGCCGAGTAAAATCGTCTGACGGTACTTAGATTACAGCGAAAAATATGACCTGAGGCTAAAGGGGTTAAGGTGCCTCGTGATGTATAGGTGCTTTTTCAGGTGCAGGTTAATTACTTCACTACGATGGCATATTGCTTTATTATTACCATCTCCAAACGATTTTAGGTAATTTAAGAGTCTCTGGAATTCAAATGGATAATGAACGCTATATTTAACCTCATCGGTTTTTAAAGTCTTCAAAGTTAATATAATCCTCTGGTGGAAAGAATATATCAGAGGTAAGAGCTGAAATCTGATATATACTTTTTGTTTGTATTTTGTTTACCTGCTTCACTATACTTGGTACTTATAATTTGCTTACTAATACTTCTTCATACTTACAAATTTGTCAGCTTCTGTGTTCATAAATTCAGCCACTTAATTATTAACAATGAGTGGCTTCTGTACCTTCAAATAAATAACCTTTTAATCTGTGTGTGTGTGTGTGTGTGTGTGTGTGTGTGTGTGTGTGTGTGTGTGTGTGTGTGTGTGTGTGTGTGTGTGTGTGTGTGTGTTGAGAGAGAGAGAGGGGGGGGAAGGGGACCAGTGCATGACCTTTAGGCTATATTAAAAAACAATTATATATCGGTGGCGTAATATTGCACTCTGTTGTTAATGTCCTCAATAAAGCCTCATTAATTTAGATTTCAATAAACAAGCGAGGCACAATGGCACATTTACCAGATTCATAGCTATATATAAAACAAACAGCCCACCAGCTGACCCGGTAAAATTGTCTCTGTGAACCCGTCTGATGTCACAACAGTTCAAAGTTGGCACAGATTTCATAGGCTGATGCTTTTGTCAGAGTTGGAGCTGGTAAACAACACCAGTTTGTTATGACTGCTATGTACTGTTGCCTCAAAAGTTCCGTTGCTCCTGTAGCCTTCTGTTACTCGTTACCTTTATTACGGTATTTCACACTACACCTGGCTAAAACCCACAAATACACTAACAAGACAGACTGTAGTGACGATATGCAACTAACTCAAACTAAAATCATTTTAAGAGTTACATCAGGAAGAGGAACAGAACTTTTGGCAGCAACAGTACTTCAATGCAGTCACGTCATTGGAGGAGAGAGAGTAAGATGTTAGCAAGACTGTAATATCTTTTACTCTAATTTCAAGAACTCATCAACAGCATCCCATATTTCAGTGTGCAGTCCGCAAGGGGTACAGAAAGGTTAGACAGGTTTTCTCACCATAACATGCAAAATTTCCGTCAATAACCGATACGTCTCCACATCCTCGCCTTTTGTGTTTAACAATAAATCGATTAATGTCTTTTAACCATGTTGGAAAGGCCGGTAAATCATCATCATCATAATCAATGAGACGGGAGAGAATTATAATTGTATGCTAAAACTCGCCAAAGGGAAACCACCACCCCAACCTATTATGGCTATGTATGGGATGCTTATGCTTATTAGGGTTAACCAATATACTTATTATTTCAGTGTCGCGCTCCAATTTAGGAAAAATATAACAAACTGACAAAGGAGAATAAGAAAAACTATATATATATATATATATATATATATATATATATATATATATATATATATATATATATATATATATACATGTAACGCGACGTATGACAAAAACTTACACTAATGATCTATCATGCAATTTTGAGTATATTTTGTTCTATAACATATACTCTCTGCGACCCCAGTTCAGTACCCAGCATTCGGCTTTTAAGTGTTAAGCTTGGTGGGTAGCATGCACACACACCACTAAGCCAGTCAGGAGACAGGACGTGTGTGCTGGGCAATCCCCAGGTTCTGTTCTCCCCACTTAATATTTTTTAATCAGCCCATACCCCACTGATCGGGCTAATGTATGGCCCGGCCTGTACTATATGTGCAGGAAATCTTCGAACGAACGAACGAACGAACGAACGTGTAGCATGCGCCATTGGGTGGGAGCTTCGCAGGGCGACGGGAGACGAGTATTATTAGCTCATACTGTACTGTACATAAAAATACCATTTCCTATCAGTACAAACGAGTTTTAAGAAGAAACTTTTCGTTGTCTATTGATTCTTTAACATCGTCATGCATTTCTGCAATTCTTTTGCACAAACCGACTGTAAATTAAGGATTGAATACCAATTTTATAGCTTGTGAAGAACTAGGGAGAGAGGAGAGGGGCTGGTGTGTTGTTGCCAGTTATGTAATGTGTGGTTTGTAGGATATTGCTACCAGCATTTTCGTAACACCCACAGCTCATTCAGTGGAAAAACGTTATTGTAATGGGAGATTAGCCTCACTTTAAGTCAGGAAGACTACTATTTATCACAATTTTTCTGCTGCAAGTAAACGTGGCGCCATTGGGTATCTCCACCCGTATTCCTCTCTGCAACACTGGCATTACCATCGCAGAATCCGTAAAAATAAACGATATCAGCATATTCTTGATTGCTGTAAGTACGTGGCATGCTGTTTCATGAACCCAGTAAACAGCTGAACGCGGAGAACAG
>NC_136954.1:23095752-23108252 GCF_032717465.1 Coenobita brevimanus | reverse complement strand
TCAGTCACCACCACACTCACTCTCACCACACTAGTTCAGCATACACGTCGAGGGGTCAGGCTGGCAGGCAGGGATTCGGAATTTATACAAGAAAAAATGAGAACAAAATCCAGTAGGGTAAAAGCTTCTCCTATAGGAAAAAATAAATAAATAAATAAATGAATAACCCGTTATAAGAGTGAGAAATAAGGTTTTACGATAAAGCTGTCATAAGATCGAAGTTTGCATTTAAAGCCAAATACAAAATCTTCCTATTCTGAAAGGTCAACAATAGGGTTAAGGTGATGACGATGCTGCTGGTGATGAATAAAACAATTGGAAGTACTGTACGGTCATGACGATTATAACATTATGTGGTTCCCAAACACTACCTGGTAATTACCAACGTTTAACAGAAAACCTTTGTTGGCTTCCCCCCTCCCAAAGGAAGAAATTCCTTCCTCTTTTGGAACATATATATATATATATATTCATTCATTCATTGCCAGACGCCATGTATCCCAAACGGGGTGGAAAATGGCTTAGAGTTAATTGTTTTACAGGGAGGGGCACTAATCCTCCACCAACCCCACTTGACACGTAGAGATGCCAACAGCATCTGGTGTTCCCAGGCGGTCACCCATCCAAGTACTAACCAGACCCAACGTTGCTTAACTTCGCTGATCGGACGGGAAGCGGTGTACTCAACGTGATATGGCCGTATATATATATATATATATATATATATATATATATATATATATATATATATATATACCTGAATATAATTATTTGCTGTTATACAAAAATATGTTCACACACACACACACACACAAAAAAAAAAAAACTTTACATGCATAAACAACGCTTAACTGATCACGTGACCACTGCAAGCACAAATTATGTTAGCCTACTGGAACACGTCCAGAGAAAATCGTGTGTGTGTGTGTGTGTGTGTGTGTGTGTGTGTGATAAACATATTTTTAAACAATGTATATTATCATGTAACCATATGTATGTATACATACCGTGTGTGTGTGTGTGTGTGTGTGTGTGTGTGTGTGTGTGTAGCTTGTGGGTGCATGCATATGTATCATAACCAATCCACCCACCCAGTCACCAACCTACCAACCCTCATACCATGCTCCACAAGTCAGATGACTCTCAAGTCAACACACACACACACACACACACACACACACACACACACAGAGGCGGGGTGGATTTCCTTACACGAAAGATGAGCCTCACCGCTTAACTCAGTCTGTCGGTAGAATATAGTACCGGGTACTCTTTACAGGGAGTTTGCCAGGCCGTAGATAATGGGCTTCATTCCGGCTACATGCACATGATTTTATGCGATACGAGTAAATAAGGTGCTCGAGCTAAACAGGGAATTTTTCCTTTGGGTGATGACGAAAGAGTTTATTTATCCCAGGATAACGCCTCGTCGGACAAAATGAAAGATGGGTTTTATTCTGGATAAGCCAGATGAATCTGTGAAATAATTTGACAGGCCGTGTAACTTCTGTTAAATGCCTTATGTTCGCATTTTTTTCTCTCTCTGGTGGTTGGCACCTGGAGATTATTGGCAAACTCATGAGTATTTTTCTAATTAACTGGATATCTCTCTCTGGACAGAGAGGCAAATTACTTTCTTGAGGACAGGTTTTTGTTAAATCAACAGCATTTATCTCCCAATTCATTATTCCAAAGAAAGCAATCCTAATATATATATATATATATATATATATATATATATATATATATATATGTGGGAAATATTTTCCCCCAGAGCAGTTGCGCTCTCTATTTTTATCATAATTATCCCTGGTTAAAGGCAGAGGAAAATTGAGACCGTTGTTAATTGTTCATGCGGTTTTAATAACCCAGAAATTACGTTCTCTTTAATCATTCTTGTTATTGATAAATTAAATGCTACTGCATTTAACCCCCGTGGACGACTATACATTGTAAATACATGTAATTATGTGGTATTTTCCACTGACCTAAACTGCGTCTGCGCGTTAGGTGACGTGGCAAGCAGGGAAAGATTCTCCTGTTTAGGCAGATGTGGAATTAAGATATTTACACAGTTAAAGGGAATATTTGGTCTAACTTTAGTTTAAGTAAAACTAAGATTAATTTGTTAGATTTACCCTGTACATATCATGATGTAATTTAACTGTATTTAGTACTGTAAATAATTAAAAGTTGGCAACCTACAATTCTATGAGGGAGGTAGGTTGCCGCGTTCACTCACTCTGCTCCTACATCTCATGGAGTTAGCACTTTGTTCCTAGTCATTCTCAAGCTAGGTTGTACAGAAGCACCATAAGGACGCTTGCTTGCTCACGCAACTTCACCAAGCAGCCTCATCGTCATCGGTTAACGATCACTCCCTCTTCACTAGCTAAGAAACCTTTACGAATTGGCCAATTCAAGGGAGGATTAGCTATGAGATAGAAGACAGTTATTGTAGGTGAGTTAAGTTTAATTTACGTTTCGCCTAACTCTATGAGACTTGTTTAATTTACTTAGACAACTTTAGGGAAAGGTAACACCCTACGAGTTGTGTACCAGAAAATTCTTGCATAGTGGTGTCCCATCAGGGATACCGACTTGGATACATTAAACATTTTTCACATTTTTGATGCCCCGAATGAGGATAACCGATGTGTGCCGAAGCGCTGAATGTGTTTAAAGTTGCTTTTGTGGGGCACAGTTTACTACCACGTTTGGTTGAAGTGGAAGACGTGGACGTACGTGTCTATAGAGCTCCGGGAGGAAAGGCAAGCCTTTTCTCTGAAGATGAAAGGCTGAATGCCGTACTAGACTGGGAGCATGACCGTACGGTCCTGTTCCTTGGAGGAAATGATATCCATGAGGACGTGGAGGTCAATGAAGTTGTGGAGAATATTTTAGCAGTGGTAGGAGCCTTAGAGGGCTCTTGTAAATCCTCAGTAGCCATAACCCTCCTCGAGCCAAGGAACCTGCCATATGGCTCTCCAGTTTGTTATGGAACATATAAATTAATTAGCAGAGCTGTAAACCGAAAGTTGCAACGGGCCAGGAAGGGAAGGGATTTCATACATTTTAATGCCAAGCCCTTCCAAGCAATGTTGAAAGCTGATGGTATACATTGGAACCATCATGGTAGGGAAGCGGTTCTGCAGAAATTTATAAATTATGTAGAACATAAGAAAGGAGAGTTCTATGCTGTACAAGCTATGGGTGGGCCTATGGAGTATTGAGGTAATTAATTCTGAGCTCGGGGAATATGGGTGTTTTGGCAATTGAGTGTGGGGATGAAATAAATCCCTAGAGGTATAATAACCCTGGGGGATAGGTTGAAATTATAGACCTAATCCCTACACTCCTCAAAATTAAATTAAATAATTAGCTGAGCTGTAATGAATATTACGAAATCGGGAGAGGGGATAATTTGCACAATGAGGACTTAATCCCTACCCTCTTCAAAATTTAAAATAATCAAATCATTACTAAGTTGAGGTAAATTTGTGGTTGGAATTCATAATTAAATTATTAAATTAGAACTCCGTCAACATGTCTGTTTCTTTATTGCAAAGATCTTCTGGTAGTAAGGCAGGATGGGTAACTAGAGCCATAAATGATTGTAACCAGTCGTTGGACCAAATACCTCTGTCCAAGGAGAGAATAAATAGTCTCCTAAATATCCTGAAAGATCGATGGAGTAAGTACGAAGAGAGTTACTTAACTTTAGAAGCGGCTATAGTAAAGGCTGAGAATAAGGAACTCTTAGTGTCAGAAACTACGAAGTTTGAAAACAAATTAGAAGAATACTTAACTGTAGTAAAGACACTAGCGTCAGAATTAGCTGACACTGCCGCGGAAACACAAGTTGTGGCACAGCGGAGTAGAGCTGTGTTACCACAAATAACGCTTCCGGAATTTGATGGGGAGCAGAACTGGAAGTCCTTCTGGGACCAGTTCAAATATTTGGTACACGATAGAACGGATCTCCCTAAAGTCACCAAATTTACGTATTTGTTAGGACAGGTCAAAGGAACACCATATCAATTGATAAAAGAATTACCAGTAGAAGAAAATAATTATGAGGTGGCTCTGAACCATCTTTAGACTAAATTACGAAGACAGGGAGCAAGTTATAAATCAATTATTGAGGGCTCTAATAGAATTACCCATGCCTAGGCACGATTTTGATTCCTTGCAAAAATTTAGAATTGCACTAAGTTGTAATTTAAAGGCCTTAGGTACTTACGAAGATATTAAGACATCAGATTGGGTGCTTTCAAGAATTGTGTCCTTAAAGCTACCACCGAAAACCAAGGATGCTTTGTATGGTAGGTACCAGAAGGATATTTTCTCCTGTGAAGAGATTGAGGAAGGTTTGATGCAACTCTGTAAACATTTGCAAGGAACATTAAACACTACTGAGGTCAAACAGAAGACTGAAGTAAAGAAAAAACCCACTAACCAACTGATTGGGAAAGTTAAGTCAGAGAAGACTAAGTATGTGCCTAAAGAAGAGATAGGTACTTTCCTTAGCTCCACAAAGGCCGAGGATAAAGTATTAAAGATAAGGAATAGACATGCTGAGGATATTAAGGAAATAAAACCTTCCATGGTAAAAGACAGGAAAGTTTGTGTCTTTTGTGGTGAGCAACATTCCAGTGTATCTTGTCAACAGTACCCTGATTATGCTTCTAGAGTAGGGAAGCTTCAGGAACTGGGGTGTTGTATAATCTGTATGAACTCCGAACGTACTGCCGCGGACTGTAAGACTAAATTAAATCTTTGCTTTAAATGCCAAAAAGATCATCATCATAGTGCTTTATGCCCTAGGATGAAAATTGAGGTTCCTAAACCTGCAAGCGTCAATATGACAATTGCAAAAGGGAATGCTCCATTAGTAATGCCAGCTGCGGTACCAATAGCAGATGTGAAAGTATTATTTGAGAATAGAAACCAATTAGTATGTACCCTGTTTGACACGGGTGCTCAGAAAACTTTCATTTCTGCAGACATTGTGGAAAAATTAAAGTTACCAGTTATCGGCAAGGTAAATCTAGCCATTACAGGATTCTTAACAACTAGGAAGGCTTAGTCTTTTGATTTAGTTAGACCTGTAATACAATTAGGCAGATATAAATGCCGTATAACAGCAGCTGTGCTTGATAATATGGAGACAAGTATATACATAAAGGGATTGAAGGAAACCTCTGATCAGCTGCAAAGCTCAGGGATAAAGTTGGCTAAACAGAATGTGCAATCAGATACTGTGGGTCCCATAAAAATGATAATTGGTTCTGATTATTGTGGAAGATTCCTACATAGGACTTTCAAAAGGAATAAGGTACAGTTGTTCAAGAGTCCAGGAGGTAACCTTATTATGGGCCAGTTGCCTTTTCCAAAACAAGTTAAAGGAGAGGCCAAACTAGTAGACTCAGTCTTTGTTACCCCCACACAGCCATTGATGGTAGCTAGAATAGGTGCAGAATTAGAACCTACTCAGATAAATGACTTGTTGGATGAAAATATTGAACCTGTACACAAACTGTGGGACCTAGACAGTGTAGGAATACACTCTGAGGAACCAACCCCTGAAGAAAAAATAACATTGGACTTGTATAATCAGTCTGTGGAATTTAAGGATGGACAGTATTGGGTAGGATTACCATGGAAACTAAACCATTCAGATTTACCAACAAATTACCAAGCAGCTAAAGCTCAGTTAAATTCTCTTCTAAGAAAGTTGAGAGATAAACCAGAACATCTGATCCTATATGATAATATTATAAGGGATCAATTGAAGAATAAATTTATAGAAGAGGTAGAATACCCTGTTAACCATAAAGAAGGACACTACTTACATCATGCTGTAAGTAAGGATTCAGTAACTACTCCCATAAGGATAGTATTCAACTGTAGTAGTAAAGCGTCCAAGGGAACAGCTAGCTTGAACGATTGCCTATACTCAGGACCTACACTAACAGAGAAGTTAGGGAATGTGTTACTAAGATTTAGAGAGAAACCTTACGCTTACACAGCAGACATTAGCAAGGCTTTTCTCAGAATAGGACTGAGAGATGAGGATAGGAAATTTACAAAATTCCTCTGGCCTCATGATCCTCAAAATGAGGATAGTCCATTGTAAACTTACTGTTTCCGATCGGTGCTCTTTGGCTCTTGTGCTAGTCCTTTCCTACTTTGCAACACTTTAAAGCATGAAGAGAGAAACCTGTACTGTACACAGGAAAAATCATCTGGTAAATTACCAATATGCTGGAAATCGAACCAGGGACTCTCAGGTGAGAGCCAGGCAGCATACCACTACACCACGACCAGGTAAAAGTTAACTCACGTTGTCACAATCTTGTAACCAACGTCCCTCCGTAATTTACCAGATGATTTTTCCTGTGTACAGTACAGGTTTCTCTCTTCATTCTGACTTGCCGGAAGTGCTTGGGATAGATTAAAAGCATCTACTTGCCCGCGTGCCAGGGGGTTAACTCATGCTCTTCATGCCCACAGTGGGGGCGGAGGGACGTTGGTTACAAGATTGTAACAACGTGAGTTAACTTTTACCTGGTCGTGGTGTAGTGGTATGCTGCCTGGCTCTCACCTGAGAGTCCCTGGTTCGATTCCCAGCATATTGGTAATTTACCAGACTTTAAAGCGTCATTCTGAAAATGCCAAATGTCCAGAAATAGGGCAGGCTTTTTATATTGATAATTTGCAAGGTGTTGCTGATACAGAGTCGGAAGCTTTGAAGGCTTATGAAGTAGCCAATTCCGAATGTGGGAAGGCAAATTTGCCGTTACAGAGCTGGAATACAAACTCACCGCTTTTGAGGAATAAAATACAAGAGGACTATCCTGATTCTGACATTCCCAAAATTCAAAATGTGTTAGGTCTTAACTGGGATACAACAGCTGATGTAATAAGTCTGAAACCAATTAAGTTCTCTGATGTCACTCTCACCAAGAGGTCCTTGTTAAGTCAGGTTTCCAAGCTATTTGACCCATTAGGATTTGTCAGTCCTATAGTTATTAGGGGCAAATGTTTAGTACAGGAGGCTTGGCGAGAAAAGTTAGACTGGGACACTGAATTGGGTGAGACATATGTGGAACAATGGGAACAGATTAGAAAGGAGTTTGAAACTACATCAAGCATATGTATTCCCAGGAAAATAAACAGTAATGAGAAGTCGCACTTACACATATTTTGTGATGCTTCTCAAAGGGCCTATTGAGCAGTAGCTTATTGCTCAACAGGAGAGGATAGTAAGATTATAATGTTCAAAGCCAGAGTTGCGCCAATTAAAGAAAGAACCCTACCTCAAATGGAATTGGCTTCCATAGAATTAGGAACTAAATTGGCCAGGTATATAACCACAACTCTTGATACTCAGTTTGTGGATATTTACATATAGACTGACAGTGAGATTTGTCTTTACTGGATAGGGAAGGAAGACAGCAAAATTCCTTTCATCCATAATAGAGTGAAAACTATTAAAAGAGCTGTCTTCCAAATTTAATTTCATGCATGTGTCCTCCAAACAAAATCCAGCTGATCTGCTCTCGAGAGGTTCGACCGTAAAGAGACTGATCAAAGATAATTTGTGGTTTAAAGGTCCTAAATGGTTACTCACTAAGGATTGTCCTGAACAGAAACAGTACAGTACTGCTGAGATTAGTGTTGTGAACTTGGATCCTATAGTACCTGAGCCAGAAGTAACTGACATCAGCCGATTCTCGTCAATAAGATAACTTCTAAATAATACTAAATTGGTTGTTGAATTTTTGAATAAGAAGGTGGGGTTTCAGAAATTAGATCCCCGAGAATACTGCCTGCAAAGAGTACAAAGAAATTCTTACGGGGAAATATATAAACTTTTAGGCCAAGACACTGGAAAAGGGAATAAGCTGATGAAGAATTTAGGCTTGTTCTTAGACGGAAAGGGTCTGATAAGATGTCGAGGCCAATTGGTAAAGGCTGACTCGCCCATCCAAACCAAACATCCCATTTTATTACCTAAGAGTGGATGCTTTGTACAACTTATTATAAAGAAAGCCCATGATTCCACTCTCCATGGAGGTGTACCGCAGACCTTAGCCCAAATTCGGGAAAGGTACTGGATTCCTAAGGGTAGACAGGTTATTAAAAAATATCTCAAAAACTGCATCATTTGTAGGAGGTATGAGCAGCGACCTTATATCTACCCAGGACCACCAGCCCTACCGAAGGATAGGGTGAACATAAGTCGGCCCTTCCATATAACAGGAGTGGACTACACAGGGGCTATAACTGTTACGGGTGAGGAAACTCCCCATAAAGTTTACTTTTGTTTATTTACTTGTGCCTGCACAAGGGCAGTCCATCTAGAATTAGCGGAAGACCTAAGCTCAGAGACATTCCTCAATGTCTTTCGCAGATTTGCTGCTAGAAGGTCTTGTCCTGAGAAGTTAATAAGCGACAACGGAACCAATTTCGTTGGAGCAGCACCCTTACTGTTGAACATAATGAACGACCCAAAGGTTAACTCGGCGCTGGGAATCCGAAATTGTATTTGGCAGTTCACAGCTCCAAGAGCTCCATGGCAAAATGGATTTACCGGAAGAATGATTGGTATTGTCAAGAACTGCCTGAGGAAAACATTACATAGAACTAAGATCACGAGAGAAGATTTAAGAACAGTAATAACTGAAATTGAAACCAGGATTAATAACAGACCTCTGACTTATCAAGATGACGGTAGCGACTCGCTAGAGGCCTTAACACCGGCTCACATGTTATATGGCAGGAAGCTCCATCCGATGCCTTGTGTGGATATCCAGGAAGAAGTTGATGATCCTAACATAGAAAATAATGATTTAGGACAACACCTTCGGGAGGGATATCAACGTCTGAAAAGGGTGCTGGATACTTGGAATAGACATTGGAGCGAAGAGTATCTTTTGAGCCTACGCGAGAGGTTTTATGGAGCTCAAGCTGCCAGCAACAAATCAGTTATTAACATAGGAGATGTGGTCTTCGTGAAGACTGAACAGCCAAGATCCCAGTGGCCATTAGCTAAAGTGATCTCCACACACCCAGATTCTGAAGGGGTGCTGAGACTCGTAAAAATAAAATGCAGGTGACATACCTATATAAGAACTATTGATAAACTGGTACCCCTTGAGTTAGCAGCCACTCCGGATCCAGAGAATGGTGAAGATCAAACAGGTCAAGAGGCGCGACCTAGTAGGGCCGCAGCACAGGGTTCTCGAGAACTATGGAGGGAACTCTTGGCTAAGGGTCATATTACATGATACAGCGTATCATTTTCCACAGGCCCCAAAACTGTGGGAAATAATTTCCCCCAGAGCAGTTGCGCTCTCTATTTTTATCATAGTTATCCCTGGTTAAAGGCAGAGGAAAATTGAGACCGTTGTTAATTGTTCAAGCGGTTTTAATAACCCAGAAATTACGTTCTCTTTAATCATTCTTGTTATTGATAAATTAAATGCTACTGCATTTAACCCCCGTGGACAACTATACATTGTAAATACATGTAATTATGTGGTATTTTCCACTGACCTAAACTGCGTCTGCGCGTTAGGTGACGTGGCAAGCAGGGAAAGATTCTCCTGTTTAGGCAGATGTGGAATTAAGATATTTACACAGTTAAAGGGAATATTTGGTCTAACTTTAGTTTAAGTAAAACTAAGATTAATTTGTTAGATTTACCCTGTACATATCATGATGTAATTTAACTGTATATAGTACTGTAAATAATTAAAAGTTGGCAACCTACAATTCTATGAGGGAGGTAGGTTGCCGCGTTCACTCACTCTGCTTCTACATCTCATGGAGTTAGCACTTTGTCCCTAGTCATTCTCAAGTTAGGTTGTACAGAAGCACCATAAGGATGCTTGCTTGCTCAAGCAACTTCACCAAGCAGCCTCATCGTCATCGGTTAACGATCACTCCCTCTTCACTAGCTAAGAAACCTTTAGGAATTGGCCAATTCAAGGGGGGATTAGCTATGAGATAGAAGACAGTTATTGTAGGTGAGTTAAGTTTAATTTACGTTTCGCCTAACTCTATGAGACTTGTTTAATTTACTTAGACAACTTTAGGGAAAGGTAACACCCTACGAGTTGTGTACCAGAAAATTCTTGCATAGTGGTGTCCCGGCAGGGATACCGACTTGGATACATTAAACATATTTCTCAATATATATATATATATATATATATATATATATATATATATATATATATATATATATCACAAAGAAAGGCAAGTTCTAGTGACTGATGGAAGAAATATTCACACTGTGGCCTGTTTTCAATGGATCACAGGAATCCATGGTTTCTCATCCCTTGCATTTCCCTCTTCTCTGCCAAAATTCACAGGCGCCCACCATACACTCTCTCTCTCTCTCTCTCTCTCTCTCTCTCTCTCTCTCTCTCTCTCTCTCTCTCTCTCTCTCTCTTTCCTGGTAACAAATGAATGTTTCGAACTTATTCACCCTGTGTTCGCTGGTTCAAACCTACAGGAAGTCGTGGAGTGGAACGAAATATAGATATTTGTCACTTGCTTGGCTCTATAAGAGAAGCAAGTTATTAAATAATCATTATGATATATTCGTGTTATCAGAGTCAAACCTTCAAAGTAAATATTACTATTGCTTTATCCATTAGTACAAGCCCAAAGCTGAAGGAATATTTTTCGACACAAATGCATCGAAGAAAACTTCTGTGCTCGTGAATGCGACGTTGCCACATACACAGGTTGGCTGGACGAGGGTGGCTAAGAACTCCTGGCCGCAATAGTACGTACATATTATATATATTCATATAAATGTATATAATGTGTATATATAAAATATATATAATTAATTTACATAAGCAATATAATTACATTATATACATTTATATGAATATATATAATATGTACGTACATACATTAAATATATATATATATATATATATATATATATATATATATATATATATATATAATTATTTATTTATTTATTTATAACAGAACGGAGGAATGAAAAACAAATGAATAAAAAAAAATCCATACACCAGATTACTGGTGTCCTCTGTTCATAAAATATCTGTAACAGTTTTTTTTTTTTTTTTTTTTTATGTGTCCGACTTCTGGGCATAGGCTTCACAGCCTGCTCTCAAGGCCCAGTAGTCCTCCTACATACCATACACCTCTCTACATGTCACCATTTCGGCGCTAACACCCACCGTCCATATTGATTTTCTTTTTTATGCGAGAAAGAAGGAACCAAAGGCCATGAGCCCGCAGTAACAGTTCCCTACAAGAGAAAAACAAATACAATAGAGAGCCAAATTCAAGATCCGATCATTTTGAGATGCCTGGACACACTGCGTTTGAAAGACTGGAGATCATAGGCAGCAGGAAATACAGACAGACGGAGACAGTTCCAGAGCTGACCTGTTGCATAAATGAAAGACTGAGAGTAACGGTTAACTCTTGCATTAGAGAGCTGGACAGAAAAGGGATGAGAGTTTGCTGCCAGACGGGTGCTACGCGCCCGTCGTAGAGGTGGAGGAATGCAAGCAGACAGTTCAGAGGAGCAGTGACCATTAAAGTAGCGATAGAAAAGAGATAAAGATGCAACAGTTCGGCGAAGAGACAGAGGTTGAAGGGAGTCAGTAAGAGGAGGAGAGTTAATGAGATGAAAAGCCTTTGACTCCACCCTATTGAGACGAGCTGTATGTGGGGAGCCTCCCCACACATGAGAGTTGTACTCCACACAGGGGCGGATAAAACCCCTGTATAGAGTCAACAATTGTGCAGGGGTAAAGAAAGAGCGGAGTCGACTTAGCACACCCAATCTCTTGGAAGCAGATTTTACAAGAGATGTAATATGATCTTTCCAAGATAAATCCCGAGTAAATGAAACCCCAAGCATGTTCAGGGATGATGCAGGACTAAACTGAATATTATTAAACATTAATGGGTATACCTGTGGAAGATTATGTCAGGTTGATAGGTGTAAGAACTGAGTCTTAGATGCATTAAAAACAACCATATTATTTTTACCCCAGTCAGAGATACGAGCCAAGTCAGACATTAGGTATGCCATAGCCTCATCCCTTGTTTGTTGAAGTAACTGTTGAGATGGGCGTTGCGGGAACCGAATGGAAAGGTGAAGGGTGGAGTCATAAGCGTATGAGTGGATAGGGTTAGATGTACAGCTTAGAAGATCATTGATGAATAAAAGGAAGAGAGTTGGTGATAGGACAGAGCTCTGAGGAACACCACTGTTGATAGATCTAGGAGAAGAACGATGGCCGTCTACAACAGCGGCTATAGAACGACCAGAAAGGAAGCTAGCGATGAAGGCACAGATAGAAGGATAGAAACCGTAGGAGGGCAGTTTGGAAATTAAAGATTTATGCCAGACTCGATCGAAAGCCTTTGAGATGTCAAGTGCAATGGCAAAGCTTTCGCCAAAGTCCCGAAAGGAGGATGACCAGGAGTCT
>NC_136954.1:23053252-23090752 GCF_032717465.1 Coenobita brevimanus | reverse complement strand
AACTACCACCACAAAATGAATCTATACAAGAACTACGTCGAGCAATCACAACAGCCAACCACTTTTTCAACCACAACTATCACCAACAACAACTACAACCACTACCACAACTACCACCACAAACCACAACCATCCATTACCGCAACCACCACCAACAGTTACTAACAACAGCTACCACCAACATCTACAGCCACTCTCCACAACTACAAACCACTTCAAAAACTACAACTATCGCCATCAACAACTTCAGTCATCAGGCATAACTACCACCAATAACCACAGCTGTCAACCACTGCAGCAGCTACCAACCACAACTCCCACCAAACCAACATGTACAACCGACAGCCACAACTACCAACCACTTTTGCAACCACAACTATCGCCACCAACAACCACACCCACCAACTACCATTACCACCAATACCACAGTAACATGCACTGATCAGCAGTCTACACGTGGTGGCTCTGTGCACGGTGAAGCGATGCAATTGCAGCGTCCACCCGGGAGCCAAATCACCTTATATTTCCCTGCACCTCGTCGTGGAAAGGACCATGATCCGATCTTGGCGAGGCGCTGTCCACCACAAGGGGGCGCCTGTTCCCTACACGGTGTATGTACTGTACTGTACCTGTATGACGGCCCCACAGTTGCTTACCTGTGGTCTACGAGTCTTCTCAACTAGACATACCAGGGTTAAGCAGCAACAACAATAAACAACAGCAACAACTAGAGGCCCCCCAAGGGGGGAATCACACCAGCCGGAGCCGATACATATACAATGAGGATGGACATTGACCTTGACCAACTTTCACCAATTTCGATCTCGTAGAAGATTTTCATCCCAAGTACACCTGTAAAATTTTGTGATGATATCAAGATGAGCAGTTGCAAAGTTTTCGTGCTAGCAGACACACAGACCTTGACCTACTTTCAACATTTTCGAACTCGTAGATTTTCATCCTTACTACACACCTGTAAAATTGTCTGATGATATCTTGAGCTGTTGCGAAATAATCGTGCTAACAGACACACATACAGACACACACACACACACAAAGATAGAATGACTAACTGAAAACAATACTCGTAGGAGATTTTGCATCCCTACAACACACCGGTAAAATTCTGTGATGACATCTTGAGCGGTTGCGAAGATATCGTGGTAACAGACACACAGACCTTGACCTACTGTCACCAATTTCGAACTCGTAGAAGATTTTCATTCCAACTACATACCTGTAAAATTTTGTGATGATATCTTGAGTGGTTGTGAAGTTATCGTGCTAAAAGTCACACAGGCAGACAAACTGAAAAAATATCAGCTTCGCTATCGCGGCTGGTAACAACCACAAGTACCATCACAAAGTAAACAGCCACAGAAAACAACGCTGATATCTATATTCGCAAATCTCTTCCGGACTTTCTGGCTACTTTTTGTTTTGCTCCAGCAGAGTTACTGTTTACTCTTACACGTTCCCTCTTTTGTTGACACTACATATGACATGCTGTGACCGTGCTCTCTCTCTCTCTCTGTTTAGCTGAATCTGCATGGATCTGTCTACTTTTGTATATGCTTCCGTGTGTACGTGCGTGCGTTCAGGTGCGTATCTGTGAGTGTTTCGTGTACATGATTTGAACAAATATCAATTATATGGAAAACTACAGTATATTCTGAAGTCGTGTTTGTACACATCTAAATTCTGAACTGTCCCAGTGACTTTGTAAATCTTTTAGCTGAAGAAAATCGTCTAGTGTTAGCATAAATATGGTGTATGAAAAGATTAGACGCCTCAGGTATTCTTCGTTCCTTCTTTTTTCATATCTGGAGTGCAAAATCGTGGCCCCAATTTTCCCACTCAAAATGTCATGAAACTAAGCAGGTCTGTAACAAAATCATCAATTACCGATTATCTCGAATATTTTAAACCGCATCATATTCGAACACCAGTGCCTGTATTAATAAAAACTTCTAGAAGTACTTCTAAAATTACTACTAAAAGTGGTTGTAGCTGAGAGTTGCTTCTAAAAGTTCCTCCTAGGAGGACTCGTAGTAGTAATTTAGCTCCTACCATGAAGTGTTATCAACACAAAAGAATCTCTGCTTAATATATTTAAAAAATTCCCATTACAAAGTCTTAGAGTATCAGTATGTAGTTTAAAAATGAAAAACTAGTTTTTATATATAGAAACAACATCTATCTGATCATATATTATGATTCTTTACGAATGTCGATAAAATGGATAAAATGTAAACATATCGTGTGGTCAGCTGATCGTGCCTGCTACCATCGGGGCATCGTGTGTACATGGTACAGTGACTGTCAACAATGGCACAATTTCAAGATTCCACAGCTGCAGATAAATTCAGGAGAAAGAGAAACTGGACGGAGGGAGTGTACGAGGGACCTTCACAAACCTCTTAACAATGTGTGGAGCTGTTAAAGCATAGAGTGTTTCCGTTATCACATTGCTCACTGATGGCTGCGATGGTCTGAAGTCATCACAATTACACTGCTGCATTCTTCCAGTTGCAAGGTACCTAAATATTATCAACATTTTCATCTCGGATGTGAGAGGATGGTTTCGATGTGTGGGCTTTTCCAGTAAATCTCTTACTAAATCAGTAATGAACAATGCCCTCACGATCGAAACGGTACCTTACAAGTTCTTGATCATCATATTCCATGAATGCATCCTTCCGAGCTCGAAAATTTCTGCGTGGTGGATGGTGTCGGTCAGCCATTGTCTATGTTGTCTTGTCTCTTGGTGTTTGAGGGACGTAGCTACTGTGATTAATGTCACTCAAAGCCCTCCTAACTCCTTAAAAGTCCTTGTGGAGGACTTTTATTTTTTTTAGCGATTTTACGAGTAAACTTAGGAGTTGAAAGTAACTTTTAGGAGTACTTTTAGAAGTTAGGAGCCAAATTTCACATTGAGAGGAACTATTACTCCTACGAGTTTTTATTAATACGGGCACTGGTATTTATTTTATCTATTTCCAGATGATTTTCATTTAGCTTTAACAACTTCAGTCCCGTGACCTCTTTCTATGTTTTCGCTACTACAGCCTAGTCCTTTCGCCTTAACCTAGCCTGGATTTTCGTCCTTTTGCAGCTTTTTCCACGAAGCTTGTTGACAAAAATGATAATACAGTCGTACATCGTTTCCACAGCGCTTCTTCGTGACTAGCATCCTATTCTAAAGCTAATCTATTGTTACTGCTTTGGTAATTTTAGGCCACGTTATAAGAAAAACCGTATTGCAGATTATTTAACTTATGACAGGTTCTTGGGTTAAAAGTATTAATGAGGAAAATATCTAACTCTTCCAAATCAAAAGTTTGCCACATTCTTAATGTAAAAAAACAAACAAACAAAACTGGCAATATCAAAATTAGATGCTATCGTGGTGAAGGAGTTGAGAGAGACTTTTCGAATTGAGGGGTCTTACCGGGCCTTTTTCAACTCCTTCCTTAGCAATATTGAATATAATAATTGAAGAGTCTTCTGGAGATGGCAAGATGAAGCTATGTCATGAGAATGAAGAGACTATATTCACCATTAAAAAGGTGTCGGGCCGAAAATTTTCGTTCAAAAGCCGTCACTGTATTCGCCTGGTTGTCCTCCTTCACCGAGATGTCCTTAAGGTCACGATTAAGGATAGTATTGAACAAGAAAGCCAAATTCAAGATTCATTCACTTCGAGATGCCTGGACACATAGCACCTGCAAGACTGGAGATGACAGGCGTAAAGCATGTGCCATACTGCATAGCTAATTGTATAATGTATGAATGAACTGTAAAACCGTGAGGAAATCTCTTGTGGCTAAGTTAGGCTTCCTTCAAGATGAGTACATTCTTTTGCCCTCCCTCACACCAGCAGCAGCTTAGACTCCTCACACGCCAGACCTGTAGCCTGCTACTCGACACAGTAAATCAAGCACCTCCACCCCTGAGTTTTGCTTGCCATCTACCCCAGAACCCACCTGTAACACCTTGTGATTTTCACCTGCAACACAGGCAGTGGGAGTCAAACTGAGGACACAGAGCCGACCATTTGCATACCTGAAGGACTGAGAGTACCGGCTGATTCCTGCATTAGAAAGATGGAGAGAAAAGTGGCGAGTGTGCCTACGATAAATGGGCATATATCCAGGGAAGGATGTCTGGGGAATGGAGATTATTGAAGAGATATATCTGGGGTGGTATGTTTGGAGATTTACACTGGGATTCATCGGGGGCAGCTTGGGGATTTACAAAGAGGTGTCTGAGGTGAGATGTTGGGGATTTATACTGAAATGTAGGCTATCGGGGACAGCTTGGGGATTTACAGAAAGATGTGTCTGGGGATTTACAAGGGTGATAACGGGGGCAGCTTGGGGATTTACAAAGTGGTATCTGAGGTAGGATGTTGGGGATTTATACAGAAAGGTTGGCTATCGGGGGCAACTTGGAGATTTACAGAGAGATGTGTTTGGGGATTTACACAGGGACATATCAATGGCAACTTGATAATTTACAAAGATGTACTTGAACGTTTTGGGATTTGCACAAGGAGAGAGCTGGGGATTCTTTGGGGATTTACGTGGGGAGTTGTATGGGGAAGGTCGTTTGGGGATGAAGAAATAGAAGATATCTGGATTTGTCTGGGAATATAGAAAGAATGATGTCAGGTGTAGGATTTGAGGGAACTGCTTGAGATTTTCATTTTTCATGATTTGGGGGTATTTACTGAACAGTCTGTTCCCTAAGGCCTGCCAGTCCTCCTGCGTACTAAACACCTTCACATGTCTCAACCTCGGCACTAATACCCACAGTCTTTCTTGTATACATGGTAGGACTGCGTCATTCAGGGCTGTACTTACGAGGGCTTTTTTTTTTTTTTTCCTGACGAGTCGGTGGGTCGTGTGGACGATAATAAATTTTCTTTTAAACAAATTCAAATAATCAAACTTTTACCAAACACGACTGACTCAAACACAACAGATCACATCAAGACGCATTTTAACTAATCGACCTGCAAAAAGCCGAAGGATATGTTTTAGTCTGTGACAGGAGGCCAAAAAAAAAAAAAAAGTGACAGTATCGTCCTTAACCACTTCAACCCGAATACATTTTTCTCTAACCGCTACCACACGATTCTATTCAGGAAAGGGGAGCCACCTGGTACTGAAGAGATTAACGAAGGCAGAATCAAGCTTCTCTAGTTCGAATGATCTCCAGAGCCGAATTAAGTGTGTCATAAGAAAGCTAGCAAGGGCACAATGAAAATGATACGTCATCAGAGTTGTTGTTGTTGTTGTTGTTGTTAAACCCTGGCCTGCTTGGCCCACCACACCTGTCGACCGCAAGTAAGCAATGGCCTCTATGCAGTAGTAACTAGCGCGAAGAAGTTAAGTTTCCTTGAGATGTCAACAACCAGACATGAGCCTAAAGCTTAATAATTATGGAGACCTAACCAAGCCGTGCACACCATCCTCGGATGAAGAGAGAGACAGACAGACAGAAAGAGAAACAATTAGTTTCCCTTCTGCCCTCACCCTCCGTCGTGTCAGAAACATCTGCCATAAATTCAGATACACTGAAGACTTATGGGACCTGTTGCTCAAATGTCGACTCTCTCTCTCTCTCTCTCTCTCTCTCTCTCTCTCTCTCTCTCTCTCTCTCTCTCTCTCTCTCTCTCATAAAGGCCGCAGGGTTACACATATCGACGAATTTCTAGAAGATAAGAGGAAGGATACACACACACACACACACACACACACACACACACACACACACACACACAGCCAAATCCTGCTTAATTTTTTATCGGGGCTCGGCCAAAAATGGAATGCTATAATTCATTATATTTTCGGTTCACATAACACTGGGGTGAGAGGGATGGGATGGGGTTAGTGTTTACCTTCCCAACATCTAGGATGCAGGACTCGTGTTCTCGTTGGCTAAGAAGTTCCATAACACCGCTTCCAATGCGACTGATTTTGCTTGTTACTCCTTACTACCCTCTTCCATGTCTTTTAAATAAAACACCACTATACTCAGTATAAATAACATACAAATTAATATGAACTAGCCTTATCCACAAATAAATACAGTAGCTAAGGAAGGGGTGCGAGGGAGCTCCCTTAACCGTCGTGAATACAGACGCAGTTCTCTTCTCAACCACTTTCAAGAGGCGGCCTGGTGGTCAAGGCTGCAGAAGTTACCTATGGATCATTATTCTTGGTAACTGCAGAGGATTTGGTTTACCTTCCAAGTAACCCCTCTATATGGGTGAAAACGTTTATGCAACAGCCACCGACCCCTTCAACCCGAGGATGTCTGGCTAATGCAACACGATTTCACTCTGGTTAACGCAAGACAAATATATTCAACTTATGAGGCTAGAACTGGTTTTTGAGTGGTTACAGTTCAATAAGGGTTAAACAGACAAGAATAACAATAACAATATCAAACAGAAAGTTCTCAGACAGCGAATACCCTCGACAACGTCGTTTTTTTTTTTTTTTTTTTTTTTTTACTTCTGAATCTCGATCTGGATCCACCTCAAAATCTAATAAGCTCATCTTTGACCCACTGCTCTCCTATTTACCAGATTTAACTGATATTCGACATGACTTTCGAGACATCTTGTACCCAACACACAAAGACACGGGTGAATAGACAATCTGCGTCGATCTTCGTTGGCGAAGGTAACAACAACAACAACAAAACACCCAGAGAGCCAGTGAGTGCATACCACAGCCAACACCATTAAAAAATTATTATTTACTGCTGTAATTCCCATTTCCTACCGGACGCACACATTTACGGTATCCCATTGTTGATTAATTTTAAGGCATTAAAAAGCCCTGTTACACAATCTCAGACAGCGCATACCTCGGCCAACACTGGTGAAATTTTTGGTTTATTCCTGCCTTTGGATCTGGCTTCGGATCCACCCCAAAATCCAATAACAAACTCTTCTGTGACCCACTGCCCTCCTATCCACCAGATTCCACTGAAATCCAAGAACAACTTTTTGAGATATCTTGTACACAAACAGACAAACAGACTCCGGTGAATACATAACTTTGGTCCAGCTTCGTTGGCGGAGATAACAACAACTACAGCAGAGGAGGAGGAGGAGGAGGAGGAGGAGGAGGAGGAGTTTTTAAAAGAAAGAGCAAGAAAAATGTAAGACAAATGAGTTACCATGAACTTGGTATTAAAGATTCTGAAGAAGGATGGGGAGGATGAGAAAGGATGCGGGTGAGGAGGAGGAAAGGAAGGAAAGAAAATGAGGGGGAAAAGAGGAGGAGATATACAAATGAAGAATTACGGAGTGGGGTGGAAGGAGGGAAAAGAGACAAGAAGCTAATGTTAGTGGCAGGGTAGGTGCGGGGAGGGGAGACGTGGCGGAGGGGAAGGAGGGAAGGCGGAGGGGGAAGAAGGGAAGGGGAAGGGGGAAAAAGAAAAGGGAGAGGGGGAAAGAAAGGAAGGGAGAAGGGGAAGAAGGGAAGGGGAGAGGGAAGAAGGGAAGGGGGAGGGGGAGGAAGAAGGGAGGGGAAAGGAGGAAGAAGAAAAGGGGAGGGGGAAGACTGGAAGGGGAGGGGGGAAAGAAGAGGGGAAGGGCGAGGGGGAAAAAGAAGGGAAGGAGAAGAAGAAGGGAAGTGAGAGGAGGAAGAAGAATGGAAGGGGAAGGGGGAAGAATAAGGGAAGGGGGAAGGAGAAGAAGAAGGGACGGGGAGAGGTAAGAAGGGAAGGGGAGGGGAAGAAAGGATGAGGGAGAGGGAAGAAAGGAAGGGGAAGGGGGAAGAACGGAAGGAGAGGAGGAAGAAGGGAAGGAGAGGAGGAAGAAGGGGAGAGGGGGAAGAAGAAGGGAAGGGGCGGAGGAAGAAGAAGGGAAGGGGCGGAGGAAGAAGAAGGAAAGGGGAGGGGGAAGAAGAAGGGAAGGGGAGGGGAGGGGGAAGAAGGGGAGGGGGAAGAAGAGAAGGGGAGGAGGATAAAGAGGGGTAGGGACAGAGGGAAGAAGGGAAGGGGAGGGGAGGCGGAAGATGGGAAGCGGAGGAAACAGAGGGGAAGGAAGAGGGGGAAGAAGAAGCGAAGGGGAGGGGGAAGAAGAAGGGAAGGGGAAGGGATGAAGAAGAAGGGAAGGGGGAGGGGTGAAGAAGGGAAGGGGGAGGAAGAAGAGAGGGGGTGGGGGGAAGAAAGGGCAAGGGAGCAGGGGAAGCAGGAGGAGGAGAGTATGGGGAGGAGAAGGAGGGGAGATGGAGGAAGGGAAAAGGCCAGAGAGTTAGTGGAAGCGAGAGGGGAGGTTATGCGAGGAAAGAGGGAAAGGGAGTTAAGGGAGGAAATAAGGAAGGAGGCTTGGGGGGAGGGAGAGACTGACAGAGAGACAGAGAGAGGTGTGAGGGAGAAGACAGAAAGAAGTGTGAAGGAGGAGAATGGGAGGTA
Organism: Coenobita brevimanus; assembly: GCF_032717465.1. Lineage (NCBI taxonomy): Eukaryota > Metazoa > Arthropoda > Malacostraca > Decapoda > Coenobitidae > Coenobita > Coenobita brevimanus. Next base: position 23,082,313 of record NC_136954.1, on the reverse strand, counting down.
GGTGCATTGAAGGGAGAAGGAAGGGGGTTACGGGAGGGGTCAAGGAAACAGGGGTGGTGGGTGGGAAAGAGAAAGACACCTGAAGGAAGAGAGAGAGAGAAAGGTGTCAGGGAGGGGAAAGGGAGGCCGGGGCTGGGAGGGGAGAGAGAAGGGGTGTTACGGGAGGGGACAAAGAAGGAGAGGTGGGGGAGGGGGAAGACGTGTGAAGGAGTGAGAAAGAGGTGTGAGGGAGGGGAAAAGGAAGAAGAGGTGGGGAGGAGAGAGAAAACAGATGGGATGGGGAGGGGGAAGAGACAGGGTTGAGGAAAGTGACGGGGAGGGGGAGAAAAATAAGACAGGATGATGCGAAGGACAAGAAGGGGAGAGGGAGGATAGGGGAAAGGAGAGGAAAGGGTAAGAAGGATGTGATGGAAGGAGGAAAGAGAAGGGGCTGTAGGTGTGAAACAGAGGGAGAGGAAGACGGAGGAGGGGGGAGAAAAAAGGTAGGAAGTGGTGAGGGAGCTGGGGGGAGAGGGACGGGAAGGGGAAGAAGAGGAAAGAGGAGGGGTAAGGAGGGTGTGATGGAAGGAGGGAAACGAAGGGGTTGAAGGGGAGAGAGAGAAAGAGAGGGATAGAGAGATGGTGAAGGGGATGAGGTGAAGTGAGAAGGAAGGAAGTGTAAGAAGGGGTGTAAGAGGGGAGGGGTAGAGGGGAAACGGAGGTGGGGTGAAGCGGAGCCCCCTCCCCCTTCCGTTAATGCCTGATGTCTCTCACGTAGGGTTGAGTGCCGGAGAGTGGCCACCTGGGGACTGGAAGAAGAAGAAGAAGAAGAAAAAGAAGAAGAGGAGGAGGAGGAGGAGAAGGAGAAGGAGGAGGAGGAGGAGGAGGAGGAGGAGGGAAAGAAAGGAAAAGAAAAGACAAAAGAATACTCGGAGGGAAAGCAGTAAGTTTCTATATTTTATTCAGGACAGGGAGAGTGAAGATCTTAAAGTGCTGGTGGAGATGAGAGAGAGAGAGAGAGAGAGAGAGAGAGAGAGAGAGAGAGATTGAAGACTGAAGGAGGTGTAATGGGAGGAAGTCAGAAGTGTGGGAGAGTGGCGGAAGGAGAGGTGAGTGGGAGAAGGAAGAGTAGGTGGAGGAAGGAAAGTGTGAGGAAAATGAGGAGAGTGGGAGAGACTGGAGGAGGGAGGGGGGGGTGCCAGGGAAATGTGGGGGAGAGTGGGAGAGGCTGGGGGGAGGGGGAAGTGGGAGGGGCTAGAGGAGGGGGAAGTGGGAGGGGCTAGAGGAGGGGGAAGTGGGAGGGGCTACAGGAGGGGGGACGTGGGAGGGGCTAGAGGACAAGAAAGTGGGAGGGGTCAGAGGAGGGGGAAGTGGGAGAGGCTAGAGGAGGGGGAAGTGGGAGGGGCTAGAGGAGGGGGAAGTGGGAGGGGCTAGAGGAGGGGGAAGTGGGAGGGGCTACAGGAGGGGGGAAGTGGGAGGAGCTACAGGAGGGGGGAAGTGGGAGGGGCTAGTGGACAGGAAAGTGGACGAAGAAGTGGGAGAGGCTACAGGAGGGAGAAGTGGGAGGGGCTAGAGGACGAGGAAGTGGGAGAGGCTACAGAAGGGAGAAGTGGGAGGGGCTAGAGGACGAGGAAGTGGGAGGGGGTAGAGGAGGGGGAAGTGGGAGGGACTAGAGGAGGGGCTAGAGAAGGGGGAAATAAGAGAGGCAAGGGGAGAAGGAAGTGGGAGGGAGATGTGGGAGAGGGTGGGCAAGGGTGAAGAAAGAGGAAATGGGAGGAAAATTGGAGGGAGAGTGGGAGTACAAATGAAGGCAAACAGAAATTAACCTACTGATCCTTTCGAAGATATCTGTCACAGGATTGGTTATAGGCAACATAAACTATTCTTCTGTCAAAGACAAAGATAGGAAAGCAGGAGGGTTCTTCCTCCCACATACCAATCCCTCAAGCTGAAGCCGGCAGGAAATAATGAGAAGGACCACTACGAAGCACAAAAAAGCTGTCACTGAAAATTCATTGAAATGGATGAAAGGAAACCATATTTTTATACTATTTTAAGCTGCAAGGATAACACATCCAGTCATTATAAGCAACATGTCGATATTGTTCTGTGTTACTGGTACGCCCTCTAAGGTTTGAACCGTAAGATATTTTAAACCATATTTGAAGTGGGAGGCAAATGAGCGGGAGAGTGTGTATGTGTGTGTGAGAGGGTGGGAAGTGTGAGAGGGGCTGGGGGCTGGGAGGAGGAGGATTAAGGTGGGTGGTTGTAATGAACTAAGTAGCAAATTTAGTGTTGGCGCAAGAGGTAAGGTGACACTGTTTATTAGGGCACTAACAGGCTGCAGGGTTTATGAAAGCGCACGAGTTAAGGAGATTTAGGAAGGCACTATGTGAAGGACCTTTATGAGGTGATGGTGGAGAGGGGGGGGGTTGTTTCGCACTGTTTTTCCTCTTTCCAGACGATTTTACCTTGTTCAGAAGACGCACTCCGGATCAAAGAGGTGAGAACAGCATTTATTAACCCGTCCCTAATAAGAGATACCCTAAACTAGCATCAGTGTCTAAATGAGGCAGAAATACAGGATGCTACATATATAACGTTCCACTTCCACTCCGCCGGGCGATTTCTCGTGTGTTGTTGGGACGGCACAGTATTATCAGTATCTGCCCTGCATCACTTATTTCCTCCACCACAGCCACAATCACGCCCACACTAGTCGACTGAGCCATCCCCACAACACAAGATAATGCCACGTCAGCTTCTAGTATAAAGCTGTATGTTACGGGCCACTCCATCCATTGTAATATTAAAAAAGAAAAAAAAAAACATCGTACAGACGGGTTTAATGACAGAGTTGCTTTTAACAGGTGAATTAAAAGTAGACAAGCTAACCCCTTCATGCCGATGATGTATTTTTAAGCATATTCTTGCCATCCTCATACGATTTCATTCAGCTTAGGAAAGACGTCTCGTATTGAAGGGGTTCCTGAAGGCTGTTACCGACCTCCCAAAGTTCTACATCCTTCTAATAAGCTAAATATAATCGTTAAAAGATACTCGAAAAAAAATAATCAGAGGCTAAGAAGGTTTAGGGAGTGCGTGTTTTATTTGGGTTAGGAGGTTTAGGAAGTGAGTGTTTTAACGTTTTAACCTCTTCCACTTCCTCCTCCTCCTCCTCTGCTGTTGTTCTTACTGTTGTTGTTCTTGTTGTTCAGGGAGGGGAAGAAAAAATTAGAGAACTGCTGATGTGGCATACTGAAAGGGTTGGAAGGGATCAGACGTCCATTCAATTAATTCTGCTACCACCAGCCGATTTGACTCAGCCTTTACGAAACCTCTAATAGTGACTGGATTAGTGGAGTTTATTTCTAACCACCTCCACTACCATTCGTCGCTCTTGTGCCGAATGAATCATCAAGAGAGAGGAAGGAATAAAAGAAAGTCACCCTTAAGAAGTAGTTTCGGGGGGAAGTGTGTAAAGGGGGTGAGGGGAGTTGTCGGTGTGGCTCTCTCAAGGGCAATGGTTTCAGCTCTATGGCTCCTACGACTCACTCTCAGCTTAATTAATTCGTCTGGCTCCAGCAGAAATAAAATGTTACGGTTGCCGGGGCCATGACTGGGTTAATGGCGACAGTAGTCTCACAGGTTCGTATTCTCGTTTTTCACGGAAGCTCGCTAACATCTTTTCCTATGCGATTTATTTTGTTTACTACACCTAATTGTCCTATTCTATGTAACCTAGATCCTTCTAATAACGCTATACTCCACAGGAATAACTCACAAAAATATATTAACCACCTATATCCAAACATAAATCACTATGGAAAAGGTGTCAGGGAGGTTCCTTAACAGACGAGAAAAAGGGCCTCAGGCTCCTGTGATGCGTCCTCAAAATCGTCTGGCGTTAGCAGGCTTGAAATACTGAAATCATCTCGGCCATAACAAGGCTAATGGTGATGCTAATTAACTCTCAGGCTCCTATGACTCTCTCTCAGCTGAACAGAATATACTCACGTTAACTGGTGCAGAAGATAGAGTTGTTCCGACCATGACAAAGTTATGGAAAAGATTAGCTAAATAGGTAAAGTATGCAAAGCTCCAAGAAAGATAAAAGAAGACTGAATCTGAGAAAACGAACGAATGATGCAAAAGGATTATTATTGACTACTGAATTGGTTTGGTCATCTTGAGGGAACGAAGGATGGCAGGGGTGCGGAAGGTGAGAAATGTGAGCGTCGGGGGTACGGATGCGAGGGGCAGACCAAAAAAAAAAAAAAAAAAACTTGGGACGAGGTCATGGAGTGTGACCTCAGGGAGAAAGGACTGAATGGGGAGGCTGCCAGAGATTGACAAGCAAGGAAATCGGCCATCAGGTGACCAAGGCCGACGCATGCAAGCCTGTTGGAGTCTTTATAAACGATACAATATGGTGTGATACTGCCAACATCTAAGGAAATACAGAATGGTTTTTAAACCGCCTTTGAGCAGTTGTACAAAAACAAATGGTGATGGAAGTGAGTGCAAACATCGCCTTGGCATAAGTCTGCTAAGTGTTGCAGGAAAATTGTATTTAAAAAAAAAAATAATGTGCCAATATTCTCAAGGGAATGCACGATGATCTCCACACACTAGACTGACATACGTCTGTATTAATTATTAGTTTGATTAATAAACAAAGTAACACAGGATCCCCAATTTCAAAAATTTAATTGTTTGACGTTTGACCTCATAAGTCTCCTAAAGGCCTTAAAATGAAAAAAAAAAAAAAAAATGGGAAGGGTCTGGTCCAAGGAATAATTGCCCTAAGTTTAATGCGAATCGGTGAAGAAACAAAGGAATGGCGTAAGTTGAAAAGTGTTTGGAAGAAAGAAAATGATGAGAGAAGGAGCAGGAAGAGGAACATAGAAGAAGAAAGAAGCGGAAGAAAGTTAAGGCATACTGTAGGTCATGCTATGGTGTGGATGCCTATTGCCATATTCCCGTCGGTGAGGGAAGCTCCCTAACACCTTTTCCTAAATGATTTACTTTGCTTGTTACACCTTACTGTCCTATTCTGTGTCTTATACATCCCTCAAACATCGTCATACTCTGCATAAATAACGTACAAAAGGATATGAACCAGACATATCCAAAAATCAGTCGCTAAGAATAGGTGCTAGGGAGCCTCCTTACCCCACGAGAATACGGGCTTTAATGACAAGGAATATGTGGGAAACTCCTTCTACCTGTTAACGTATAATTTCCTTTTTTTTTTTTTTTTCTGCTGCTTTCTGACGGGTTTAGTCAACACAGAAAGATCTAAATTATCTCACCGATTAATTAAAGCTTGCTGCAACCCCTTCAGTTCGAGACAGTTCTCCTGGCCAGTGTAAAATCGTCTAAATCAGACCAAAACTTAAGTTGACGGTGCCCTGTGACCTTGACCTTTGGCCTTTCCCTGTGAACTTAACCTTTGACTGACTGTTTCCAAAATCGAATCCATTTACTTGTGCCTTACCCCAAACCCTACGACAAAGTTTGGCCTAAACGGATAAGATGCTTAAGTTGACCCTGCCAGGACACCATCATATTCTGACCTTATCCTGAAACCTTGACCTCTGACTGACTGATTTTCAAAATCGATTCCTTGTGTTTTTGCTTTATCCTCATCATTTCCACCAAGTTTGACCTAAATCATATAAAAACTGTTTACGCTGACCCTTTTAGGTCAGACTGAACCAGGCCTGTGGCCTTGACCTTTGACCTGTTGTTCTCCAAAACAATAACTCTGCCCCGTGGTTGTCCCTTAACACTTCCATGTTTGATTAAAATAGGATACAAGCTGCTTATTTGTCTCATAAGCAGACGGCCACACACACAGCAAGCAAAATTTAACACCCGCTCTCACACTGAATGCAACAGTATAATCAAATAAATAGTATGACGCTGAAGGGAAGCAGTTGAGGCAGAAATGAAGAAGGTATAGACACATACAATGAAAAAGTACAGCAAAAGGAAAAGTTCTGGACTGGGAAGGGAGGGAGGAGGGAGAAAATGAGGGAGGAGAGAGGAAAGGGAGCTGAGGGAATGGCGGAGCCTCAGGGGATGTTGGGCTAAGGTCAAGGAGGAGAGAAGAGAGGAAAAGGGGAAGAAGGTGAAGGGGAGAGGTAGTGAAAGAAGATAAGGGAGCAGGGAGATGGGAGGAGGGAAGAAGGTTGTGAAAGGGGGGAGAGGGGAGGAAAGAGGATGAAAGGAGGAACAGGGGTTAAGAGACGAATGGGGGTGAAGGGAGAAAAAGAGGGAGTGAAGGGAGGAAAAAGGGAGGAGGGAGGAAAGGAGGGAGAGGGGAGGAAAGGTGTGAGAAGGGTGGAAAGGGGGAGAAAGAAGGAAAGGGGGAGAAGGGAGAAAAGGGGGAGAAGGGAGAAAAGGGGGAGAAGGGACAAAAGGGGGAGATGGGAGGAAATGGGGGAAACGAAAGGGAAGGGGATGTGAGGGGAAGGGAGATGGAAGGGTAAAAGAAGAAAGAGGGGGGAAGAAACGGGAAGGGGATGTGAATGGAAGGGAGATGGAAGGGCAAAAGAAGAAAGAGGAGGGGGAGAAGGAATGTTATAGACATGGAGGCCTAACTGGGCTCTCATCAACACAGCCTCGGGGAGGAAGAGAGGGGAGAAAGAACGGAGAAGAAGTACGGGAGGGAAGATGCTGCGGAGGAGACGGGAAGAACCGTAAAAATATTATTAGAAATTTCGGAAAATAGTTGATATTTAAGTCGTAGCAGAGAAAAAAATAATTATTTGAATCTACATACAATATAATTATATTTCTTGTTTCTATTTACTTCACTCGGATACATATTGACTTCTTCGATCAGGTCACAGGTTGTACTGATTCTTGCTGCTTCGGAGACGATTTTATTCAGTTTGCTGAGACAATGTAATGAGAATAAACGAATAAACGAAGATGAAAATGGAGGGGTGAATGAAAGAAAGGTTTAACTGAAGTGTGCAGAAGCTGAGAAAGATGAAAAAAGTCTGAGGTACACAGGGTGGGGGCGATCTCTGATGCTGTGGAGTGGATGCTGTGGAGAGCAACTGCTTCTCACGCTACGACTCTCTCCTCGCGTGGCTCCTGGATCAGGCGGCTGTGACGTCACAGCAGTGGTCGATCCAGGAGACTGCTTGGACTCACTGCTGCTGGCACAAGGAATTGGACTGGTCCTTTCGTGGTGCTTAGTGCATGACGCTGCTGGTGGTGGAGCCGGTGGCGCTGCTGAAGGACTTCTGGATTTGAACTGGTGTGGTGATGGCTTCATTCTTCTGGATTTGAACTGGTGAGGTGATGGCTTCATTCATTAAGGTATAAAGAACCTACAGTCTGGTCAAATCCCAGGGGTTGATGCCAGGAGGACAGTCTAATCAATGATATATGCAGACGTACTTATGGACCTGAAACAGATCCCACCCCACACGTCGTACGTTGCATCAGATCGGGTGCGGTGAGGGGAAGGTATGATTGCTTTACTGGAAGACTCCATCATGCTCGTCCGTGTATGCATGGAAAGGAAGGGAGGGGCACTGGCATTAACAGTCTGTTCCTGTAGGTCCAGTAATTCTCCTACGTACTGTACACCCTCACGTCACCACTTTGGTGCTAACAGCCACCGTCCATATTGAATACGTGCTAAGGTTGTCTCATACAGGACTGGTGGACTGGTTTGGTCTAGGTAGGTATCCCAAACACCTTCCTGGTCCATGTTCTTGGGCTCTTGTTCCTCAGGCTCCTTTGCGTCTCGGTGTCCAGAAATGCAGCTGCTCCTGTTCATAGGGCAGATCAAGCTGTAAATATCTTGCTGGAGTTTGCTGGGGCTCGGATGATTTGCTGGTGTTATTCTTCCTCTTCTTTTTCATGGTCTTGTTTGTCGCAGGAAATGGGTCGTAATAAAAAAATCTGAAGGAAAACAGTGGCTAGCAGTCTGTTGTCTTCAAAGATCTTTGATAGAACGGCGAGCGGGGCCTCCTTGTTGTCTCCAAACAACGCCCGAGCTGAGTGCGCACACACGGATATGATTATGCTAACATCAACAGCTCTCCTGTGGGTCTGGGTTTGGTGTACCCAGCTCAGTTGTTGCTTTCCAGCATGAGGTGAGCCTCTTTACGTGATTTCCTCCTGGTTCGGTAACAGTGCTTGCTTCAGGACCCCTGTCAATGGTAATAAGATCAAACTCCAACTCGCCGGCGTCTTATGATTGTTATAGGCGCCGTGGACTGGCCTCTGCTATGACCCTTCGGTGGACAAAAATGTCAGCACCAGTGTTATGGCAGATGACAAAGACATAACCAGGTGTGCCGTTGAATCACCTCACGACACCGTGATAGGGATGGCAAAGCTCCTGTACAATTAGCTGCTCCAGGTGGAGCAGGTTAGACCTACAGAACGAGCCAGAAGCTGGAAGTAGTTGTGTGCGGTGCGAGAGGTGGCGGGCGAAAGTGTGTGTGTGTACTGCTCAGTGGTTGCTCCAGGTGGAGCAGGTTAGACCTACAGAACGAGCCAGAAGCTGGAAGTAGTTGTGTGCGGTGCGAGAGGTGGCGGGCGAAAGTGTGTGTGTACTGCTCAGTGGTTGCCGAAATAATGTATGTCTACTGAGAGTGTACATGAAGATTGTATCTAACCTTTCCTGTCTGAGAAGTCTGTCCTCAGTTGGCAAAAAAGGAAAAAAAAAAACCGCCTGGAGAAAGCATGAATGAAACAAAAAAATCATGACCTGAAGAAGTCAGACGACAGTCATTTCCTCTGGCTAAGGCAGACAATTTTCCTCACCACAGGAAAACTTCCCTTTCCTCCAAGTGTTACAGGTATATAGGCGCGGTGGTTAGTGGGTTAGAGTACAGACATTCAAGTGAATGGCTGAGCGTTCGATCCCACCCAAGGGACACTGGTTGACGCCAGGATGGACATCCAGAAACAGTATTTATAAACTTTCATAAACTGAATTTGTGTATGTGTGATCATACATACAGTTTCACTCACACAACTACGGTATCAAATACCTGACAATCAAATTAGAATATCACCGTGAAAAAATAAAAAGTGTGAGATAAGAATTAACCATTATAGAGGCATTCAGCAAAATAGTCAGGATCCATTATAATTAAGATCACCAGTCAAAGAACAGTCAAGGCTTCAAAGAATGTCCCCTAAACAAGGACATCGCCTAACATCTTTACCAAGATGTCTCAAAAACTGGATTAGCAAAATGGATAATGACAGAGGCTTAACTCCTTCAATTCGGCGACATTTTACATTATCCTCGTTCCCTTCTGAGACTTTATTATGCTTAGAAGACATATTTGAACTGGAAGGCTTGGGTGCGGCCATCTTTAACCCCTTCACTACTGGGGTGCATTCCGAAACTGGGTAGAATCGTCTATACCGCAGTTATTTTCACCTGACAACGATCTCTCTCTCTCTCTCTCTCTCTCTCTCTCTCTCTCTCTCTCTCTCTCTCTCTCTTTTAAGCTCGTTTGATGGTGAGGTGTGGTCAGACAAGGCATGAAATTTTGTTTAATAACCAAGAAGACTGATTCCTACCAAGTGATCAAGGTTTATTGAATTTCTTGCAACCAGGACTTAGTATTCAAGGTGTGCGAGTGACACAGTTCCCTCAGATTCAAACACAGGCTCGTATTCTCTTCGGTTAAGGAAGCACCCTAACAACTTTTCCTTAGCGATTTATTTTTGGGTATGGATGGTCAATACCGTTTTGTACGTTATTTATGCAGAGTACGGTGATACTGGAAGGCTTTATGTAACTCTGGAGAGGACAGTAGGGAGTAATAAACCAAACAAATCGCTTAGGAAAAGAGGTCAGGGAGCATCCTCAACCGACAAGAATATGGGTCAAAGTTACAATAGTAGCAGTAAGGTTAATCTAAGAAGGCCATCACCCGCATTCAAGGGGTTATTATAATTAAATATGCGTGAAAACTGAAAAGAAGTGCAAGGCAACTCCAGGCACAGTTAAGGCAAGAAATTTCACTGCTGGGCACCACAGGCTCACGACTGACTTAAAGAAACACTGAAGCACCAAACAGCAGCAACATGGACGTACACTTTACCCTCCACCAATTAACCTGATACACACAAAACCTTTAGAAACACCCGATATGCACTATTTTGAAGAGGCGTTAGGCAGATACGAGGTGCGATCGATATCAAAAGTCCTGTCGCTTCCTCAGCCTCTCTCTCCACTTAGAGAATCAGTGTGGTGGACCTGCAGTAAACGATGCTTATGACAATGATCTGACACCAAATGAAGTCATCAGTGTCACTTGCTGCGGATTCACCAACACGGATTTTCAATGCACATGGCGAGAAACACACGACAGACGACAAAGTATTTGAAGCAGACTCTACATGAAGTTACCCTGGTAGGGCCTTGTAGGCGCCTGTGATTCACTCTTGGTCGAATAAAATCGTTTGCTTTAGATGGAATAGAAAACTAGAGTTACCATGACTACGAGATACCATGACTATTACCTGAATAAAATCTGCTACCATTACCTAGAATACCTGCGCAGACCACAAAGAGGGGTAACTAAATTGGGGGGGAATTATAGAAAATTTTCACACCTTCACTGGACTTAATTTCAGGTATATAATGATATATGATAGAGGAGTAGACTAGCACCAGTCGAGCAGGGCAGTACTCCCGAGGTGGATGGAAAACTGATGACAGGTAGAGCTGGAGCTCCCGTTTCATCAGCCCTCAGGACTAGTTCCTGACCATCCACCTTTGCTGAACGTTTTCAGTGTCTCAGTAAAACAGAGAGTAGGCCAGCATGCTCTCCAATACAAATATCTCTATCTACACCAAACTACACGCACAGTACATGCTACACTTCTTTCTCTAAAATAAAAAAAAAAAATCATGGTTATGCAACACTCAGCCTCGGAGTCCCCAGTGAGGGGGACCATAAATGCCCCCACCTTCCGCCCCTCTCCCGGTGACGACTTGAGCTGCCTGGAACCACTGTCTGACTCGCTTCATTTCTGCAACATTCGCGGCCTTTCCTCTAACATTCGCTCTGTTGAGCACCACCTGTCCTCCTCTAAACCTCACCTTCTCTTTCTAACTGAGACTCAGCTGTCTGAGGCAACTGACAACAAACACTTTTCTGTATCCTCCTACTTTCTCTATACTCATTTCAAAGCCAAAGGTGGCTGTTGTATATATGTACGCAACGACTTCTCTTGCTCTCGTGTTCCAGAACTCGATTCTTCTGAATTCTCTACGCTCTGGCTTCGGCTCTCCTGTCATTCTCTGACTAATTATATCTGTGCTGTTTACTTATCCTCTAATTCTACTGACTACCAAAAATTCTTCGACTATTTTGCTTCTACGATGAAACACATTCTATCCATTTCTCCTTTCTCTGAAATCTCCATTTTAGGAGATTTCAATGTTCACCACCACATTTGGCTCTCCTCTCCTTTCACTGATCCACCAGGTGAACAAGCCTACATCTTTTCTATCCTTAATGACCTACAGCAGCTTGTACAGCACCCTACCCGTATCCCAGACTGCCTTGGAGAGAGCCTCCAACATACCTGACCTCTTCCTTACAACTAATCCTTCTGCTTACACTCTTAATCTTTTCTCTCCATTGGGCTCCTCCGATCACAACCTCATCATCTTAACCTGTCCCATCGCTCAGGTACAGCCTGTGGACCCTTAAAAAAAAACGTCGTCTGTGGTACTTTGGAGCCGCGGATTGGGAGGCCATCAGGCAGTACTTCTTTGATTATTCCAGGAATGATTATTGCTTTCATGGCCGGGAACCATCTGAGTGTGCCTTACGCATTACGGAGGTTATTGTCTCGGGCATGGAAGCATACATTCCTTTCTCGTATCTTTTGTCTAATGCAAGAAAGCCATGGTTTAATCACGCTTGTTCTAATGCTGTCCGCAACAAGGAGAGGGCCTACAAAAGGTACCAGAGCCAACCCACCCCTGAATCACATCATCTTTACGTTTCTGCCCGGAATCGTGTTAAGTCTGTTCTTCGCTCTGCTAAAAATAATTTCATCTGTACTAAATGCTCTCAACTCTCCAACTCGAATCCTTCCCGCTCCTTCTGGCACCTTGCCAAAAATCCTTCTAACAACTTTACCTCATCATCCTTCCCTTCTCTTTTCTACTCTGATGGCTCTGTAGCTATTTCTTCTACTGATAAAGCAGATCTCTTTGCTCAGACTTTCTCCTCTAATTCCACCTTAAAGGATTCCGGTGCTGTTCCTCCATCACTTTCCCCTTCTGACTTCCTCATGGCTGACATTAAAATTTCTTCAGCTGATGTATTTTCTGTCATCACTGGCCTCAATACTAAAAGGCATATGGGCCTGATGGAGTCCCTCTTGTTGTTCTCAAGAACTGTGCTTCTGTGATTTCACCCTTCCTGGATAAACTCTTTCGCCTTTGTCTATCAACTTGTACCTTTCCTTCTTGCTGGAAGTTTGCTCTCATTCAGCCAGTCCCAAAGAAGAGTGACCATTCCCAACCCTCTAACTATCGTCCACTTGCTTTACCATCCTGTATTTCAAAAGTTTTCGAGTCAATTCTTAATAGAAAAATATTAAGGCATCTTTCCTATCACGAACTTCTTTCTGATCGTCAGTACAGGTTCCGTCAGGGATGCTCCACTGGCGATCTTCTCACATACGTTTCAGACTCCTGGTCATCCTCCTTTCGGGACTTCGGCGAAAGCTTTGCCATTGCACTTGACATCTCAAAGGTTTTCGATCAAGTCTGGCTTAAACCTTTAATTCCCAAACTGCACTCTTACAGTTTCAATCCTTCTATCTATGACTTCATCGCTAGCTTCCTTTCTGGTCGTTCTATAGCCACTGCTGTAGACGGCCATCGTTCTTCTCCTAGATCTATCAACAGTGGTGTTCCTCAGGGCTCTGTCCTATTATCAACTCTCTTGCTTTTATTCTTCTGAGCTGTACATCTAACCCAATCCACTCATGTGCTAATGACTCCACCCTTCACCTTTCCATTCGGTTCCCACAACGCCCATCTTAGCAGTTATTTCAACAAACAAGGGATGAGGCTATGGCACACCTAATGTCTGACTTGGCTCGTATTTCTGACTTGGGTAAAAATAATCTGGTTGGTTTTAATGCATCTAAGACTCAGTTCTTACACCTATCAACCCGACAAAATCTTACACAGGTATACCCACTATCTATCTATCTATCTATTGCCAGACGCCTCAATCCCGTTTGGGGTGGCCACAAACAAATCGCCTCCAAGTCACCCTGTCCCCCGCCATTTCACTGCCCTGCTCCCAATTCACACACCCCTCTCTCATATACCTCTCCACCCCATCCCTCCATCTCATCCTCGGCCTCCCCCTCCCTCTTCCCCCCTCCACCTCACTCACATACACTCTCTTCATCAGTCTTTCACCCTCCATCCTCTCCACATGGCCAAACCACCTCAGTGTGTTCCTCATAACGCTCCCTATCACATCCACATCAACACCACAACGTTCCTTTATATCCTCATTCGTCAGCCTATCTCTCCATGTGACTCCACAGGCTCCTCTTAAATAACTCATTTCCACTGCTCTCACTCTTGACTTGTGTCCTTCCAACAACGTCCAAGCTTCACTTCCGTACGTTAGAGTTGGTATCATAATACTGTCATGTAGTAACTTTTTCACTTCCATGCTCACTTCCCTGTTTCTTATCACTGTTTCAAAGAACCAGCAACCTTTCTTCCCTGCGGTACCCTTTCAAGCACTGCACCCTCCAAACCTCCATCCTTACTCATCACACTACCCAAGTACTTAAACGTACTCACATTTTCCAATTCCTCACCATCCAACCTTGCTGTACATTCACTGACTTCACCTCTCTCAAAGACCATCACTTTACTCTTCCCTACATTCACCTTTAGATTCCGTTTCTTACACACTCTCCCAAACTCATCCACCAAGCCTTGGAGCTCCCCTTCGTCTTCACTCAACAACACAGTATCATCTGCAAACAACAGTACAGGGAGTTTCCAAACACTATCCTCTCTCACCAGGGCCACTCCAACATCCACTACCCTACCTTGTACCTCGTTTATTACCCCATACATGTACAGATTGAACAACCATGGAGACATGACACATCCCTGCTTCAACCCAACTTTCAAAGAGAAAAATTCACTTAGTTCACCATCCACACGCACTGCAGCCTTCGCACCATCATACATACTCTTCACAGCATTCAACAACTTCCCATCTACTCCATATATTCTTAACACTTTCCACAATCCTTGTCTATCCACCCTGTCATATGCTTTCTCCAAATCCATGAAAACCGCATACAACTTCTTTCCCTTCTCTAGAAACTTTTCCACTAAAGATCTAAGAATGAATGTCTGATCTACACAACCTCTTCCCTTCCTAAAGCCTCCCTGTTCTTCTCCAACTAATTTCTCTGTTCTTTCTCTAAGTCTGTCAATAAGTATCCTACCATACACTTTTCCTATTATACTAAGAAGACAAATGCCCCTATGATTACCACACACTTCTTTTTCCCCTTTTCCTTTGTACAAGGGAATAATTATATCTGACTTCCAATCCTCCGGGACTCTACCTTCCTCCCAGGCTAATCTGCACATCTTCCACATCCATTCTACTACTATCTGTCCCCCATGCTTCAGCATTTCACCACACACTCCATCAATTCCTGGGGCTTTCCCCAATTTAACTTTCTTCATTGCCTCCACAACTTCTATCCTACTGATTTCTTCCTGTCTTCTCACCTCCCTCCTTCTCCCAGCCATTCCCCAGCCACTTATACTCGCATTACTTCCATCCTCTACGTTCAACAATTCCTTAAAGTGTTCTCTCCATCTGCTCACTTTTTCTGCCTTCTCCACTAGTAATCTACCATTTTTATCTTTCACTCCCCTGCTAACTTCACTTCCACCCTGTCTTACTCTTTTCACCTCTTTCCAGAACATTTTCTTACAGTCCCTCCACTTTACACTCAAATTCCTTCCAAATTCCTCATCCACTCTCTTCTTACTCTCTCTTACTAATCTTTTCACCTCTCTCTTTCTTTCTACATATAACTCTCTCTTCCGCCTCTCAACTTCTTCCTCGCCCCTATTTCTCATCCATTCATTGTATGCTTTCTTCTTTGTACCCACTAATGTTTTATAATATTCAGCTTAATCCTGCATCATCCTTGAACATGCTTGGGGTTTCATTTACTCGGGACTTATCTTGGAAAGATCATATTACATCTCTTGTAAAATCTGCTTCCAAGAGATTAGGTCTGCTAAGCCAACTCCGTTCCTTCTTTGCTCCTGCACAATTGTTGACTCTATACAGGGGTTTTATCCGCCCATGTGTGGAGTATAACTCTCATGTGTGAGGAGGCTCCCCACATACAGCTCTTCTCAATAGGGTGGAGTCAAAGGCTTTTCGTCTCATTAACTCTCCTCCTCTTACTGACTCCCTTCAACCTCTGTCTCTTCACCGAACAGTTGCATCTTTATCTCTTTTCTATCGTTACTTCAATGGTCACCGCTCCTCTGAACTGTCTGCATGCATTCCTCCAACTCTACGACGGGCGCGTAGCACTCGCCTAGCGCAAATTCTCATCCCTTTTCGGTCCAACTCTCTAATGCAAGAGTTAACTGTTACTCCTAGTCCTTCATTCATACAACAGGTCAACTCTGGAACTGTCTCCCTCTGTCTGTATTTCCTGCTTCCTATGATCTCCAGTCTTTCAAACGCAGTGTGTCCAGGCATCTCGAAATGATCGGATCTTGAATTTGGCTCTCTCTTGTATTTTATTTTTCTCTTGGAGGGAACTGTTATTGCGGGCTCATGGCCTTTGGTTCCTTCTTCCTCGCATAAAAAAAAAAAAAACTGTAACGGAGAAAATGGAATATACATGGATTATTTCATCGCATAGGGAATGATAAAAGAAGCAAAAGAAGAGAGTGAAAACGTCAGGAACGTGAAGGTGTGTGTGTGTGTGTGTGTGTGTGTGTGTGTGTGTGTGTGTGTGTGTGTGTGTGTGTGTGTGTGTGTGTGTGTGTGTGTGTGTGTGTGTGTGCCCCAACACCCACACCCACACCCACACCCACAGACAAACACACACCCACACACACCCACACACCCACACACACACACAATTATCATACCTACATTTACAACAACAACACACTTGTACAAATCTGCAAGCACCACACACCATTATAAATACACATACACAACTGCAAGATTAACACACATCTACATCCCACAGAGGACCCTGATTCAAATCCCCGCTGGGGCAGGGAACAGTTTAAGGATTTGAATTTCATAATACCAGAGTTTACTGATCTATCAGAAGACCCGCCGACATGTCATAAAAATACCCCCGCTAATACCAATACACCAGTCCTGTATGAGACAGCCCTTGCATGTATTCAATATATGGACGGTGGGTGTTAGCGCCGAAGTGGTGACATGAAGAGGTATTTTATATGTTGGAGGACTACTGGGCCTTGGAAGCAGGCTGTGAAGCCTATGCCCATAGTCGGACACATAAAAAAAAAAAAATTACACCTTCGCCAAAATCACACTTTATTCATAATACACGTAATACCAATACCATACACTACACACGTAATACCAATACCATGCACTACACACGTGATACAAATACCATACATTACACACGTAATACCAATACCATACAGTACACACGTGATACAAATACCATACACTACACACGTAGTATAAGACCATTACCATGCACTACGCACTACACGTAATACCAATACCATACACTACACCCATCAATACACCAACACTGTTCACACCTGCAGCCACTACACACCTCCACTGTCAACACACACCTGGCCAATCAACACACCTGTCCTTTGTTGCTCAGCCTGACGTCCCCTGGTTACTGTGTTGAGAGAGAGATAGATGCACGTTGCAACAGTTGTGTCCCTCCTCTCCCTTGTCACTGGTTGCCTTTGGTCACACTCCTCAATAACTGGGGTTCGAGTCCTATTCTCTCTCTCTCTATCTCTCTCTCACACACACACACACACACACACACACACACACACGGTTTCATTGGGTCAGGTTTTGGACCTGCAATTTCTCCATTTTTTTCAATACCATACGAGAGTATGACGAAGAGTATGAAACGGAATGCCTTGAACATGGTTTAATGAAAAGCGATCATCCGGACGATTTTACTTATGGGAAACTTCAGGCAGCGAAATGCTAACTCAGACGCTAGGAAAGCCCACCACAAGCTCAGTGAAATCGTAGGGTGGTAAAAAGCATACAACGAAAACTATGACGACGAACTGAAGGGGTTCCTGGTTGGCCACACAACACTCACCTCATGAAGACATTTGTCCCGTCCTTTAAACGCCACGCCGGCACAGTATCTCGTCCGCCATTTAAACTAACTCATTCTCCCCCCTCTTTTTTTTATCCTTTTTGTAGTTCCCAATGCATCATAAGCCTTTTCCACACTTTGGAATCCAAATGATTGAAATTTCCGGCAAAATTAGCCATATTTTACGAACACACACACACAAACACGCACGTACACACACAGGTTCAACTGAAATGACGCCGTGCAGGGGCCAGGAAGCGACGTGGAGGGACAGGCAGGGGGTAGAGGGTCGGGGAATCCTGGGTAATTCTCACTACACGACTCTATTTTAGACTCTTTGCGAACGTCCATTATTACAAATCCACTAACATCATGAAAATTCTTAACACAACCTACCATGTGTGTACTTATCGACGAGACATAATTAGGAGAATATTGCTAAATAAGTAGATGCTTCTTTGATGAGAAGCAGTCACGGGTTCACCAATCACAGAGCGACCTTCCCCGGCCGATGCAATCCCCCTCCCCCCCCCACAACTACACTTGCCAGATGTATTATGCTTTATTCACACGATGTCAAGATTATGAATGGCCAGTCGGTGAGATGGGCAGTTAAAACTACATAATATCGCTCAATGTGCCCAACAGAAGGTGCAAAATATATGTGGTGACGAAAGATATCAAAAGCAGAGTAGTGACTGCTGTTCTAGCCGCAGACCCCTCCCTTCTCTCTCTCTCTCTCTCTCTCTCTCTCTCTCTCCGCCTTAAGAAAAAAAAAAAAAACATTCTCCGAAATAAGAAGATACTGAAACAATCACAAGCCACAGAGACAAACAATATTAGATGGCTAGGCTTTGCATGCAAGTTTAAAGGCCGTTCTTTCACAGGTTAAACAGCTCCCTCGCATCGTCCCCAGAACGTTAAAATTCTCCATATCCAACGGCGATCATCTGATGGACTTAAATCTTAAAGACGATGACGTCTTCTGAGATGCCAATGCATCTCGTGGAGCGGCCCGGTCAGTCAGTCACGCCGAAGGATTATCAAACACAAGGTGGTTCACTAGCGAAACTGCAAATGGTGCTTCACTAACTGTCAAATGACTTCCACCAGCAAGGTGCTTCACTAGCGATGCCCAGTATTGTACTTCACTTTCGCATTGCCCTATGTGGTCACGCATGTATTTTAGTACTTCTCTACTTCACAGATCTCCACTCCAAAGAGTGGAGAGCTACTGTATTTCCTGAGTTTCTTTTTTCTTCCAAACGTTTTTTTTTTTTTTTTAGCTTGGCCCCATTCCTTCATTTCTTCACAAATACCCAAAATTGTTCCATGCGCCAATAACCCAACACACCATTTCTTTCTTTTGTTCTTTAAAGGGGATTTAGGGTATGAGGCCAAACGTCAAATACTGAGACCCTATGCTTTTGTACGATCATTAATCTTCCTGGCAATTTGCATGTCAGTGTATTACAGCTGTCTGGAGACCATCTTGCATTCCCTTGACATGTTGACAAACTTGTTTCTTGTCTGTTGCTGCCAGGTGATGGTATTCAACTTTCACACTTTTCACTGTGATGAAGCTTTGTGTTTTGTTCTTGCTGATGACAGACTTACATAGTTTTGGAGAGCTTTTCGAAATTAAGAGGGTTAGATACAGCCGTCTTTAACTCTTTCAATCCAATGAAATTACTATTTATTTATTTTATCTCCTTATTCTGGTCCTTGCATACACTTCCATTCACCTTGGGAGTGACTTTTCGATTATACTCGTGTGTGTGTGTGTGTGTGTGTGTGTGTGTGTGTGTGTGTGTGTGTGTGTGTGTGTGTGTGTGTGTGTGTGTGTGTGCCTGAACCCACGATAGGTAACTACAATACTTCTACTCATGTGAAATGCTGCTAGGAATGTGTGTGTGTGTGTGTGTGTGTGTGTGTGTGTGTGTGTGTGTGTGTGTGTGTGTGTGTGTGTGTGTGTGTGTGTGTGTGTGTGTGTGTGTGTGTGTGTGTGTGTGTGTGTGTGTGTGTGTGCCTGAACCCACGACAGGTAACTACAATACTTCTAATCATGTGAAATGCTGCCAGGAATGTGTGTGTGTGTGTGTGTGTGTGTGTGTGTGTGTGTGTGTGTGTGTGTGTGAACCCACGACAGGTAACTACAATACTTCCACTCATGTAAAATGCAGTTGGTTGGTCTTCTGCCCTTAACCACT
Organism: Coenobita brevimanus; assembly: GCF_032717465.1. Lineage (NCBI taxonomy): Eukaryota > Metazoa > Arthropoda > Malacostraca > Decapoda > Coenobitidae > Coenobita > Coenobita brevimanus. The sequence goes on along the minus strand of NC_136954.1, from coordinate 23,062,727 downwards.
TTACTCCGAGTACCTTTTTCACTTCTTTTATTCTTGGTATCGCAGAATGATTTTATTCAGCTCTGATGAAACTTTTGCAATATGATGAGATGGATACAGCCTTCATTAACCACACCACTACTACAGGTCTGCCTTTAGTTGAATACAACCATTAGTGATAGAATAAGCATAACGAATACGTCATAGGACTAAAGGGATTAACTGATCTAGACTACGGCAACGTATCCTCGGGCCCCAACGCGTTCCGACGGTCGTAAAATGGGACTGCCTTTTGTCGTCATACTTCAATTATTTATTTACCTATATTTTCATTCACTCGATTACCTGTTTCCACATTTATATGTTTATTTATTCATTTAAAATAGTATCCCTATTTCCCACTAATTCACTGAGTAGGAAGGATCCAGTCCTTCAAACGCAGTGTGTCCAGGCATCTCGAAATGAACGGATCTGGAATTAGGGCTCTTTTGTATTGTTTTTGCTTTTTTTTTTCTTGGAAGGAACGGTTTGTGGGATCTTAGCCTTTGGTTCCTGCTTTCTTGCATTAAGAAAAAAAAAAAAAACGTCCACTCATCCCGCCCCTCACTCATTCACCTTCACGCACCTTACTCCCTCTCATGCCTTCCATCTCACCCATTCTCGCTCCCCTAATCCTATATCCGTCCTCACTCCCGGTCTTACTTACCCACCTCTCACTCCATCACCTATACTTCCCATCCTGGTATACCACAACTCCCCTACCCTACTCCACCCCTTACTCCACAACCCTACCCTGACCCCCCCAACCCTCATCCCTCTCCCTTTCCAACCCTCCCTCTCCACCCACCACCACTTCATAACCCCACCCTTATTTACTTTTCTCCCCTATTCACTTTTCCTCTCCCACCCTCCCTCCTCCGTCCTACCCACATTCATCCCCTCACTTTTATATCTTTTATCTAGCCCATCCTCACTTCCTGTCCCCCATCCTCATCCACCCACCCCACCCACCCACCCACCCTCTAATCCACAACCCCTCCCACCTTCATTTCCCCATCTTCACCTTCATCTTTATTCCCCATTGTCAATTCCTCACCTACACTCTCCGTCGCCCTCCCTGCATCCCCATTTTTCCACTCTCATCTCCTCCTCCTCTCCAGCAACAAAACTCCTCAAGACAAACTTCCCCAACATCATATAAACCCATCCACCCCACCCGATCCCACAATTCCCCCATCCCACCATCTCCCAACCCTCAACTCTCTCACAACCCCTCCCTTAACCCACTCCCAGTCCCCCCACCCACAACGTCCAATTCCCAAACCCACCCAGTTCTAACCCCATATCTTTTATGTACCTCTCAGCTGACAAAGGCTACCATCAGACAATTATATTTATTATATTATAGATTTTTATAATTATTATCTTAAGACATTTGGTGCTGAAATGGGTAATGAGATAAACATCCGACTCTCCCAGTTCGAAATCTCTCTCTCTCTCTCTCTCAAGGAAAAAAAAAAAAAGGGGGACTGGCAGACACGAAGATTCAACTAAAAATGCCACCACTTCCACCTTAACTCCCTACTCCACCACCCTCACTCCCTACTCCACCACCCTCACTCCCTACTCCACCACCCTCACTCCCTACTCCACCACCCTCACTCCCTACTCCAACCGTGCTTCCTACTCTTCCACCCTACTCTCTACTCCAACCCTACTTCCTACTCCCCCACCCTCATTCTCTACTCCTCCATCTCAATTCCTACTCCTTCAGCCATACCCTCTACTCCTAACTTACTCCCAACCTCACCCACCACCCTCACTCTCACAGTCACTCATCACCCCGTCCCTGGCTACCCCAAGACAAAGTTGCCCTAAATTACCTCATCATCTGACACAACCAGCGTCTTAGTAGAGGGGGTGGGGTTTAGGTAAGGAGGAGGGGAGACGGGTGGAGGGGAGAAGAGAAGAGAAATGGAGGGAAAAAGAGAGAACAAAGAGACGAGAAATAAGAGAAGAGAAGAGACGGGATAAGGAAGGAGAGTGGAAGGAAGTGGACAGAGGAGAGAGAGGAAGGGAGGAGAAACAAGAGGGGGGAAAGAAAGAGTATTGAAGAGTGAACGGGAAGGGAGGAGAAGAGAATGAAGGAGAGAGAAAAGGAGAGACGAGGACAGGAAGGTTGGGGGGAGAATGGAGAGAAGGGGAGAGAAATGAAAGGAAAGAGGAGCGGAAGAATAATATGTGGAGAAGAGAAGAACGGAGAAAATAGTTGAGGGAAAGCGAGAGGAGTGGAGAGATGCGGAGAAGAATGGAGAGAACTGAAGAGGAGATGACTGAGAGGAGGCGGAAAAGAGGGGAAGAGAGAGGAGTGGAGAGAGAAGACGTGTTGAGGAAAGAAGCAAGGCAGCGGAAGTGAGAGAAGTATTGGAAGAGGTAAGACAAGGAGTGGAAGAAAGTGGGGGAGGGGGGGGAAACAGAGGAAGAGGAAGGGAGGGATAGGGAGAAAAGGGGACATTCAGAAGGAAAGGAAGAAAAGAGATGAGGGAAAAAAGAGTGGAGCTACGAAAGTGAAGAGGAGATGGGTGGAGGAAGGAGAGAAAGATAAAAAGAAGTGAGAATAATGAAAGAAAGAAAAAATAAGTAGAAGTAGAAACAGGTGGAAGTAAAGAGAAGAACGAATGAAGGGAGAAAGCATAGGATCGAGATGAGGGTATATATATATATATATATATATATATATATATATATATATATATATATATATATATATATATATATATATATATATATATATATATATATTGCCAGACGCCTTAATCCCGTGCGGGGTGGCCACAAACAAATCGCCTCCACGTCGCCGTCTCCCACGCTATTTCACTGCCCTGCTCCCAATTCACACACCCCTCTCTCATATACCTCTCCACCCCATCCTTCCATCTCATCCTCAAACTCCCCTTCCCTCTCCCCCCCTCCACCTCACTCACATACACTCTCTTCGTCAGTCTTTCACCCTCCATCCTCTCCACATGGCCAAACTACTTTAGCGTGTTCCTCCTAACGATTTCTATCACATCCACATCCACACCACAATGCCTCTTTACATCCTCATTTGTCAGCCTGTCTCTCCAAGTGACTCCACAGGCTCCTCTTAAAAAACTCATTTCCACTGCTCTCACTCTTGACTTGTGTCCCTCCAACAACGTCCAAGATTCACTTCAATATATCAGAGTTGGTATCACAATACTGGCATGTAGTAACTTTTTCACTTCCATGCTCACTTCCCTGCTTCTTATCACTGCTTTCAAGGAATCAGCAACCTTTCTTCCTTGTTATACCCTTTCAAGCACTTCACCCTCCAAAACTTCCATCCTTACTCATGACACTCCCCAAGTACTTAAACGTACTCACATTTTCCATTTTCTTACCATCCAACCTCACTGTACATTCACTGACGTCACCTCTCTCAAAGATCTTTACTTTACTCTTCCCTACATTCACATTTAGATTCTGTTTCTTACACACTCTCCCAAACTCATCCGCCATGCCTTGCAACTCCCCTTCGTCTTCATTTAACAGCACAGTATCATCTGCAAACAACAGTGCAGGAAGTTTCCAAACACTACCCTCTCTCACCAGGGCCACTCCAACATCCACTGCCCTACTTGTACCTCTTTTATTTTCCCATCCATGTACTGATTGAACAACCATGGAGACATGACACATCCCTGTTTCAACCCAACTTTCAAAGAGAAAAATTCACTCAGTTCACCATCCACACGCATTGCAGCCTTAGCACCATCATACATACTCTTCACAGCATTCAACAACTTCTCATCTACTCCATATATTCTTAATACTATCCACAATCCTTGTCTATCCACTCTGTCATATGCTTTCTCCAAATCCATGAGGGAAGCATACAACTTCTTTCCCTTCTCTAGAAACTTTTCCACTAAAGCTCTAAGAATGAATGTCTGATCAACACAACCTCTTCCCTTCCTAAAGCCTCCCTGTTCTTCTCCAATTAATTCCTCTGTTATTTCCCTAACTCTGTCAATATGTATCCTACCATACACTCTTCCTATTACACTAAGAAGACAAATGCCCCTATGATTACCACACACTTCTTTTTCCCCTTTTCCTTTGTACAATGGAATAATTATACTGTGTATATATATATATATATAGATATATATATATATATATATATATATATATATATATATATATATATATATATATATATATATAGATATATATATATATATATATATATATATATATATATATATATATATATATATTGCCAGACGCCTCAATCCCGTTTGGGGTGGCCACAAACAAACAGCCTCCAAGTACCCCTGTCCCCCGCCATTTCACTGCCCTGCTCCCAACTCACACCCCCCTCTCTCATATACCTCTCCACCCCATCCCTCCATCTCATCCTCGGCCTCCCCTTCCCTCTCCCCCCCTCCACCTCACTCACATACACACTCTTCGTCAGTCTCTCACCCTCCATCCTCTCCACATGGCCAAACCACCTCAGTGTGTTCCTCATAACGCTTCCTATCACATCGACATCCATACCACAACGCTCCTTTATATCCTCATTCGTCAGCCTGTCTCTCCATGTGACTCCACAGGCTCCTCTTAAATAACTCATTTCGACTGCTCTCACTCTTGACTTGCGTCCTTCCAACAACGTCCAAGCTTCACTTCCATACGTTAGAGTTGGTATCACAATACTGTCATGAAGTAACTTTTTCACTTCCATGCTCACTTCCCTGTTTCTTATCACTGCTTTCAAAGAACCAGCAACCTTTCTTCCCTGCTGTACCCTTTCAAGCACTTCACCCTCCTAACCTCCATCCTTACTCATCACACTACCCAAGTACTTAAACGTACTCACATTTTCCAATTCCTCACCATCCAACCTCACTGTACATTCACTGACGTCACCTCTCTCAAAGACCATCACTTTACTCTTCCCTACATTCACCTTTAGATTCCGTTTCTTACACACTCTTCCAAACTCATCCACCAAGCCTTGCAGCTCCCCTTCGTCTTCACTCAACAACACAGTATCATCTGCAAACAACAGTACAGGGAGTTTCCAAGCACTATCCTCTCTCACCAGGGCCACTCCAACATCCACTACCCTACCTTGTACCACTTTTATTACCCCATCCATGTACAGATTGAACAACCATAGAGACATGACACATCCCTGTTTCAACCCAACCTTCAAAGAGAAAAATTCACTTAGTTCACCATCCACACGCACTACAGCCTTAGCACCATCATACATACTCTTCACTGCATTCAACAACTTCCCATCTACTCCATATATTCTTAATACTATCCACAATCCTTGTCTATCCACCCTGTCATATGCTTTCTCCAAATCCATGAAAGCCGCATTCAACTTCTTTCCCTTCTCTAGAAATTTTTCCACTAAAGCTCTAAGAATGAATATCTGATCTACACAACCTCTTCCCTTCCTAAAGCCTCCCTGTTCTTCTTCAACTAATTCCTCTGTTCTTTCTCTAACTCTGTCAATATATATCCTACCATACACTTTTCCTATTATACTAAGAAGACAAATGCCCCTATGATTACCACACACTTCTTTTCCCCTTTTCCTTTGTACAAGGGAATAATTATACCTGACTTCCAATCCTCCGGGACTCTGCCTTCCTCCCAAGCCAATCTGCACATCTTCCACATCCATTCTACTACTATCTCTCCCCCATGCTTCAGCATTTCACCACACACTCCATCAATTCCTGGGGCTTTCCCCAATTTATATATACAGTATATATATATATATATATATATATATATATATATATATATATATATATATATATATATAGATAGATAGATAGATAGATAGATAGAGATAGATAAACACACACACACATATATATATATATATATATATATATATATATATATATATATATATATATATATATATATATATATATATATAGTTTCCAAAATCGGTCATTCGTTCCTCCTCTTATTCTGGGCGACTTGGCATATTTTCTCTCGAATCCTTTTAATGATCGCAACTAGATCCGTCGAAACTGCCAGTTGAGTGCCGTAAAATCTCTCTGTCTCTCTCTCTCTCTCTCTCTCTCTCTCACACACACACACACACACACACACACACACACACACACACACACACACACACACACACACACACACACACACACACACACACACTCACTTTTTCAAGTTGTCCTTCTAGTACAGAAGACGACGGCTACTATACACAGTATGTTGGTGAGTTTCTCAGTCGTTGGTGCCAACATGTGTGACTGTGCAAACCAATTCTGGATTCAAATACTTTGCCACTCAGTTGGGAGGTCAAGTCCGGGTCTGCTGGAAGATTCTTCTGTTTTGGTTGTGTCTAGATTGTCTACGCTATTCTCTGGCCAGGTTTCGAGCTTTTTCAAGATGAATGGTTCTTTCGCTGCAGAGAGCTCACCATTGTTTTCTGTCAGATGCACTGGTTTCAAGATCTTTTGGTATGATATTACATTTCTTCAGAGTTGTCCTTATATGTTCCTTATATCTCTTCTACTGTCCCCCTGGGTTGCTATGTACTGCTGGGAGTTGCCTATATAGAACCTGGCGGGGAAGGCATGCGGAACTCGTGTCCGACCAATCTGAGCTGTTCTCTCAGCCAGCATGAACTCTATGCTGGATGACACTGTCCGGTGAAGAATTTGTGAAAAAGGGACTTTATCATCCTATGTAAGTCCTAGGATGCACTGTAAGCACCGGATGTGAAAAGACAATCTGTTTGATGTGTTTGATGTAAGTAGTCCGGGATTCGGCACCATATAAGAGGGTGGAGAGACATACAGCTGTATAAAATGATACTTTCGTCTTGATTCTGAAGTTTGTGTTTTCAAAGACTCTGGATCTGGGACGCCCAAAGGAGGCTGAGGCGTGGTTGATTCGTGCAAGGACTTCTGCAACGATGTTATGTTTAGCAGTGGGCACACTTCCAAGGTAGGTAAAATTCTCTACCTGTTTTACATTTTCGTCATTTATCTGGAATGCAAGAGGATCTGCTGTGTTGTTTTTATGGGATATTATTTTTTCTTTTACTGACATTTATTCGGAGCCCCACTGCATGATAAATGTTGGAAACGATGGTGAGAGACTGTTGTAGGGCTTCTGGGGTATGGGCAAGGACAGCACAGCCATCAGCACATTGCAGTTCTCGGAAATGAGCAATTTCAGTCTTTGATTGTGCTTGAAGGCGCCTGAGATTAAAATGTTACCGTTTAGAAGGAAATGGACTTTTATTCCATCATCAGGGTTCATTTGTTGGTGACTTAAAAGGGTGACTGCAGTGAGAATCTATCTATCTATATACCTAGGCTGCTTCCCCCAAGGAAAGGGAGGAAACCGAGACAGGACGACACACTCCCCATTTACTCATCCATTCGAACACATTCATTCGCATCTTAGCCCTAAAGGGGAGAACGGACAGATCCTCACCGCACCACACCGCACAAGGGTCAACTGCGCAATGCAATCAGTGACATCCGCAGCAAGGCCCGACAGCAGAGCTGGTTTACCCCTGCCACATCATAACAGACTCATCCCCTTACCCGCACCTGACCTGAAATAGCTGATCAGACCAAATGCGGGAGAATATCTCCTCAGGGCTGCGTCATCACTTATTCATTCACAATTTCTCTCCATTTATTTCTGTCACGCACAGCCACTCTTCCTTGCTCAACAGACATCCCTCTCGCATCCAGCGCTCTCTTCACACTGTCCATCCATCCTATTCGTGGTCTTCCTCTCAGCCTTACACCTCTCACATCAGATCTAGTTATCTTTTTCACCAATCGCTCATTATCCACTCTCTCCATATGCCCAAACCATCGCAACACCCTCTGCTCAACTCTACCAGCCATCTCCTGAACAACTCCAGTTCTCCTTCGCACTTCATCATTCCGCACTCGATCCATACGCGTCACTCCACACATACTCCTTAGACACCTCATCTCCATTACATTCAAACTTTTCCTCTCTGCTACACCCATATTCCATGTTTCAGCCCCATATAATGCAGTCGGTACCACAACACCCTCATACGGCCTTCTCTTTACATCCATTCTAAGCGAACGACATCTAAACACTTTTTTCATTCCTCCCAGCAGTGAGAAAGATGTTGAAAATGACAAAAGTCAGGACACATCCTTGCTTTACGCCCACATCTACAATGAAGGGTTCGAATGTGCTCCCATCTATGGGCACACAAGCATTCATGCTGTCATGCAGGCTGTTTAGGATGGTAAGAAATTTGTTCGGAACTCCAAATTTTGAAAATGCATTCCATAAATGTTCTCTGTTGACAGTGTCAGAGGCTATTGCAAGATCAATTAATGCAATATACAAGTCAAGGTTCTGCTCTTGGCATTTCTCTTGTATCTGTCCGGCAACAAAGATCTTATCACAGGTACTTCATTCCTTCCAAAATCCACATTGTGTTTCAGGGAGTGTTGACTCAGTCAAATGTGCTGTCAGTTTGGATAACATTATTTTTGCTAGTACTTCATTAACATTCACAAGGAGGGAGATGCCTCTGCTGTTGTCACAGTTTGAGCGGTCCCCTTTCTTTCTGTAGATGGTTACATTATCTGAAGTAAGCGATTCATAAGGAATTTGTTCTTGGTTCCATATAGTCAGTATGAGATTATGGAGGTGGTGGTGATATAACAAGCCACTCTCTTTGATTAGTTCACATGGTATGCCATCAGGGCCAGGGCTTTAGTTATTTTTTAGGGATCGGGTGGCCTGAACAGTTTCTGCAAGTATAGGTGCGACATCAAGATCTGCCGCTTGAGGGGTATTTGGGATGTTATCAAGGATATTATGCTCAACCAGGTTTAATCGATTCAATAATGTGTTGAAGTGTAGAATCTGTCTTTCTAGGATTGCTTGCTTGTCTTTCAGAAGCTCTCCTTCGGCTGATCGAACAGGGTTTACGTTGTATTTCGTTGGCCCAGAAATGGTTTTAATGAACTTGTAGAACTCATGATGGTCGTTAATATCAGCCAGTCTTTGCAGCTCTTTTGCTTGCTCAGTCCACCATTTGTTTTTCATGTCACGCAGTTTTCTCTTGGTTGCACTTCTGAGATTCTGGAATTAAGTTTTTAGGGTGAAGGAGCTGGGATGAGCCAACCAGATGTTATGTGCTGTATTCTTCATTGCAAGAAGGTCGTGTATGCCCTCAGGATTTTCCTCAAACCAGTCCTTATGGCGGAGACTGGAGAAGAGAGAAACACACAGTGGAAGCGTGTAAAATGAGTCTTATCTTAAATCTCTCTCGTCTTGGCAGAGGAATGAAATTAGAATGACCAGCCGCTTCTTCCCTCGTTCCCGTACAACAAGCTGGGGAGAGAGAGAGAGAGAGAGAGAGAGAGAGAGAGAGAGACAGACAGACAGACAGACAGACAGA
>NC_136954.1:22903252-23048252 GCF_032717465.1 Coenobita brevimanus | reverse complement strand
TACCAGTTCTACACTCCATTTACACATAACCTACCACACTTAAAACCCATCGCACATGTCTCACCTACTGCGACCAGCTCAGGTACCACACATGCACCTACTACAACCAGCCCACCTACCACAACCAACCCACTACCACACCTACATCTACCACAGCCAACCCACCTACCACACTTACCCCTACCACAACCAGCCCACCTACTACACCTACTCCTACCACAGCCAACACACCTTCCACTCCTACCCCTGACACAACCAACCCACCTACTACACCTACTCCTACCACAGCCAACACACCTTCCACTCCTACCCCTGACACAACCAGCCCACCTACCACAACCAACCCACCTACCACACCTACACCTACCACAGCCAACTCATCTACCACACCTACCCTTACCACAACCAGCCCACCTACCACAATCAATCCACCTACCACACCTACACCAACCACAACCAGCCCACCTACCACAACCAACCCGTATACTCCACCTACACCTACCACAGCCAACCCACCTGCTACTCCCACACCTACCACACTTATACCCAACCTACAGACATAACACTACACCTACACCCCATCCACATTTACAGCCCAACCCAACACCCTGCCTACGTACCACTGGCCATATGATTAAACCTGAGGCAGTGAAGGGATATAGGCAAATCCAATCTTTATGACAGCCAGTTTCAAAGAGCGTGAGAGCATAGGAAACGGCCTGACCGCTTTCCATATAACGCAATGTAACAACGAGGGAGAATCGTCAAACTCCCTCTATTTTCCATCCTGTGCTTAATAAGATTTTGAATGAAACTGCAGCCTTGGCTTCCCATTTACGGTTTCAAACTCTTTCAAGTGATGTCAGAGAGACTCCTTCACTTGGTGGCACTGACATGACCAGGCGGTAGAGTTGCTCGGTTATGCAAACGTCCTTTGTCTCCTCTCTATCCCCGGAAAGGGGGATGGTGGACCATAGAGGGGCAACCTCGTCCTGCAGTCCACTGGGTTCACGCTGAGATGATCCTGGAGCCGCAACTACCATTACTAGTACCATCCCCTCAGTCCGATGACGTATTTTAAATCTTATTCTCGCTATCCCCTCTCAGTGGCTTAGCCAACTCTCGATCGATCAAATTGCCAAGGTAAGATCAAGCTATATTTTGTTGGGGAAGGGGTGGACAGAATGCTACATATGATGTACACATTAAATAATCTGAAATTTCATTTGGTTGGGGGTGGGCAGTAGGGGATCAAGGGTCTGACTGCCCCCCCTCCCAGGTCTGCTCATAACTATGCCACTGATCCCCTGGATGTTTGGTTAAGTTTGGAACTGACCACATGTAGTGGCAAGGTTAGAAACAGTCTCCATAAACTTTTTCCCAGCTTGATTCCTCTCCTTAGCCTCCATTAAATCATCTTAAGCTAGTAAGAGAGAAAGAACAGATAAGTCAATGAAATGAAGAGATGAACACAACCCTACGTTTCACCAAGCACACCAATCTACACTTTCCCAGTACACCTCTTTATATTTGCTCCTTGACATGTATAGCATGAGAGTAAATTAGTCAGTGTTCAGCGCCATTTTTTTTATTTTTGTATAATTAACAATAAAAAAAAAATTTAAAGTGCAAGCTGAAAGTAGGAGCATGAGAGTGTTAACCCCTAAAGTCCCATTATATTATATTCTTGCCCTTTTAAGACAAGTACAGTTAAATCTCGAAATGAACGGATCTTCAATGTGACTCTCTGTTATCTTGTTTTTACTTTTTCCTGAAGGCAACAATCTTGCGGGATTCTAGCCTTTGGTTCCTTCTTTTAACATAAAAAAAAAAATAAGGAGCTTCATCGTACTAAAAAGGTTAATGAAATCTATATCTAGTCCATCAACTTCAAAAACTTTCCCATAAGCTGAATAACATTGTCTGGAGATGGCAAGAATTTAATGCAACAGACGTCATCCAATACGATTACAGATAAGGGTCTAGGATACACTGTTTTATGACTGTATTCTATCTATTTATCCACCTATCTGTCTATAGCCAGTCTTTTTAATCCCGTAAGGGGTGGTCAAAAACAAATCGCCTCCATGTCGCCCTGTCCCCTGCTACTTCAGTGTCCTCCCCTAACTTACATTCCCCTCTTCCATAATCCTCTCTACTTTGATTATTACATCTAATCCACCGTCTCCTCCTCCCTTACCCCCCCCCCTCCACATCACTCACATACTCTCCTAGTTTGTCCCTCGCTCTCCAACCCCTCCTCATGGCCAATCCACCTCAGCGTATTTCTCTTAACGTTTTCTATCACATCCACATCCACACCACAACGCTGCTGCTTTATTTAATCCCTTCGCTACGAGACGATCTTCAGCTGAGTAAAACAATGTATGGTTAGTAATAGTAAAGCAGAAAATTAACCACAGTGGTGAACGGATTAAAGAAAGCTGTTTTGAAACCTGTCATCACATTAGGGCTATACTGATTTGTTTATTTATTTATTTATTTACTTTTATATATCGTATTATCTCCACTAGTTGGCAAAATACTATTCAGCTGAGGACAGCACTCAGTTAACAGAGATGTTAATGAAACATATATCTGATCTCTACGGTTCGAAAAGTCTCTCCTGAGCTAAAGGCAAATATCGTCTGGAGGGAACAAGAATAAAATGAAAAAGATGTCACCATAAATACGATGGCTCTGAAACTGTAAGATATAACAGAGAGAACAGCTTCGTAATAAATGGTTAAAGCAGGATATCTACAATTTTGCCCATAGTTCACTCACTTTAACCTGGCTCAGATTTTCGTCCGTTTGCAGCTTATTTCAAGTGGCGCGCTGGCTGAAAAAAGACAGTATTAGGGCTCTACACCCTTTCCACAACACTTCTTCCTGAACAGCACCATACTCTAGCGTTAATCCCTTGTTATTGCTGGGCATTCAGGATGGAGAGATGGCCATTTTAGGCCAAGTTAAGGTGAACAGAATATAGCAGCGGACATAATGGTAAATGTAGCCAGCGTTTAGAGTGTGTTGTAAATATAAATCTAAAAAGGAAATATTCAGACTAATACTGAACAAAAGTAATGATTCATTCGTTTATATTACGTGCAATCAGTCATACAAAGAAAACGGGCTACATAATGTCCCCGTATATGAATGCATCAATACTTGAAAGAACATTAGGTTTCGGTATTTTTTGGATAACTGCTAATAATGGATAACGAAATGAAGCAATATAAACAACTTTCTCTTGTTTCAAAGTGTCTGGTAGCACATTTTCACCTTATACATAATTATAATTAATTTGGATTTAGGTGTAAAATACACGATTCCTTCATAAGTTCTCTTCACATAATATACTGTATAACGTATAGGCCTAACATTCTGTTACCCATTCCCTAACTTAGTATCCCCTGTTTCACACACACACACACACACACACACACACACACACACACACACACACACACACACACACACACACACACACACACACACACACACACACACACACGCACAAACACGCGCGCGCACACACACACACACACACACACACACACACACACACACACACACACACACACACACACACACACACACACACACACACACACACACACACACACACACACACACACACAGTGAATAGCACACGGGTCGGACATGTGTCACTGAGCTCCGCTCTGGGGATGCCTAAATTGTATCTATTTATGGGTCAAGCTCGTATCAGGCTAATTTAGGTGATGATCCAACATAGTAAAACAAGAAGTTGCAAAGAAAGTGTAGCCTAAAGTAAATAAATATCTATATCAGTGTCAAGGAAGGTGATGAATGTCCTTACGTCAGCTGGACAACACCAAGGTTAGCAGACGACAGAGTGATGCAAAAACTATAAGTAGAGATTTTATTTTTTTTTTAGATGCCTTCGTATTTTGCAAAGATCCCTTTAGAACGTGTTAAGAAAAGAGACAATGGTAAAAAACAGGATGATGACTTCTACCCAGAACTGGTTGAAAAGGAAACTTTCGATAAGTTAGTTGAAAAAATAAATAGGCTAGAGAGATCTTTTCAAACGGAAATTGAAGGAATCAACAATGAGCTATGGAAACAGAAAGACAAAAATGAGGAATTAATAAAGGAAATAAACAGAAAAGCCACAACAATAGATGAACTATCAGCTGATGTAAATTCACTGAGAACAAAGGCTAGTGAAATGGGATGTACAGTTGTTAACCATGAGAGAATTATGGATGATTTCAGAAATGATACGGAGAAAATCAGGAAAGCAAGCAGTCTGATAGACCCAAGTAGTAACACTGAAGAGAAAATATCACAAGTAAATTAAATGGTGAGAAATTACAAAGATGAGGTACAAACTACTGTACGCATGCTAAAATGACGAAAGTAAAGAATGATTTAGATACAAAGGTAGAAGAAGAAACCGTAAGAGAGGAAGTGAAATAAATTATAAACAATAACCCAAAACTAGTCAGGGAAGCTGTAGTGATTAACAGATCTATAGTAATCAGTGGCATAGGTGAGGGAGAAATGAAAAACAGAAGCTCAAGGGACAAAAAGGAGATGGAAAACATAATGAACATATTGCAGCAAGTATCAGAGTATATCTGTGATAAATATATAGAATATATATATATATATATATATATATATATATATATATATATATATATATATATATATATATGTACACACACACACACACACACACACACACAAACACACTGTACAGCGTTTCAAAATCGGTCGTTCTTTCCTCCTCTTATTCTGGGCGACTTGGCATATTTGTTCTTTTAATGATCGCGACTAGATCCGGCGAAATTGCGATTTGAGTGCCGTAAAATCTCTCTCTCTCTCTCTCTCTCTCTCTCTCTCTCTCTCTCTTTACACATACATACACACACACACACACACACATCTTCTAGCTGTCCTTCTACTACAGAAGACGACGGCTACTATACTCAGTATGTTGGTGGGTTTCTCAGTCTTTGGTGTAACGTGTGTGACTGTGCGGACCAACTCTAGATCCACATACTTTGCCACACAGTTGGCGTGTCAAGTCCGAGATTGCTGGGAGAACTCTGTTTTGGTTGTCTAGATTGTCTGCGCTGTTCACTGGTTTCGAGATTCTTCAAGATGAATGGTTCCTTCTCGCAGAGAGCTCACCATTGTTTTCTGTCAGAGGAAATAGGTTCATGATCTTTTGGTATTTCTTATATGATCTTTATATCCCTTCTACTGTCCCCCTGGGTTGCTATGTGCTGCAGGGAGTTGGCCATACAGAACCTGGCGGGGAAGGCGGTGCTCAGTCATGCGGAACTCGTGTCCGACCCATCTGATTTTTTTTTTTTTTTAAGCCAGCATGGTTTCTATTCTGGATGACTGCCCGGTGAAGAATTTGAGAAAATGGGACTTTATCCTCCCATGTGAGTCCTAGGATGCACTGTATGCACTGGATGTGAAAAAACAATATGTTTGATGTGTTTGATGTACAGTAAGTAGTCAGGGATTCGGCACCATATAAGAGGGCGGAGAGACATACAGCTGTATAAACTGATACCTTCGTCGTCATTCTCAAGTTGGTGTTTTCAAAGACTCTGGATCTGAAGCGGGTATCGCACGGGGACCCGTGGACAATTTGTGCAGCACAAAACGGACGTCCAAACTGAGCTTGGACGTCCATACCCTATCACACGGTGGACGTCGACGGCCACCTTCTTCTTTATCGAGTTCACCCCACGCGACTGGGAGGTCAATTCCAACTCCCTAGCAGACGACGTGTTTATCAGCAACAACAATGGACATGAACCAGATTGTGACTTTTGCAATGGGTGCTGCAGTCCTAACCCTGCAGGATGAGGAAGAAGCCTCTGCAAGAAGACAAAAGAGGGGGAGAAGGAGGGCATTGTGGATGAGAGAATGGCTCCCACGGAGTGAAGAAAGCAGCCAGTATAGAAATCTGCACAGTAGTGCTCTCTTCCTGAGTATGCGTTTCGAACGTGCCCGGGCCTCTCTTGGAAACAATCAATCCACATTCCATCATATTTACCACATTTTGGTATATATGAAAAGTTTCTATGCCAAACAGAAATATTTAGAGTACAAAGTTTACTGACGGTTTTGAATTAATCATAATATATCACCTCAACTGACTACAAAGTTCAAGATAGCAGAGGACACACAGTACGTGTAAACTCCATAGAGAAGAAGGAGATCACCAAGTCGTGGACGTCCACGGTCACCGGGGACGTCCACGAATGGGTCAGGCGGCCTTCCACTCGTGGACGTCCATGACCCTCCCGCGGGGGCAAGTTTGGACGTCCACGAGTCTCCCGTGTGATAGCCCCTTGAGACGCCCAAAAGAGGCTGAGGCGTGGTTGATTCTTGCAAGGACTTCTGCATCAATGTTATGTTTATCAGTAAGCACAGTTCCAAGGTAGGTAAAATTCTCTGCCTGTTTCACATTTTCGCCATTTATCTAGAATGCAAGAGGCTCTGCTGTCTTGTTTCTCTGAGATATGATTTTTTGTTTTATTGACATTTATTCGGAGCCCCACTGTATGATAAATTTTGGAAACGATTGTGAGAGACTGTTGTAGGGCTTCTGGGGTATGTGCAAGGACAGCGCAGTCATAGTTATAGCAATTATAATAATAATAATAATAATAATAATAATAATAATAATAATAACAGACAGGAGGAGAAGGAAACAATGAAGGAAAGAAAGACAGAAGAGGAAGGAAGGAAAGAGGGAAGAGAGGAAAGGGCAGTCACCCGAGAGCAGCACTGGATTGAGCGAGTGCATTGTGAGCGCCCCCACCTTCCACAATAATAATAATAATAATAATAATAGCAGCAGCAGCAGCGGCAGCGGCAGTGGCAGCAGCAGCAGCGGCGGCGGCGGCGGCGGCGGCGGCGGCGGCGGCAGCGGCGGCGGCAGCAGCAGCAGCAGCAGCAGCAGCAGCAGCAGCAGCAGCAGCAGCAATAAATAATAATAATAATAATAATAATAATAATAATAATCACGTTATTAGGCGCGATACAGAGGATTACAAACACTGAAACAGCATGTGTTGACGCCATGAAATATCTTTTTACCATGACAGAAGGTTGGGTTGCTGTCAAACATCAATTTTGTCAGTATTACTATAACTCTACCATTACAGCATATTATGCCACTGTTTGGTTTTATATGTCAAAGCTGTGTTAACGTGTTTTATCGGGGATATTATGATGTTTGTCATCCTCTATATTGTGATCACTACTACTACTACTACTACTACTACTACTACAATTATTATTATTATTATTATTATCATCATCATCATTATTATTATTATCTTACGGCGCCTGATGGTTTAGTGGGTAACTGAGGTGCTCCAATCGGATTAGGCCTGTGTAGGTTTATATCCATGGTGTGGTTGGGGTCTATTGCTCACATAATGCCACTCAGGGATGAGTGAGGCTGGTCACTTTCATCTTAAATGTCAGGACCAACTTGCCTAACCACGGGCTCCTCCTCTCCTCATGGGGCAATATACTGTAGGATTGGATGATGGGTGGTTGGATTATTATTATTATTATTATTATTATTATTATAATTGCTATAACTATGATGACACCTGCAAAGCAGGATGGTAACAGTTCTGTCAAGTCGTCATATACCGATGCGAGACATTCGGCCTCTGTTTATGTTCAGTCGTTTGTTTGTTTGTCCACTAACTCCTACTGGGCTATTTGATGGATGTCAGTGAACCGTCACAGGTATATTGTAGTGGGGTGTAGGCATATCGTTCATCATGTTATTTTTCCCAAACAGCTGTAGTGATACCACAAGGGACTACAGTGGGTTGTATTATCACGGAGAAGTGCTATGGGGAAGGTCTAGTGGTATTGATAGGAACGGCCTGTGGTCGGTTCTGTGGTTAATATATCAGTGCTCCGTAATATTGGCACGTTTGGGTCTGCAGATTTTATATGTAATATTAGGAACACTGCACATCCATGTTGTTGTTATTATTATTATTATTATTATTATCGCCCGCCTTTAGAAGGCGGAGCGATAACGTTTATACATGCATCTGTGTGTGTGTGTGTGTGTGTGTGTGTGTGTGTGTGTGTGTAAGATGATCCACACTTAAGGATCACTAGCGGTATCAGTAAATTTGCTGGACGCAGCATTAAAGAACGTGACATTAACTCGACAAAACACTGTATATCTTAAAGAAAAATGACAATATGCAAATGGTCAGAGGATTGTTCAGTGAAATTTACAGTAGAAAACTGTAATAGGCATATCATCGACAGCCCTATTGGCGATATTAATTACCAATTTGGTAGACAGAAACGCATATCAGAATGTGAGTGGGATTTATGAAGCAAAGATTTAAGCTGCAATGAACAGCGTATTAGTGCCGGAAATAAGACAAGTAGCGTGCCGGTATATATTGCTAGAAGTGTGAACAACAGGATATCCAAAGTATGAGTGCAGTTGTCGTGCTTAGTAAGGCCACACCTGAATTATGCAGTGCAGTGTTGGTGTCCGTAGTAAAAAATGGACATAAATCTCTCAGGAAAAGAGCAGAATGACGAAAAGAATAGAGAGACGACAGGAAGGAAATGGTCTGGAACTGGAGTCGCGAATGGGTGAAGTAAGTTTACCTGGTGATATAGTTATAATTCAGAATTTCAGGAACAGGCTATATTGGAGAAGGTTGGTGTGAGACACATCCCACTCAGTCATCAGTGAAACATTTAACGGACAGAATTACTGTGATATGGTTACCAGGTTTCACTACGGTACTATAAGTTTTCTTTTCGACTGTTCCTACAAAAATTTCCTGCCGGTTTCTACACTAAGATGCATGGTGCTCCTTCTCACTTTAACTTGCCAGTTTCGGCTGGGATCAGGCGATTAACATTTACCTTCAATCAACTCACTCAAACTACATGATATCTGCGTTATTTATCTGAGTCTCATTAGGACAGAACACGTGCAAACATGCAACTACACCTCATCATCATTAAGTCTTGAATCATAGCGAGTGAATATAATACAAGTATGCTCCTGGTTTCGCTTCAGTTAGCTGCAGTAACTCTCCAGCCACGCACAGGTAACGGTCACTAGTCTAAGACTGATCCAGCCATTCGTGTTGGGAGACTGGGGACAAATCAGATATCAAGGGTGGATGAAAGGTGGGGGAGAAGACAGGTAGCGTTAAGTCTGCCCTCATGTAAAAAGAGGCCTTCACATACAGTAAGCTACATGTTAGTGTATCGGATGCGAAGATGATTTTAGGGTTATACATTTTATTTAACATTTAAGTAAGAGAGACCTCTCAAAGCACAGTAAGGTCGACTGGATGTCACACATAGACATAGAGTAATGGTAGTCTGTAATCGGTCATAGTCCATTACAAATTTTCAAGCAACTGTAATCGATTATTCATTTTTTCCAAAGTAATCTTAATCGGAATTTAATCATAGCACTGTTTGATACAATATCATTTTGTCAATCAAATGTGCTGTATACCTGTATATTAAGCTATATTTCAACACTTATCGGCCTCATAAAACTTTTTTTTTTTTTTTTTTTTTTTTTTTTACAGATTAAACAGTCAGTCGACCACCCCTTTCATTTATTCATGTACTCACCCTCGCCAACGACATGACGTCAGATTTACACTTTGGCACATTTACAGGGGTGGCCAGACCCAGTGTTTCCCTAACTGTGTCACTGAATGAGTCATTTTATCTTTTTGAAGAATGAATTCTTACAGGTTGCAACCGTAGAGTTTCATGAGGTTCACACTTTACTTCCATTAATTTTCGCAGTACCCACAGGGGTGTGTCTGAAGTGTGTATGAGGTGTATGTAGTGTGCATCTGTGGTGTGTCTGAGGGATGTGTTCAAAGAAAAAGGACGGCGTACCCTTTGCCATGGGTTCGGGTACTGGATACGATTGGCGTGGGTGCGGCTATCGGTAATGTCCCTCTTTACGTTCATTAGATTCGTTGTTCACCATTTCTTTTAAGCAGTGATGGTATACTCAACCCTAATAAATCCAAGGTTGCTGCACGTGAGGTTTTGTGGGCAAAGTACTTAGCGTACCGTCCTTCACCTATTGACTAATAGTCGTTAATCTTACGTATCCCTACTTTGGAGTTCCCTCTCTACTCATGTTTTGAAAATGACCCGAACCATCACCCCATGGGACATTGGGCCCTACAGGGTTAAAGAAACTGACTGGTTGGCAGGCAAAATTTCCTTTAAGTGAACAAAATTTGTGGATAAGAAAACAACTGAATTTCACCGATATATTTATATATTATATAATCTGTCAATATAATTACTTACATTCAATAAGAATTTAAATTACGATGCTGTAAGCCTTCAAAACTATTTTTTAAAAAAGCTGTGTTCGGCACCATACCCCCGTCCAGTATTTGTAATGGTGTTATTGTATTGCATATCATACAAACAATAGTTTTGAAGACTATGTGTTAAATCATCACAAGGACCGTAGAGAATCAGCACTGACGCACTGCACTGCTTCACAGCAAGTACAGAAGCACCAAATCAGGGAGCTTCAGGGTCCTTCGGTTAATGCCCTTGCTGTGGTGTGGTGTGGGAGAACGATGTGTAGCGTGGTGAGAGGGTGGTATGGTGTGTTGTGTGGTGTGAGAGGGTGGTATGGTGTGTTGTGTGGTGTGAGACGGTGGTATGGTGTTTTGTGATGTGAGACGGTTGTATGGTGTTGTGCTGTGTGAAAGGGTGTTATGGTGTGTTGTGTGATGTAAGAGAGTGGTATGGTGCGTTGTGTGATGTGAGAAGGTCGTATAATGTGTTCTGTGGTGTAAGAGGGTGGTGTGGCGTGTTGTGGGGTGCGGTCTGGTCTGACCTGGTGTGACTTCGCTAAAATCACTAAGGCCTACAGGAGAAAATAACCTAACGTCCGAAAATAGAGAGATAAGGCGGGCAAATCCGTTCCTAGAAATGCTTCCGCTTCAAAAAATATTAAAATACCATATAATACAAGAGTTGTGGTGGCAGACAAGAGCTTTAAACTTGTAGGTCCTGTACGTACATGTGTCAGTTTTATTCGTTTGGGGACCATGCTGTACGATGTTTTGCAGAGCCTCAGTTTTGTCATTTTTATCCAGAAGCCATCATTCGGTCTTCTTGTCCTAAATTCCACACTTTCTGGATTTATACTCGGATTTCTTTACCCAGGTCTAGCCACCCATTTTCTTCATGTGGCCAGTCCACTTCGGCTGACAAGTATGCATCACATCGGCAGTACATTCACTCTACAGACAGTCTAAACGCCTTATTCTGATAGTCAAGAGAATAATGCACATCTACCTTACCATCTTCATCTCATTTCGATCAAGCCGGCAAGTAGGCTATCCCTTTCCTTCAGAGTTCACGTTGTACCTCCATATACCGTCAACTAAATGGCACTGAAACATAGGCACGTAGAATATAGATCAGAAAACGACTGAATTACTTTCAGGTGGAAACAGTGGAGAGGGACGAGTTTAAAACGACCGATAGGAAATGAAAAATGAAAATTGGAGAAATATAAGTAAGAGGGACAAGTTGAGAAACAAAGCCCAGCAATCGGTGATAAAAAGATGGAATTTTGTTTCTTAGAAACTGAGGAAAGAGGAGAAAATTAATATAGAAAACAGTAACGGTGGTGAATGAATGAGACTGTCATTACTGGAATGGAGTAAAAAATATATATATATATATATAAAGGAGATGAAAGCGCAGAGGACTGAAGGAGGAGGATAAACTTATGATTGCGTTCATGGACGTATTGCGGATGTGAAGAGAGACGTCTCTCTTTATTCTTTCAAAACTAGTCAGGCTTTGCAACTGTAGTGAGGCTTACAGTCAAATTTTCCCTCATAAGTGAGATATCCTATACATGACTGTAGAATGAGAGACGGTACAGAAAGCACTGTCTGCCATAGATCCATATACATGACGCTGATACTAAACCCATTAACATTTGCGAAAAGTCAGTCAAAAAATTAAAGTATACATCTAGTTAATGAGATGCAGATTCATCATTAGGCCTAATCCTGTTTACCCCTCCAGCACTTTATCTCATTATTACAAATACACAGATTTCAATGCCGGACTCCACTTTACCTATATCTAAGAAAAAAAAAAATAATAACGTCGGCATCTATGAAGATTCTTTTTCACAACAGTAAGTAGTGTTGTTCAAACGCAAGCCATATACCATGAATTTCATTATGAAGAAAAACTAAAGCCACCGTACCTCAAGACCATATTTTTTAATGGTCAATAATGTATATTAAATGTACTTATGATTCAAGTCACGATTACATTAGATGTAATCGTATCTGTAACAAAAAATTACATTCCGGCCTAATCAAAATCGTGTATTATTATGTGATCGCACCACTTCATTCACAGCGTCTCTTCCACCACTTCTTATCCCACCCCCCTCTCTCTCTCTCTCTCTCTCTCTCTCTCTCTCTCTCTCTCTCTCTCTCTCTCTCTCATCCATATTCTCACCCTCATCCCCACCCCACCTCCATCCTTACATACACACACTCACCCTCAATCCCACCTTCTCCCTCAATTACACACACACACACACACACACACACACACACACACAGATCCCATATACCCTTACCTCACAGCCCCACAATCACCATAAAGATAAATACAATAATATGAATGGAGGTTGGCATAAGAGCTTTGGATACATGTCTTTCTTCTTTGTATTTTTATTTATTTATTTTTTTAAAAGAGGGCGGGCTGGGGGGGGGGGCACAGTAGCAGGTAAAGATAACTGGCTGGTGACAATGAACTGGGGAAAATGCAAAGGGTGGAGCCAGGAAGTCTCATCTACCTCAACTCTCGTTTCAGCAGTGTTCGTGCTGGTGTAGCCTTTGTGTGTGTGTGTGTGTGTGTGTGTGTGTGTGTGTGTGTTTAAGCAAATTATTAGCCTCGACCGACAGGTACTGTACGTTATCTGAAAGTGTGGGATGTGTTGAATTGAGGATATCAGACGTAAAGGTATAATATTTTCTTTTTCTCGGTGGATTTCTATATATATATATATATATATATATATATATATATATATATATATATATATATATATATATATATATATATATATATACTGTATATATATATCAAATTTCAGACAATTATTTTTCTGCTCGACTTTCGTGGAGTAAATGTTACTGATGCAGACAAAACAGAAAAGTGCTACATATGTAGAATCTGCATCAGCAGAATTATTCAAACTTTACCTTAACTGACTGTTGCAGGGTGAGAGCCAGTGTTTGATGTGGCCGACAGTGAATGGCTTGGCGATGGCCAGGTGAAGTGGAGGTAGTATGGGGCGTCCTGCTGCTGTTGATTTTAATTAATTTTTGCATATTTTATTTATTTTTCGGTGTTTTTGTGATGCTCGTTGTTTTGACGTTGACTGTACTTTACATCAAGATGGGAACACACACACACACACACACACACACACACACACACACACACACACACATATATATATATATATATATATATATATATATATATATATATATATATATATATCTCCCCGTGTTCACTCCTGTTCTTACCTACCCACAGGTGTGATTGCCATCCAGCCCGACACCCGCAGCACAACATGAGGCTCCTACTACTCATCGGCATCACCACACTCTATCTCGCATTACCATCACCTGCTCAGTCTGCTGTGGTGCAGCACTATGAATCTGCTCCACTCAAGTCAAACATAATAAATAAACGTAAGCTGACATTATGACTAATTTCACTGATATTATCCAGTGCTTTCGATGGTTGATTTGAATTTCCAGAACTGAACAGCTTTTCGGATCATGAAGTGTGATTTGATTTTTTCATCTTATGGTAGCCTATGCTCTCTTTTGTGTTACTGAATGAGCTTGCCTCTGATATGAAGTACATGACAGCCTATCGAATAATTACTTCGAGTAAGGATTAGTGGAGTTTGGATTTTTTTTTCACAGCTGTCTAGAAGTTTCGGGTCTTTTGTACATCAGAATATTTAACTGATAGCGCCTATTCATTATTTATTTATTTATTTATTTATTTACTTTTGTAACGCTACGCTACCAGTATATCATGCCTGTGTTAGTACTTTTCATATTCCGTCTCTGCGCCATTATTTTGCGCTTCCATTCTACCGCAGTGATAGAGATGAGATGCAAAGCAGTGACTTCTTTGATGCCTGGGCTACTGAGGACGTTCTCTGAGGGAAGTGTCAGCGAGCACGGCTGCATTTTTGTTTGGTTATGCACTTCCCTAAAATAATAAATGTCTTAAGTGCTGACATTTTTACGGGTCCTTCAAGTTTATTTCTGTTACTATACTCTTTTTACCTTAACTTGGTCCAGATTTTCCTCATTTTGCAGCTTATTCCACGTAGGTCAGCTGGTGAAAAAGATAATACTAAGGCTCCGCACACTTTCATAACGCATCATCGTGATTAACATCATATTTAAGTGTTAATCTATTTTTACAACTCAGCATTCAAAATGGAGAGAGGGCAATTTTAGGCCAGGTTAGAGTAAAGTAGTATACAGCTCCATGTTCCTGTTTCAGCCCGTTACTGGTGTTCATTTTATGCCCGTTATTGGTGTTCAATTTATGACTGAGCAGTGACGCAAATATAATGTGATGATAATGTGGGTATTTTGCAAATGATCCGTGTTTGGGGTTAGTAACGTGGTGGTGTTTGTATGTACGGTATACATACTAGAAACTTGGAGCTGGCAATCATCATCATCATCATCATCATCATCATCATCAAAAGCAGCAGCAATAGCTATTGAATATATGACAGATCAGTGCTCATATTTTACATAGTTTAAAATAATTCTGATGCAGTCTGTAAGGTATGGAATATATAATCACATCAATCCGCGAACTTTCTTCTTTCTTTTTACTGCCTGATAATAATATTATATGCTGTTTTTGAGGGGTCTCTTTGGACTGAAGGGGTTGGAAGTGGCCTAATATCTAATCCCTTGTAACAAGATTAACACATTTTACAGCATCAGAATATAATCAATGCTCAACGCAGAGATGAGCCATGTAAAGGATATTCCATACTGTAATCCGTCTTTGACTACTTTTAGAACGTTAATAAATGTTTCCTTATTTTTCAGATAACAAATGATGTTGGCTGTGTAGTTTCATTTCAGGATAGGCCTAACTATATTCAACAGAGAAACGGTAATTGTTGCTTTACTTTTTGTTTTCAAATGTGTCCGACTCTAGGCATAGGCTTCACAGCCTGCTCCCAAGGCCCATCAGTCCTCCTACATACCATACACCTCCACATGTCACCACTTCGGTCTTAACACTCACCGTCCATACTGAATACATGCCAGGGTTGTCGCATACAGGACTGGTGCACTGGTATTAGCGGGGGTATTTTTATGACATGTCGGCGGGTCTTCAGTAGATCAGTAAAGTCTGCTTTTGCGAAATTCTAATCCTTAAGCTGTTCTCTGCCCCAGCGGGGATTAGAACCTTGGTCCGGTAGGACTGCAGGCAACCTCTCTACCAATTCAGTCACCGCCTCACTTATTGAGGTTGATTGAAAATGTTTGTAGAATTCATTTTAGACAACTACCACTTCAGAGATGAAATCACAGCGCAGCAGAAGGTACAGTCACTCATAAAAGAAAAGACCCCCCCCCCCCGGGTTAGAGGCAATAGAACTCGGGGTATTCAGTGTTGGTAACAGTGTATTTGACGTCAGCCATATGGGGGGATGAGGAGGGGTGTTTGAGAGGAGGGCGGAGTTAATCTGCACGAAACACTGCTTCAATCCACATTTCGAGTCAAACATACATTATATCTGACTTGTTATCAAGGCATATGTATGTAACCCATCACATTGGAAAAAGTTTATCGTTAGCTGAATAAAACCGTCAGCCGGTGGAAGGAATAAGATCTAAATGAAACCCCCGGCCTCAAGGGTTAAATGAATGGGCTCGACACACTTAGAATGAACTTTGAATGAACTTCCCCCAAACGCAGATTCACACCCCCACACCTGACGTCATTTACAGTGTTACCAGGACCGATATCATATTGGTTGAAAGGTGTCTTGGCCGGGGGGGTCGTTTCTTTTATGAGTGACTGTACCTATGATTCCAAAGTAACAACAGAAATCGCTTATCTGGTACTGATATCTTGGTTCTGAAAACCTTGATCACCCAAGATAAGCTTATTCTGCAGAACACGCTTGGGATCGTTGGATAAAGCTTTTGGCCTGTTTCTCAATAAAAATTTAAGGAGTTACAGAGGACAAAGGACTTCATCTGTGAGGAAATTGTTTTAGAACAGAAATAAATTTGTGTTTATTTTCAAACCACATGATTGATTGTTGCGCATTTGTAACCACCTAAGAACATTTTGAACTGTGTTCGGTACATCATGGTAGCGGGTTGGATATCTGAGTACATCAATTTCATTAATGGATTACTTTCATGCTAAAAAAAAAAAAAATATTCTCGCGACCTCGCATCACAAGACTGTCAATTCTGGCGCGAATTATACCTCCGAAAAAACTAATGACGGTCCCTCTTGCCTCCCACCCACAGGTGATGGGGATGATGATGATGATGATGATGAGGAGGAGGGAGGTTCAAATGAATTCCACTGGAGCTACGAAGGTCACACCGGTAAGTAACAAAGTATATGTTAAGAATTACCCAAAGAAAACACTTGGGAACAAATATGAACAAAAAACTGGTTGAAATTGTTTTAACGAATTGACCAAAGGCAACAAACAGCCTGAAGCCAGCAATGAACTTAACGCTAGGACAATACCAGGGGTTGTCCAGGTTGTACTGCGTGTGAGATAGCAGTATAGGTGACTGACTGAAGACTGAGATACTGACTTACGCTGGACATGGAGATATTATGTTTGACTTGCTATCACTCATAAGAGACAGTGAGGCTACCCTATTTTTCCTGTTACCTAGCCTTCTTGGAAAACTTTCAGAAAATTGGTCAGATTCATCTGCAAATATTTAAAAGAAAGGGGTTATAAAGAAAACAAGTACAAAATTCAGGAGTTACATATCCTACAAGAGTTATGCGCCACGATCCCGAAAATAGCAAGTGGTTGACACAGTCTGGTTCTTAGAAATATTCCAGAAAGTAAATAAGGAAAGCTTTCCATAAGTCAACAGACGATTATGAAGACACTTTCACAGCTACACCAGCACCGCGTCCTGTGCCACATGGCCGATTATGCGGGTATGGGCCTGGGGAAGTATTGACATCCGAGAATGGGCAATCTGGACCGTGCGCACATTCAGAGAATGGGCGGCTGTCCCACTTACATTCCCTCGTGGAGACACGTGGAAATAAGATAGTCCACGCCTGCATCATCTCAGCTGAGCAAATAAATTCATAGATCATTCATATGGAGGAAGGAGCAAAGAGGGTTCCAGGCTAGGAGACAAGAGTCGATTAATGGGGATGGAGTGAGGTTTATGTTTAGATTTTTATTTTTAGCCGCATATTGGAGAGTGCGAATAAATAGGTATGCTCGTGGAGGCATACAAGTGGTGGTGTTTCAAGATTAAACTTCTGGATGACAGACTCTGGCATTACACAGACCTTGTAAGTATGTTCCTTGTTACGGGGTTCAAAAGCAAGGATAAGAAGCATGATGTGAAAGCATTGTGTCGACCTGACTTGATCTCTTGTGCAAGTAGGGATCCTGAATTAATTTTACATGACCTGAAAGACCTGATGCAGCTTATGGGGGAAAAAAATTTTCATAATGGGTTATTCTGCTGACTCGCCTGTTCCAACTCTCATGACCCCCATTTTCCTTCTCTCTCTCTCTCTCTCTCTCTCTCTCTCTCACATACACACACACACACACACACACACACACACACACACACACACACACACACACATTGACCTACAGTATCACCCTTCAGGTCCGCGGAATTGGGCAAAGCATTACCCCTTTTGCGGATATCAGCGCCAGTCTCCTATTGATCTCTACAACGGGAAACTGGTGACGACATGGAATCCCTTCCAGTTCTTCAACTACAACGTTATACCAACATCAGTCAAAGTCACGAATAATGGACACTCAGGTACGCTTATACTGTTTTTACTCTAACCTGGTCTAAAACTGGCATCTCTCGGATTCTCACCATCTTGAATGACGAGTTGCAAAAACTTATCATCATTGAAATACGATGCTAGTCACCAAAATGTGTTATGGAAAGGACGTACTGTAGAGGCGTATAATTGCCCCTTACCTCTGGTAATCTACGTGAAATAAGCTGTAAGAGGACGAAAATTTGGGTCAGGTTAATGTAAAAAGGATATAGTTCCTTCATGGAGTTGTGAAATCCAGTGAGGTGTCCTAGGTTATTCATTACGGTTAACTTTCATACTCTGAAGACATGGTCAGTTGTTTTCATCTGACAATGATCTCGAATTCAGTTTTGCTCCATTGATGGCCAAGTGTAGCCTCATAAAGGGGTTGATTTGACCAGTGACCAAGAAGGCTCATTGCTACTTCATGAGTAAGGCCTATCGCACTTCATGCAACCACAGCATAGTATTTGTGTGTATGGTCCAGCTCCGTCAGATGAAAACATACTGACTGCAAAAACACTTCCTCGGCCAATTTTGCTAGTGACCGTAGCACGACCGCTGTTCTCAGCCTCTCACTTGGTTCTTACGTACGCTAACGTAATATAATCAGGAAATGCTGACACGCAGATCACTATCCACATTTTTATCAGCAAGAATCATAACTCACATTGGTAGGTTTGGAGGGCCAGATTTTTGAGCTATCGATTAGTAAACTGACAGAGATTCCTCAATAAGCCTCCCACGCTGATTATTCGGATTTACCTAAATCAGGTATTTCTTTACCGGCAGCCATGATCACAGTGGACACGCCGATCAGACCCTACGTGCGTGGCGGGAATCTCAACGGCGAATATGAGTTCGCGCAGCTTCATTTCCATTGGGGATCCAATAACCCAGTTGGCTCGGAGCATCTCATCCGACACAACAGGTAAGTTGGGAGGTAGACGATGATTAGGGTGGAGTATGGCGGTGGATGACGTGGAGTTTTGCTGCGGTCAGGATACAGTTTTGCGGCAGTTTGGGTGGAATATGGCGGTGGTTGGGATGGAGTATGGAGAAAGGCAGTGGTTAAGGTGGAGTATGGCAGTGGTTAAGGTGAAGTATGGCAGTATTTAGGGTGGAGTATGGTAGTGGATAGGATGGAGTAACGAAGAGTTAAGAAAGAGATCATGTCGGAGTCGGAGTTAGGTTGTTGTTAGGCAATAAAGTACCTCAGGCAGGAGAGGATGAAGGATGACAGGCAAGATAAACTGAAACATGAAGGCAGAACTTAGACCACACTGAGAGGGCTTGGTATGGTGGATGGTAGACAGGGTTGAGTCAGTGAGCCATGGTTAGCTCGCTCCCATGATGAAAACAAAGGTGATGAGGCAGAGTGATAACGGAGGCAGAAGATTAAGTATGACGACAGCAGGAAAAATGGAAACCACGGGACGAAACACTGTGATATATAGAGGACACTGATTAAGTATGCTGATAATGAGGGGAAATGAATGAAATAAGGGGAAGAGGCAGTATGATAGACGTGGCGGAAGATCTGCGTATGATGGTAGGGGGCGATAAACACACACACACACACACACACACACACACACACACACACACACACACACACACACACAAGGGGTGAAACAGTATGACAGGATAAGCAGAAGATCAATATGATGACGGAGAAGATGGTTCCGCTTGCGGAATATTAGTTGGTTCGTCTCAAATGGATATGAAACTTAATGGCCTGAAGTAGCATGAGAGAGAGAGAGAGAGAGATTATAATACTGCATGCTCTCTCCTCTTAGGTACCCGTGCGAGGTGCACCTGGTGCATTACAGGAAGGTTTACAACGACACAGCAACGGCCGTTTTGTACGAGGACGGTCTGGCGGTACTCGGGGTCATGTTTACCATCACAGAGCAAGACAACCCAGCACTCGCAGGACTTGTAACGGGCCTTGCCAACATCACGCTGCCAGGTGATACTTTGTGCTGTTTTGTTTATCACGGAACTCGATGCTTTGTGTGACTTAAACCTCTAACTGTACTTGTTACAATCTAAAACAGAACTGGTGGGTTTTGTTTCGTGTATCACGTAAGATATTTCTGCTTAGATTTACTGCTAACCTCTTTACTATTGTTTCTTAATACAGACATCGTCGGGTGGTTGCACTACATCAAGTTCATATCATGAGAGAGAGAGAGAGAGAGAGAGAGAGAGAGTGTGTTACATGCTTTCGTTATTTCCGTGAAGATATGGGCAAACACAATTCCTTCACATTCGTTCCTTTACCATCAGGTCAAGAGGTCGCCATTCAGCCCATTCCGCTGTCAACCTTCCTACCCAACAACAGGAAGAAGTTCCACCGCTACCTAGGCTCTCTGACCACACCGCCCTGCAACGAGGTGGTAGTGTGGACGGTCTTCCATGACAAACTAGACGTATCGGACAAACAGGTGAGGAGATAAGAGTAAATATATTCTCCTATACTCTTTTAACTCTAAAATTGTCATCTCTCCAGCCTGACTGCTTAGCTGTAACAATAGAGTAACTTTCGTGCAGCATTGTGTTCTGCTTACTGAACTATGTGAAATACTGTTGGCTGCAAAAAGACTAACATGTGGGCCAAGTGAAGGTAAAACGAGTATAATGACAATTAACACATCCTCTTACTCTTCATTTTCTATCTTATTTTGTGCCGTCATTCTTGATCTAGCATTTAGTTCCTTCAGTACAATGACGTCGTTTCTCATTTATCCATGCTGCCACAAAACGTCTGTACTCGGCTAAGGAATGGCTCTTGAAACTGGAGATGTCAGATATAGCCTTCATTAATCCTTTCAGTACAAGAGGTCTTCCTAGGTAGCAAGAAAAAATAAGTAAGACGTCATCACAATAAAGGGGTCAAACGCCTTTGTGTTTCATTCAGGATTTTAAAAACTTTGAATGGTCTTTTTTATTTTCAACGGCCGTATAAAATAGTCTGTGGTTAGCAAGACTAACATGGTGAAGTGTGGCTATACCCCTACAGATGGCACAGTTCCGCACCTTGAAGGACGCCAACGCAGATGCCCTGGTTGACAACTACCGTCCTGCTCAGTCTCTCGGTAGCCGCCAGGTGAGTTCTTTTTCCGATGTGAGTTCTTTTTCCCAGGCGAGTTCTTTTTCCAGGATGAGGTATTCTTCCCAGGTGAGTTCTCTTTCCTACTTTTTCCAAGGTGATTTCTTTTCCCAGGTAAGTCATTGTTCCCAGGTGAGCTCTTTTTCACATGTGCGGTTCCTTCAAGTTACGCGTTCAAAACCAGGCTTCAAGTTTCGAAGAACGTGGCAGTGCTCTGTTTGTTTATATCCGACTGGATTTACCTCTTTAAAGAAGAAATAGTATGGAATAAGGAAGCTAGAAAATTTATGAACAAGGTTTTCGAATTTAAAGAAACTGCTTGAAACTTGAAGCTTACCTGTAAAACTGCCTGAAACTTGAAGCTTACCTGTAAACGTGGAACTGAATGGGAAATGTGCCGTATTTTGAAGCCGGATTCTTAAACATATTTACGATTGATTCCATGTTGTAACTTTGATCTGTTATTATACGAAGAACTGGATACAAAAGAATATTCTGAACCCTCCTTTACTAGCTTATGTTTCCTGCAGAGAAAGAATATATATATATACAGTATATATAATCTTACGACAATTCTCCTTCGTAACTATATTTATTCTGTTATTATCTTTATTTTTTTATTTTTTTACTTATTTTACTGGAGAAAGAACAAGAGGCATGAGAAGACTGTACTCGTCTTGCCTTTACCTTCCCACAAGAACAGTTTATGGTTACGACAGGGAATCTACCATAAATATATTCAGGAATGTCGCACATGGACTGTTGATTTTCTTTTTTAAATTGGTAACATTAACTAATTCTGTGCCGGTAAAGCTATAACATAATTTAATATTATGTTACTGATCATACTGTCTAATACCTATAATTCCTGTTGCAGCTTTACTTCGCCGACTTGGACTAGTATGCCGAACTGGTCATATCGTTCAGAAGATTCAAGATCACTATCAGCACCAGCTTACTTCATCAGCAGTGTCCTTCCTCCACTTTCTTATACTTTCTGTAGCGGAGATATTTCCTAAAGGTAGTAGCTTGATGAGGCTGTTTTACAATTGTGTGTTAAGCCAAAATTAAATTCAAAAGCATCAAAACCTACAAAAGAAAATTCAAAATGGTAAAAGACAATCCCAGGCTACTCCTTTTGGGATGCAAGAGATCCCGAAGCTAAAGGTTACCATAGTCATATACACCAATATTCTTTTCCCGAAGCTAAAGGTTACCATAGTCATATACACCAATATTCTTTTCCCGAAGCTAAAGGTTACCATAGTCATATACACCAATATTCTTTTCCCGAAGCTAAAGGTTACCATAGTCATATACACCAATATTCTTTTCCCGAAGCTAAAGGTTACCATAGTCATATACACCAATATTCTTCTCCCGAAGCTAAAGGTTACCATAGTCATATACACCAATATTCTTTTCCCGAAGCTAAAGGTTACCATAGTCATATACACCAATATTCTTTTCCCGAAGCTAAAGATTACCGTAGTCCAATACACCAATACTCATTTCTAACAGAATTTTATTTGTATAATGCTTCTGGTCATCTCTGGAAGATTTAAACCGCTACACTTAAGCACAGCCTTCATCTCCGTCTCTAGTGTCTTCAACTAGGTCACTACCTGTCTGCTAAGACCTGCAGCAAAATATAATGTAAACACACACACACACACACACACACACACGAAACATTAGTTTCTCACTTTAAACTCTTGCATTTCTTACTTTATAATGTGTTTACTACAGTAAGTGTGTATTGCTGCTTCTTCCAGAGGGTACTGTAGTAAGGTAGCCAAGTTGGTATTTTTCGTGTGCAGCTGTGTGTTGAAATGATATTGATTTTATTATGTAATCGCAAATGTTTCCCTCACCGTTTTCAACAAACTATTTATCACTGATGAAAACGTAACCCCAACAACTGCTTCTTGTGTTGCAGTTGTTGCTTAGTTATCAGTCTTTGCTTGATGTTTGTTCTATATTATAGGAAGTGACAAGACAGTCGGACAAATCCTACTACCTGTGCTACAGTGCTTTCGACACCTCCTAAGGATCAGCCATTAATCTCTGTAAAAAATAAAATGTTAGAGATCATTCAGTATAGTGATGTCTTTATTCTGTTTTTTTTTCTGTTGCCAGACGATTTCAGTTAACTCACTGAACTGTAGGGATTAGATATGACCTCCATTTATTACTCCTTCAGTACCAGGGGCATTTCCTAAGTTTAAAAAGGCGTCTGGAGATAGCAAGAATAAAATAAAATAATTACATCACGGGATTCAAGGGGATGATACTTGTTGAGAGTTACATCACTTTCCATTTGTGTGAAGTTTAGTATTCCTTTTGGTTTCCTGTATAAACTGTGTGAACCTTATACGATTTTTTTTATGCTACTGTTGGAATACTGTGGATGTGAACAGGTGGTGAGAGAGGGCAACGCGATCCACTACATCAAACTCCTGCAGAGAGAGAGAGAGAGAGAGAGAGAGAGAGAGGAGGGGGGGGAATGTTTGCGTTATGAGCCATGAACCTGCCAAGCAGACTGTTACACTGGAAAGAGAGAGAGAGAGAGAGAGCGAGAGAGAGAGAGAGAGAGGCTTGAGTTATGGGCTACGAACCTACCAAGCAGAGTTACACGGGAGACAGATTATGGAGTTAAAACAATGTAGGGTGATGGAATCAGCGCAGTAATTGTGTGCTATAATATGCGACGAATACTTTAATATAAGAAAAAAATTAACATCCCACTACGTTATGAGTGGGTCCACAGTTCTTCTCCTCGTACATAATTTGCCCCAGGATTACATTTAGTCGGTACTATCGCTATAAGTGTCAACAGGATTATATGTACGGGTATGGCAGTTTTGGCTGCAGCCCGATTACAGGATAACACATATACAGGCCTACGGGCAACAACCCAATTCCAAAGCTAAAAACAAAAATCTGAAAACATAAACTTTGTCCTCGTTTAGTGTGGCTGTATTAAATACAAGTGGATGTAATATTTCATGATAATGTTTCAAAGGCCGAGTGAAGTGAGCAGGTGGAATGCGAAATGAGCCCAACTAACGACATATCTTGAAGGGGAGCCACAGGTTCAGATATCAATGATCACGCTTTAACAGTCATTTTATATGCGTGATCGATATTACAGTAACTGTATTGAATAGGTAGTTGTCTGATCCTATTTTATCTTACATATTTGATTTCATTTGGTGTAATATCTTGATGTATACATTTTGGATGCTTATTCTATTACAGAATTGCTTGTGAACTATGTCTTTCATAACCTTTTACCTCACACATTATCAGTTTTCAAGTCTTCTGTGGCAGACAATTAGGGGATTAATTCTTCCGATGCCCGCGACAAACGAATAAGAGAAGAAAATATATATTGTGCTCTCGTGTCCAGAGCACACGTAATAGGCCAAGGGACGGGTAGCACTGAGGCACGAGGGATGGCGACTGGGAAAGGGAAAAGAACGGGACAGAACAAAGGAAAGCTGTAAAAATACTGGGAGAGAAAGGAAGGTGGAATATAATTTAGGAAGAGACATAAATGGAAGAGGAGGACAGTCATTTTACTAGTACAGAGCAATATAAACGGAACGGAGGAAGAGTATGAGGTTGAATTAAGTAAAAGGATGAACAATATTTCGAAAAAAGATAGCAAATTCGAAGAGGAGGATTCCCATTTGAATAGTACAGAGCAATGTTATGGAAAAGGATGGGAGAGTATGAAGGTGAAAGGAAGGTATGGTTGCTAAGGACTGAAACTGGAAACAGCAATGAGAAAAATGGAGCAAAAGGTGTATTAGACTGAAATTAAGGAGCAGAATCTGCACTAGATTAACCTCCTCGAATTCCATTAGCAAACCTCGTATACTGTTAAGATTTTTCTGTTAATCATCCATGAGTGCACCTGATTCTTCCATTCCTAACACCACCCTCCTTGCCTCCCGTCCTGCCTAACACTACCTTACTTCATCCATGTCCTGTCTAACACCATCTTGCCTCACCTCTTCTCTGCCTAACATCACCATACCTCCCACCTACACTTTCTAACTCCACCTTTCCTCACCCCTGCCCTGCCCAAAACCACCTTACTTCATCCCTGTCCTGTTTAACACCATCATGCCCCACGACTGCCCTGCCTAACATCACCATGCCTTCCTCCTGCACTTTCTAACACCACTCTGGCCCACCCATGCCCTACCAAACACCACCCTTTTTCACCTTTGTCCTGCCCACCACCACCTTACTTCACCTATGTTCTGCCTAACACTACTCTGCTACTCTGTCTCACCCCTACCTTGCCAAGCGTTAGCCTGCCATACTGTGGTCTTCTCTCACGCCACTGGGTCCCACTCCCTCCCTGTCTAACATCACTATACCCTACTCTTTCTCTAACGCCTCCCTGCCTCCTTCTACCCTCATTTCTTGACGGTATCTCACTTTTGCTTTATTTCAACCTTCATCCTGTCTTACGTTTTTCCTGACTCATTCTCCATACTTACTCACGTCAGCCGTGCCTCACTCCTCCTACTAATTCTCTTCAACGATACCTCGCACTTTCAAACTGCTACCATTAGCGCATGTTATTCTTCGTCAGATCTGGTCATATATACTTACAGAGTGATGCCTATAATAAAATGCAAGAACACTTACTTATGGATTAGAGAACAAGATAAGGTTTCAAGATGCATCCCTCTAAGATGCTTGGATAT
Source organism: Coenobita brevimanus (assembly GCF_032717465.1). Classification (NCBI taxonomy): domain Eukaryota; kingdom Metazoa; phylum Arthropoda; class Malacostraca; order Decapoda; family Coenobitidae; genus Coenobita; species Coenobita brevimanus. The sequence continues at coordinate 23,022,209 of NC_136954.1, read as the reverse complement.
ATTGGGTGAAGGTCTACAAAACTTGTGCGATAGTATGAACCGTGAGGGAGGAAAAAACAAGTGAATGGCAAGAAAAGCAGTTGAAACCCAGTGGAGGAATGGCAGAAAAACGCGAAAAAATCCTATAAAATCAAGTGTGCTTCAGCGATCATTTTTGGTTACTTAGTATGTGCAAAAATGAAGCACCCTGATGTGACATTTGTGGACTGAGTCATGTGAAGACATGTGCAAGGGTACATCAATGGAATTTACTCCACTGTGCACAAAAATTAATCGACGAATGATTATAAAAACAATAACATGTATATTCGAAGTGAAGATTTAATAACAAACTTTCCAGATCACTAAACACATTTTAACAAGATCACACAGCTGACCTGGGTGGGGAACAAATTAATATATTTTGTTCTAATTCTCCCAGCAAGGTTACAGCGTGTTATTGGCCGTATTTTACTTATCATGGGAGGCTTCGTAACACCCGATTTACTTTGCATAGTGCACAGTAGCATTATCTTGTTCAGTAAATATATTATGTTAATACCCACATAGTTTGCATCAATAACATACTAGAGGATATTGAGGTATAACACCTGTATCCAAAACAAATGATGAGGAGGAAGTGTTACGAAATATTTCAAAGCCACTTAAAGTATGACAGTTTATCTGAAGAGACAAAAACATGTATAGTCAAAAGTGTGTGTGTTTGGAGGGGATAAAGGAATCTGGTGAGAGGTATTGGAAATGTAACTACCGGTTTGGGGGATGTATGTGCGATGGGTGCAAAAATGAGAGAGAGAGAGAGAGAGAGAGAGAGAGAGAGAGACAGACGGACAGACAGACAGAAAGACAGACAGTTAGACACAGACAGACAAACAGACAGAGACAGACAGACAGACTGATGGGAAGAGGACGTAAATTAACCAATGTGGCTTGGGTAAAAGTATCGTGTGTGTGTGTGTGTGTGTGTGTGTGTGTGTGTGTGTGTGTGTGTGTGTGTGTGTGTGTGTGTGTGTGTGTGTGTGTGGTTCTAATTTAACACAATTAATACATGTCACACACACATATTCCTCGTCTTGTAGCAGCTGTATATCTTAGTTGGAGTGATTGCCACCGTTTGGGGTTATTTTAATAGGAGATAAATAAGAAAAAAGTTATGCCATTATATCTGCAGAAATAAGACGAAATATAACAGAAGGTAAGAGGTGTAAAAAAATCCTAACCAACCCTAAATAACCCCACTTAGCCGCTAAAGTGTCTCAGTAAAGGTGATTATTGTATATACGGATTACGTTTACTAGGGTCCATATTTTGAGGTGAAAATCATTACCAAGAAACTGACTCGTCTGGGTGAAAACACACACACACACACACACACACACACACACACACACACACACCACAGTGCACCTCTATGCTCACAAATCACCAAGAATTATTGCACGTTCACACACACACACACACACACACACACACACACGCCGTATATTGTTCATTGTATACATATATATGTGTAGCCTATATAATAAGTATAAGTTAGGGCACACCCTCTGGTCCAGGTGCAGCAGTTAACATTATATTGCAGAGGTGACTCAAACTACTCCCGTAAAGGACCCTGTCCTCCCAGGAAGACAGTTGTGTTGAGACGGTGGAAATGTCTCCCTTACTGACCTTATCCTGGCACCTTCCTCATTCTGACCTTCTATGGATCGCCAGTATCAGTGCAGTGCCTGGGTATGCAGCGTGACCCAAAAACAACCAGTGTGAAAAATTGCAAAAACTTCAAATTCGCCATTACCTTTGAAGAAATTAAAGAGAAATGAGAAAGCACCGTGAAATCCGTGTAAACAGCTGTCTTTACATGAATGCACGGTTTTTAAATTAATATCTTAAATATTGTTAGGCTTTACTGCTTTTTTTTTTTTTTTTTTTTGCAATACACTCGATCCACCAACTCCACGCCAACCCAGGATATCAGAGCCCCCTACCTAGCAATCCTTTTTTCTTCTCGTCACATCTGCGTCAGTACAACCGTATCACACTTACACCCTTATCAACACATCACATATAGGCTACACATACAGTATATCACCACATCACACCTATACTCATATCACCACATCACATCTACACTCATATCATCACATCACACCTTCACTCATATCACCATATCACACCTACACTCATAACACCACATCACATGTAGGTCTACACTCATACCACGATATCACACCTACACTCATAGCACCACATCACACGCAGGCCTACACTCATATCACCACATCACACCTACGCCCATGCGACCATACCACATAATATGCAAGAACATTTACTTATGGATAAGAGATCAAAATAAGCTTGCAAGGTACATTCTGCCAAGATGCTTGGATATACTGTACTGGGTGAATTACTAAAAAAATTTGTGCAACAGTAAGTATGGTGAGAGAGAGAAAAAAAATAAAAACTTAAAGTGAATGGCAAGATAGAAGTTGAGACCCAGTGAAGAAATAGTCGTAAAACGCGAAAAATACTAAATCAAATGTGTCTGAAGGCATATTTTTGGGTAGTTAGTAAAATTATATGCCAGAATGACGCACCCTAATTTGACATTAATGTGAGCTGAGTAACGTGAAGACGCGTGTACATCAACGGAATTATCTGACTGTGCACAAAATTAACTGACGAATGATTTTTAAGAACAGCATGTTTTTTCGACGAGAAGTTCCAATGATAACAAACTTTCCAGATCACGAAAGACGTTTTAACAAGACCACACAGCTGATCTGGGTGGGGAGCAAACTAACATATTTTGCTCTCTTTCTCCACCCCAGGTAACACAGTGCTTTGGGCTGTACTCTAGCTGGCATGGGAGGCTTCGTAACACCTCTTCCTAAGCGATGTACTCTGCATATTGCATAGTAACATCGTCATTTTCGGTATTTATATCATTTTCATATCGACATAATTTGCAGCAGTAACATACAAGAGGATACTGAGGTCTATCTATCTATCTATTGCCAGACGCCTCAATCCCGTTTGGGGTGGCCACAAACAAATCGCCTCCAAGTCGCCCTGTCCCCCGCCATTTCACTCACCTGCTCCCAACTCACACCCCCCTCTCTCATATACCTCTCCACCCCATCTCTCCATCTCATCCTCGGCCTCCCCCTCCCTCTTTCCCCCTCCACCTCACTCACATACACTCTCTTCGTCAGTCTTTCACCCTCCATCCTCTCCACATGGCCAAACCACCTCAGTGTGTTCCTCATAACGCTTCCTATCACATCCACATCAACACCACAACGCTCCTTTATATCCTCATTCGTCAGCCTGTCTCTCCATGTGACTCCACAGGCTCCTCTTAAATAACTCATTTCCACTGCTCTCACTCTTGACTTGTGTCCTTCCAACAACGTCCAAGCTTCACTTCCGTACGTTAGAGTTGGTATCACAATACTGTCATGTACGAGTAGTAACTTTTTCACTTCCATGCTCACTTCCCTGTTTCTTATCACTGCTTTCAAAGAACCAGCAACCTTTCTTCCCTGCAGTACCCTTTCAAGCACTTCACCCTCCAAACCTCCATCCTTACTCATCACACTACCCAAGTACTTAAACGTACTCACATTTTCCAATTCCTCACCATCCAACCTCGCTGTACATTCACTGACTTCACCTCTCTCAAAGACCATCACTTTACTCTTCCCTACATTCACCTTTAGATTCCGTTTCTTACACACTCTTCCAAACTCATCCACCAAGCCTTGCAGCTCCCCTTCGTCTTCACTCAACAACACGGTATCATCTGCAAACAACAGTACAGGGAGTTTCCAAACACTATCCTCTCTCACCAGGGCCACTCCAACATCCACTACCCTACCTTGTACCTCTTTTATTACCCCATCCATGTACAGATTGAACAACCATGGAGACATGACACATCCCTGTTTCAACCCAACTTTCAAAGAGAAAAATTCACTTAGTTCACCATCCACACGCACTGCAGCCTTCGCACCATCGTACATACTCTTCACAGCATTCAACAACTTCCCATCTATTCCATATATTCTTAACACTTTCCACAATCCTAGTCTATCCACCCTGTCATATGCTTTCTCCAAATCCATGAAAGCTGCATACAACTTCTTTCCCTTCTCTAGAAACTTTTCCACTAAAGATCTGAGAATGAATATCTGATCTACACAACCTCTTCCCTTCCTAAAGCCTCCCTGTTCTTCTCCAACTAATTTCTCTGTTCTTTCTCTAACTCTGTCAATAAGTATCCTACCATATACTTTTCCTATTATACTAAGAAGACAAATGCCCCTATGATTACCACACACTTCTTTTTCCCCTTTTCCTTTGTACAAGGGAATAATTATACCTGACTTCCAATCCTCCGGGACTCTACTGAGGTAAAATATACAAAAAAATTTATAAGGAGAAGATGTTACGAAAAATCCAAATTCTCTTAGAGTACGATTTATCTGAAGAGATTAAAATATGTAAAGTCGAATATATGTGTGTTTGGGGGAAGGGGACAAAGGAATCTGGAGAGGAATATTGGGAAAAAAGTGACTACAAGTTTGGAGGATGGTACCATGAGTGCTTAAATGAGAGAGAGAGAGAGAGAGAGAGAGAGAGAGAGAGACGTAAATTAAGCAATGCCATTTGAGTGTAAATACCATTTGTGTGTGTGTGTGTGTGTGTGTGTGTGTGTGTGTGTGTGTGTGTGTGTGTGTGTGTGTGTGTGTGTGTGTGTGTGTGTGTGTGTGTGTGTGTTTCTAATTTACCACAATTAATATACTTCATACATAATCCTCGTCTTGTAGCAGCTGTATTTCTTAAATGGAATTATTACCACGGTTTAGTTTGTTTAACAGCAGATAAAAATGAAAAACCTACTGCCATTATATTTGCAGCAATGAGACTTAATATTGTAGAAAGCATGAGGTGGAAATGATCAAAATCCAGCCTAAATAACGCCACTTAGCCGACAGATTGCCTCAGGAAAGGTTATTATTGTATATAATGGTTACCATTATCAGGGTTCATATTTTAATGTCAAAATTATTATCAAGAAACTAATTCATCTGAGAGAAAACATACACACACACACACACACACACATTATGCCTCCTTGCTCACAAATCACCAAGAAATGTTGCAGGTTCACACACATATTCACTCACAGCACCAGAACTATCCCTAAATAGGCCTAAACCCACTTAGCCGCCAGATTGCTTCAGTAAAGGTGATTATTGTTGATAATAGTTACGATTATCAGGGTTCATATTTTAGTGTCAAAATCATTATCACGAAACTAATTCATCTAAGTGAAAACACACACACACACACACATTACACCTCTTTGCTTACAAATCACCAAGAAATGTTGCAGGTTCACACACATACACACAGCACCAGAACTATCCCTAACGTACTATAATTACATCCTACCCGCATACCAGTTCTTCTTCTTCTTTATAACGTCCCCTCCGCCTCCTCCTGTTCCTTCTTCCTAATCCCTCTCGTCCTTTCTATTCCTTCTTCTCTTCCTGCCTCTTCCTCCCTTTCTCCATTACCCAGCTTCCTCCTCTCCCTAAAAATGATTAATGAAATATTCACCTCTAACTAACCCTTGTTCTTCCATCTTGCTCCTCCATCTCCACCATTTTTCCCTCTTTCCAGTTTAAGCCATACTCACCCCAATATCACTGTCATCTAGTAGAGATGATGTCCACACGCACATCAGCCTGAACAAACACCTTTGCGAGTATGACTCCTAAACACAAATTGTTTTAACCCTTTACAGGCTTCTCTCCTTTGCCTCTATTCCCAATACCACCACCAACGCAGCTAAAACATAATTTGCTAAACTACCGGTTTCTCCCAGTTCTTTTTTCTTTCTTCAAATAGTTCGTCTCTAAACTGACATAAGCAATGATCTTTTCATTTGCAGATAACCTTCAGTCTCCAGCAGGTATGATTCTTGAAATACAGATTCGTCGCACCTTCCGTAAATTCAGGGATTGAAGTATTAAAGTACATTTTACCTCAGTATAGCCAAGGCCCTGCTTACCTTACACACGGGTACAAGGTTTTAAGTCCTCGTTCTTTCTCTACTTTTTCTTTTAATCAAAGCAAGTACTAAAAACAAACACACACATTTTACAAAAATATATGCCGTAGGGGATACCACAGTGGAAAACAAATTCACAGGAGATTGATCGAGACAGAATAGCCTAAGCACATGTAAGCCAATCCCTACATTATTTTATTACTTTTTACTGCAATATACGAATGCCATCTGGAAGGTGTTGGCGTAGGAGTGGAGCGTATCGAAAGCTGCTTCCAGGCTGGATCCGATCCGACCATCGCCCACACAGGCCGCGAGAACTGACGGCAGACTGGGGGAGAGAGAGGAAAACTAGATTAGCAAGTGAGAATCATAATCACCATCATCATCACCATTTATCACCATCATCACCACTCATTATACCCTCTTTCCCACTCAAGGATGGGGCGAGACGGTGACCAGAAAGCAAGGAAACATAAAATAGGAACAATAGGTCAAAATTCGAGGCGGTACAGAGGTCCAAAAGCAAATATATATATATAAAAAAATGCAGATGCCTGAACCCAATGACTAACATGAGACCAAATCTTCATCAGGACGCAGTTAAGAAAGTAATGACTCCCAACACGACCTCCTTATCTTATCTCCTCACATTCTTAACCAGTTGTCATTTCCTCTCTGGGACTTGCTTTTCTAGATATATAGGAAGTGTCTTAGCCCCTAGTCTTTTGCAATTTATTTTCTATATCACTCCTTAACATTCCCTGGTAAACTCTATTATTTATATCGGTTTAATATCGATACAGCTTGGACCAGTAGCATATTTGGGGATTTTGAGGGATAACGTGCTGGAAAAAAAACCCGCTAAGGTAGAGGTACAATGGGATATCCAGTGCCACTTACGAATGATCTACTTACTTTTTTCAAGTAAACAGTAACTTAACTCACTATATTCTGGCTACAGATTCTCTCTCTCTCTCTCTCTCTCTCTCTCTCTCTCTCTCTCTCTCTCTCTCACACACACACACACACACACACACACGTGCTAACTTATTCTCTCCTGCCCTGTATCCGTTACGTGCTGGGTGTGTTTTTATTATCACCTGTGTGTTTTACCTGCAGGAACACACGTGAATCATGTGCTTCCTCTACCATTATCTTTATGTGTGTGCATCATTTCTTAGGAGCAAACCATTGGATTCTCTCTGTCCTCTATACCTCTTACGTAGAATAATAAGTGATAATAATAAGGAAATCAATAACAATAAAAAGGAACAATAGGTCAAAATTCGAGCTGCTGGTACAGAGCTGTTGCAAAAGCAAATATATATATATATAAAAAAATGCAGATACCTGAACCCAATGACTAACATGAGACCAAATCTTCCATCAGCACCAGTTAAGAAAGTAATGACTCAACACACGACCTCCTTATCTTATCTCCTCACCTTAACTTATCATTCCCTCTCTGGGACTTGCTTTTCTAGATATATAAGAAGTGTCTTAGCCCCTAGTCTTTTGCATTTTATTTTCTATATCACTCCTTAACATTCCCTTGTAAACTCTATTTTTTATATCGGTTTAATATCGATATAGCTTGGACCAGTAGCATATTTGGGGATTTTGAGGGAGAACGTGCTGGAAAAAAAAACGCTAAGGTAGAGGTACAACGGGATATCCAGTGCGACTTACGAATGATCTACTTACTTTCTTTAAATAAACAGTAACTTAACTCACCATATTCAGGCTACAGATTCTCTCTCTCTCTCTCTCTCTCTCTCTCTCTCTCTCTCTCTCTCTCTCTCTCACGTGCTAACTTATTCTCTCCTGCCCGGTATCTGTTACGTGCTGGGTGTGTTTTTATTATCACCTGTGTGTTTTACTTGCAGGAACACGTACGTCAGTGCTGTGCTTCCTGTACCATTGTCTTTGTGTTCCTTTTTTTTTTTTTTTTTGTTTCTTAGGAGCAAAATTGGATTCTCTCTGTCCTTTATGCCTCTTATGTAGAATAATAATAATAATAATAATAATAATATCAATTACAAACCCCAAGCATGTTCAAGGATGATGCAGGATTAAGCTGAGCATTATTAAACATAAGTGGGTATAACTGTGGAAGATTTTGTCGGATTGATAGGTGCAAAAACTGAGTCTTTGATGCATTAAAAACAACTAGATTATTTTTACCCCAGTCAGAGATACAAGCCAAGTCAGACATTAGGTGTCCCATAGCCTCATCCCTTGCCTGCTAAAGTAACTGCTGAGATGGACGTTGTGGGAATTGAATGGAAAGGTGAAGGGTGGAGTCATCAGCGTATGAGTGGATAGGGTTAGATGTATAGCTTAGAAGGTCATTAATGAATAAAAGGAAGAGAGTTGGTGATAGGACAGAGCCCTGAGGAGCACCACTGTTAATAGATCTAGGAGAAGAACGATAGCAGTCTACAACAGCGGCTATAGAACGACCAGAAAGGAAGCTAGAGATGAAGGCACAGAAAGAGGGATAGAAACCGTAAGAGGGCAGTTTGGAAATTAAAGATTTATGCCAGACTCCATCGAAAGCCTTTGAGATGTCAAGTGCAATGGCAAAGCTTTCGCCAAAGTCCCGAAAGGAGGATGACCAGGAATCTGAAAGGTAGGTGAGAAGATCGCCTGTGGAGCGTCCCTGACGGAACCCATACTGACGATCAGAAAGAAGGTTGTGATAGGAAAGATGCTTTAAAATTTTTCTATTAAGAAGAGACTCAAAAACTTTTGAGATACAGGATGATAAAGCAATTGGGCGATAGACAGAGGGTTGGGAATGGTCACCCATCTTTGGGACTGGCTGAATGACAGCAAACTTCCAGCAAGATGGAAAGATACAAGTTGACAGACAAAGGCGAAAGAGTTTGCCTAGGCAGGGTGTAAGCACAGAAGCACAGTTCTTGAGAACAACAGGAGGGACTCCATCAGGCCCATATGCCTTATTAGTACTGAGGCCAGCAATGGCAGAAAATACATCACCTGAAGAAATTTTAATGATAGCCATGTGGAAATCAGAGGGGGGGAAGTGATGGAGGAACAGCACCGGAATCGTCTAAGGTGGAATTGGAGGAGAAAGTCTGAGCGAAGAGATCTGCTTTATCAGTAGAAGAAATAGCTACAGAACCATCAGAGTTGAAAAGAGGAGGGAAGGATGATGAGATAAAGTTGTTAGAAAGGTTTTTGGCAAGGTGCCAGAAGGAGCGGGAAGAGTTCGAGTTGGAGAGTTGAGAGCATTTTGTACGGATGAAATTATTTTTAGTAGAGCGAAGAACAGACTTAGCACGATTCCGGGCAGAAATGTATAAAAGATGTGATTCAGGGGTGGGTTGGCTCCGGTACCTTTTATAGGCCCTCTCCTTGTTGCGGACAGCATTAGAACAAGTGTGATTAAACCAAGGCTTTCTTGCCTTAGTCAAAGGATATGAGAAAGGAATGTATGCTTCCATGCCTGAGAGAATAACCTCCGTAATGCGCAGGGCACACTCAGATGGCTCCCGGCCATGAAAGCAATAATCATTCCAGGGAAAGTCAAAGAAGTACTGCCTGAGGGCCTCCCAATCCGCAGCTCCAAAATGCCAGAGACGACGTTTTTTTGGAGGGTCCGCAGGCCGTACCGGAGCGATAGGACAGGATAAGGTGATAAGGTTATGATCGGAGGAGCCCAACGGAGAGAAAAGATTAACAGTGTAAGCAGAAGGATTAGTTGTAAGGAAGAGATCAAGTATGTTGGAGCTCTCTCCAAGGTGGTCAGGGATACGGGTAGGGTGCTGCACAAGCTGCTCTAGGTCATTAAGGATAGAAAAGGCGTAGGCTTGTTCACCAGGTGGATCAGTGAAAGGAGAGGAGAGCCAAAGGTGGTGGTGAACATTGAAATCTCCAAGAATGGAGATTTCAGAGAAATCTACTACTACTACTACTACTACTACTACTACCACCACCATTACTACTACTACTACTACTACTACTACTACCACTACTACTACTATTACCACTACTACTACTACTACTACTACTACTAACTACTACTACTACTACTAACTACTACTACTACTACTACTAATAATAATAATAATAATAATAGCAGTAATAATAATAATCACAGAACCTGTTCAAAACAAACTTCTTTTCCATGGCTGGCTATATGAACGATCTAAATCTAAACCCTGGTTACACAGAGAAAAAAAAAAAGCAAAATAAAAGATCAATAAAGTAAAATAGAACTAGCTCTCAGACACAAGAGTCACGAATTTTTATGGAAATAGGAGTTTGCAGGAGTGGGGGCAAATATACGTAGGCTATATACATAGTGGCTACGACTGGCTGGTGGGGGGATGCGAGAAGGGAGGGGGAGGGTGGATGTGGTACGGGTGAGGGAGGGTGGATGCGAGATGGGAGGGGGAAAGGGGTTGCGAGAGGGGAGAGGGAGGAGTGACGCGAGAGGGGAGGGGGATGGAGGTTGCTAGAGAGAATGGGGATACGAGAGGAAAGGGGAAGGAGGACTGTGAGAGGGAATAGAGAAGGGGAAGGGAGGTGGGTGAAGAGGGAGGTGGCAGGAGGGTAAAAATGAAGAAAGGGAGAGGCTTGAGAGATGACAGGGGAATAAAAGGAGTGGCAGGAGGGAAGGAGAGGGGAAAGTGGTGATAGGGGAGAGAAGGGTAGAAGAAATGGAGGAGGCTAAGAGAGGGGAGGGTGGGTGAGAGGAGGGAGAGGGGTAAGAGTTGGGAGGGGAGATGGAGAGTAAGAGGAGAGGGAAGGGACAAGATGGGAAAAGGGAAGGAAAGGAAAAGGGGGGGTGAGAAAGCAAGAAGAGACAATTCGAAAGGATGAGAGTGGGGGAAAGAAGGGGAGCTTGGGGGAAAGAGGGAGGTGGGAGAAGGGAAGGGGAACTGGAGGGAGGAGAGGGGAGAGGGAGAAGGGATTGTGCGTACTTCTCACCTTCACCCTTGAAAGGTCTCTCTCTCTCTCTCTCTCTCTCTCTCTCTCTCTCTCTCTCTCTCTCTCTCTCTCTCTCTCTCTCACACACACACACACACACACACACACACACACACAGACGAATGTTGGTCATTGCTCGCTCCTGAGGGAGAGTAGGATTAACGGGTGAGGTAGACCAGAGGAAGGTAGTAGAGAAGATAGGAAGTACGAGTGGAGGTGGGGTGGTAAGGTTGGGGAGGGGGAGGTAAAGTAAGGGGGCAAGAGGAGATATGAAAAAATGAGGGATGAGTTTTGTTTCACTTCTCTCCATTTTCTCCAAGTCATCTTCTATAAAACAGACTTATAGACTTAAACATTTCCATTATTTACAAAACTGCACACATGATACCTATGTCTGGCGCTGAGGGAGATGGAGAAATGGAGAAATCAGAGTAGAGGGAGGAGAGGAAAGGGAGAAGGGGAGGAGGGAGAGGGATGAAGGGAGGAGAAAGGAGGTGGAGCAGAGGGCAGTAAGTCTCATCCCATTCCAGCCCCCTCCCTGGTAACACGCTCAAGCTCCTAAGACCACTATACGCTAAATGTAATCACCTGGATTTATGTGCAGTACTACTCTTCCAAGTCACCAGGGAGTTGATGATACTGTACCCTTTTTCTCTGCCTTGACATACAACTGCCATCTATCCTTCTTGAATGCTGGGTTATAACAACAGATTTACGCTGTGCAGAGGATGTAGAGCAGTAGCAATGTCTTATTCAGCCACTGAGCAACGTGAAATAAGCTGCAAAAGGACGAACACCTGTGCCAAGTTAAGGTAAAACGGACTTAATATTATACTCGTAATACCACTTTCATAATCCCATACTCACAGATAGTCACCGTACATAAAATCGTTTGGTTTCTGTCAGATTTTTGTCCTTTTGCTACTTATTTCGCATGGCACTGGTAAAATATATAATGATACGGCTCGATAGCCTTTTCACAGCACTTCGTGGACAGCATCATATTCTAGTGTTAATCTACAATTACGCCTCAGCATTCAAGATGATGAGATGGCCATTTTAGGCCAAGTCAGAGTTAGCAGCAAGAATAAAACAGGAGAAATTGCAGTCGCCCATTGAGGTTTACTTAAGACGATTTTAATGCAGGCTACTGTTAATCCACTCAGTAAAAATTTTATCATACACAAATATTAACCGTTAAGAGGGAGCATATATAAAACGGAAATGACGTCCGGCTATTTCCAGCCAAGTCCTGTCAATTTTATGCAGCATTAAAGAGATCTATGATTCTGTAGTAATGAACGAAGGATATATTAAACCCTATCATTTTCTTAACTCCATCCTACTCTGAAAATAATTTAGAGACGATATGAATAGAATGAAAGTAACATCCCCTTTTCCCTCCTCGTCATTCTCTCTGCCTCCTTTCCTGCTCTCTCTCTCTCTCTCCTTCCCATCCATTAATTCGACCAATCCTCACCCTAGGCTCTGACACACATCATCATCCCTCACTCATCTCTCGTCCCCCTTCCCCCTTGTCTCCAACCTCTCTCTCTTTCTCTCTCCTACGTCTTATCCACATAAATGACGACTGCCTTGCCTGACACATCTTTGTTCTCTCTCTCTCTCTCTCTCTCTCTCTCTCTCTCTCTCTCTCTCTCTCTCTCTCTCTCTCTCCTACATCGCATCCATATAGCCTATATGAAGACTGTCATGGCTGACACATCTTTGTTCTCTCTCTCTCTCTCTCTCTCTCTCTCTCTCTTGCCTTCCCTCTACCTTCTATTTCCTCTCTGCTCACTCTCATCCCCCCCTCACTTCCCCTCTCCCCCTCTCCTCCTCTCCCCTCTCCTCCCTACCCTTCTCGCCTCTCCCTCCTCTCTCCCCCCCTCCCCTCTCCCCTCTGCCTCCTCTCCTATCACAACATATTTCTCTAAATCTGGGGCATCCTTAACCGCTTCTAAAAAACAAAACAAAAAAAAAAAAAAAACGGTGGGTAGGGGGGGTCCTAAGGAAAACTGTCTGGTGGTAGCAACGGCAAAATGGCTCACTTTACTGAACGAGTTAAAGGTAGTTATGTCTAATCAGGGATTTCCGGCTTGAACTCTATTAATATTTTTGTATAGTAATTTTATTTATACTTTTCTAATATCAACATAATCCGAATCAAGAACACAAAAGAGAATTTTAAATCGTGTCAGGCAAGATAAATTGCTAAGGAAGAAGCGTTACGACAGTCCCCAAGGCAGTGAGAATACGCCCCCCAATGGCTGGAGAGAGGACGCTGGCTGGCTACTCCATGGATTGTGTCGAGTGAGGGGAATTAATCTGGGGTGCGAGGGTGATGACCTGGGGTGAGACGAGGGGAGATTAATAGGGGTGAGGGGTGATTTATTGGGGGGTAAGGCGTGAAATGGGGTGGGAGTATGGAAGGAAGTGTAAGTGAAAATTTGTTGGGGTCAAGGGAGTGTGTAGGGGTAAGAGGAGGAGAGAAAGAGGGGAGGAAATTGTAAAGGAGAGCAGATGGGTAAAGATGAAGTGAGAGGGGGGGTGTAGGGGTGAGAGGAGGGGAGAAACAGAGGAGGAAGTGGTAGAAGAGAGAATATGGGTAGGGTGAAGTTAGGGGGAAGGATGAGGGGAAAGTAGGAGAGGGGCTGAAATGAGACGGGGTAGAGGTGTGAAGGGAAAACAGATGACGTGGAGGTTAAAGGGTAGGGGAATGAATGGAGGGGTATTGGGTTGGAGAGTGAATAGAGGGGTAATGGGTAGGGGAATGAATGGAGGGGTATTGTGTAGGGGAATAAATAGAGGGGTAATGGGTAGGGGAATGAATGGAGGGGTAATGGGTATGGGGATGACTGGAGGGGTAATGAGTAGGGGAATGAGGGAAGGGGTAATAAGTAGGGAATGAAGGGAAGGGTAATGGGTTGGGGGGATTGAAAAGAGGGGTAATTGGTAGGGAAATGAAGGGAAGGGTAATGGGTAGGGGGATTGAAAGGAGGGGTAATGAGTAGGGAAATGAAGGGAGGGGTAATGGGTAGGGAGATGACTGGAGGGGTAATGGGTAGGGTAATGAGGGGAGAGGTAATGGGCAGGGGAAAGTAAAGGTGAGGGATTGCGATGTTGGAGGGGAAGTGAAAGGAAGTAAGCATGCGTGAAGTGAAGGGGTGGTGATAAAAACTCAAAATATAAGTCTGAGAGAGAGAGAGAGAGAGAGAGAGATGAAGTGCGTCAAATGAGGTGGTTCTGGTGAGGTTGCTGGAGTCGGGGTGGGATGGCTGAGACAAGATAAGAGGTATTGGAACGACGTGAGGTGAGGCTGTCTGGCCCTCAGTTGACAGAAAGCTTAACTAAATTATCTCGTTACCGAAAGACGATTTTTGTCTCAGCTAACAAGTGGCCAGTTCTCGTCCAAACAGATCTCCTGAAATCTTAAGACGACGACAGAAATATCACCTTTTATTTTTGCTATTACTATACGATTTAATTCATCGTCATACTAAAGATATTAATTTAACTGTAAACATTTAAGTAAAATATATTTCAGATAAGACAGGCCAAGCGTATCCCGTATCGAATCTGAGTTAAAAAAAAAAAAAAAAAAAAATTGGCCTGTGAGCCGACTTTTCTCTAATTCTTTCTCTTCGGGTTTGAGTGGAAAAAAAGTTTAGTGGCATTATATATATATATATATATATATATATATATATATATATATATATATATATATATATATATATATATATATATATATATATATATAACTAATGGTGACTGAACTTTACCCGTGTTTCGAAAATTACATTAAAGATACGTGCCGTTTTGGGCTTTACACTAGAAATAATAGATGACAGAATTTTAAAAGCTTACTGGTATTTTTTCATATAGGCCTATCTGACTCTAGACATTTTCGAGTTCTTTATTTTCTTTTTCAGTTCATTCGACTCTCGACATAGGTTAGGTACCTCGTTTCCAAAATCCAGTTATCCACCTACGACAAACCAATAAAGGGTTGGTCCTTTGCAGAATTTTAGGTTTACTTGGATTTTTTCCCCCACTCGACACTAGGCACAGTTTACGTAACCCGTTTCAGAGGTCCAGTCACCCACCTCCGACATAAAAAAAAAAAAAAGTGCTGTTTTTCTCTGCATCCCTCACACGTCATCCTGGCACTTGGGCACAAATACCTACTGACTCTTGTGTTATAATACTGTCATGGATATCACATTCGAATCTGGTGTCAGTGGTGGTGTCTTTATGTGTCGTACTCTAAGCGGCAACAAAGATTTCGTAAAAACTCTTCCATAACACTCTGTTCCACATATTACGTCTTAATATCCTCTTCCATGTTACTGATGTAATGTAGGTCGAAATTAAAACTATATAAGTATACAAATTAATTTTAAGGTGCAATATGAGAAAGACACACAAAGACTGGGATGCTACTAAGCCTCCTATGGCACACATGATAAGGCCCTAAGACGTGTCGGTGGGGTGATTTGAAAGACCAGTTAACAAGACGGTATCCACTTTCAATCCAACACCCACAACACGACTTGACTCCTTCAGTCCCATGACGTATTTTTTTCCCATTTTGCTCTTGGTCTTACTAAACTATTTTATTCCTATAAAGAGAGTCCCCTTAGCAGTGAAGCGGTTAATTAAGGCCATATATATATATAACCCATACTGTTCGTAAACTCTTTCCTGCGTTGAACAAAACTGTCTGGAAATAGCTTCAAAACATGGAAACGGCGTCCTCGGCCAGAAGATGTTAATATTATTTATCGCAATAAAATAGGGTGTCAAAAAATTTACTGTGCATTAGAAGATACCGTAACTAATATATTTCACAAACATCTTACAGTGCCACATCCCCAACTGCCACACCTCACACCGGAAGCACCTTGTGCTGCCACATCGCACAATGTCACATCTCACACTGCTACACTTCACACTGCTACACTTCACACTGCCACATTCCGGACTGCCACATCACACACTGTTACACCAAACATTGCCAAAATTTAGCATCTCACACTACCACATCTCTTACTGTTACACAACATACTACCATATCTCACACTGCCACATCTCATAGTGCAACATCACAGACAGCTATAACTCACTATTCCACACTTTACACTGCTGCACCTCATACTGCTACACCTTATACATACGGTTATATCTTACACTGACATACCTCACACTACCATACCTCATACTTCTATACATCATACCGGCTCATCAGCCACCGCCACACTTCACAGTACTGTATTTCTGACTACACCTTACACTACCACACCACACACGGCCACATTTCCCAATACCACATCATATACCACCAAATCTCAGTCACATCAAGCACGGCAATATCTCACACTACCAGACAACAGAAGTCCAAATGTGGTATCTTGACCATATAATATGTAAATCTTGAGTTTGGTTTTAGTTATCGTGTAGTCGAAGACGGAGAAGTTAAAGATGGATGCAGGGCGTTGATCGTAGTTTATTATCTTCAAGAAAAAGTTTAAGTTCAGCAGTGTATGTATTACACAGGAACGTAATTTACTAGCTAAGTCTCGTCGGACCCCTCTTCTCTCTTCCTCTCTCCACAACCTCTCGGTTCTATGGCTGGCCCTTTTTTCACTCTCTAAGTCTTCCATGCTTCTCTACGAGGGCTAGTGTCACGTGTAACGGTCGTGTGTGGAGTTTCTAGAAGTCTGTATGTCTGCTGTGTATGTAGCGTTTCCGGTGCACTTCTAGCATTCCTTCACTATAATCTTGCAAGCTCATTTCCTTTTCCCACACCTAGCTGGGCCGGTGTTCCTATCTATTATGCTATTTATTATGTGTTGTATTATGATAATGTAAATTCCTATTTCTATCTATTATGATATCTATTATGATTTTTAGTATTATAATATGGAGTCCTGACACAAATCCCTCTCACACTTCACACTACTACATCATGCTACCAGATCTCACAGTCACATCACACACTCCCATATCTCACACTACCAGACCATAAACGTCTAAATCTCTCACACTTCACACTACCATATCACACTACCAGATCTCACACTGTCACATCACACACTGCCATATCCCACACTACCAGGCCACAGAAGTCCATATCTCTCTCTCACACCTCACAGTACCATATCACACTACCAGATCTCACACTGTCGCATCACACACTGCCATATCTCACACTGCTAGACCACAGACGTACAAATCCCTCGCACACTTCACACTACAACATCACACTACCAGATCTCACGCTGTCACATCACACACTGCCATATTTCTCACTATCACACCACACACGTCCAAATCCCTCTCAAACTTCACACTACCACATCACACTACCAGACCTCACACTGCCACTCATCGCATGGACACAACTGACACTAACACGTACACCAGGCACTGCCACATCTTACTACCATACCTGACACTACTACATTTGAAATACATACACCTGCACTCCACTCCACTACACTTCCTGTGCAAGCTTGTGTCCTGTGTTATTCATGCAAACTCTGTCGATATTAATACGATGTATTTTCATCCATCCATCCATCATCCAATCCTACATTGCCCCATGAGGAGCGTAGGAGCCCGGGGCTATGCAGTTGGTCTCGACATTTAAGATAAGAGTGACCAGCCTCACTCAACCCTGAGTGGCATTACATGAGCAATCAACCCCAACCATCCCTTGGATATAAACCTTCACTGGCTCAATCCGACTGGAGTGCAATAATTACCCACTAAACCATCAAGGGCCAAAATTTGGCTATATGGTTACCACCCAGCGTATAAATGGTTTCCTGGTGTACAGGAAACCATTTGGTTTGTCACTCAGTGTAGAGTCACCTACAGGCAGAAGGAAAAGGAAAGAATGAAGGAAAGAAAGACAGAAGAGGGAGTGTAAAGTCACCCGTAGGCAGAAGGACAGGAAAGAATGAAGGAAAGAAAGACAGAAGAGGACGGAAGGAAAGAAGGATGGAAGAGAGGAAAGGGCAGACACACGAAAGCAGCACTACATCGAGTGAGTGGGTGGTGAGCACCCCCACCTACCACATTTGTATTTTCAACAATCAAGAATTTATTATTGTGTAATAAGTAAAATATATGGTCAAGGAATATACAGTACAGAGTCTCTTAAGACCATGACAACAGGACCATTTAAAATTCTCTCTCTCTCTCTCTCTCTCTCTCTCTCTCTCCAGATACTGAGCTCCCCGCCAGGCCTTCCTACGAAGAGGAATGAGCACTAGATGTGACGTCAGGCTTATGACGAATAGATGTGGGTCGACCAGATACGGTGTGTGTGTGTGTGTGTGTGTGTGTGTGTGAAACTAATGCTTGGCCTCTATTTCCACTTATTTACGTGAATGAAATAGCAGCGAGTTCCTTACGTACTTCTTACTGCTGATCTGTAAGTGATCACCATAACACATACGAGTATGGAGGGAGGAGCAGTGTTCAACTTCTTTGCACAGTGCTTTCTCTGCGATAAATCAAATCATCTGGCAGTCTGCACGAGCAATATGGCGACAACGTCACTGTACTGAAGTGTTTAACTATATTTCCATGTGTAGTAATATAACGTGACTACCATTTCATATATCTAAAGCGAAGGAAAATTTTGCTCTGAATTACCAGCGACTTCCATAATTTTACGTAAAAACCGTAATAAGTGGCGGAGGAAGAGCAACACAGGTTTCTATGTTCCATTCTGAAAGGTTAATCTGCATTATGACTCTCAGGCTCCTATGACTCATTTCCAGGTACATAAAATCGCCTGACGTTAGCTGGAAGAGAAGACTTTGGCAACGAGCATATTTTTTTCTGATGCCATATGAGTGGGTCATCTGTGTTCCCATATATCAACGGAAATACTGGAGGACTATTGGACTATTGTGGTATTTCAGTCAACAGTATAAAGCAGCTTAGGACTTACTTCTGCTTCCACATGCAAGACCAACTAGTGTATCAGTCATTAACACATGCGGTCGGGGCACCTGTACATCTAATATACTATAGCATTAGCCATGTGTGTGTGTGTGTGTGTGTGTGTGTGTGTGTTTTGGGCAGCCGAAACTACACATTCAAATCGCACCAAAATTGGCACAAAAATCGCAAAAATTCGCTGATGTGAAAAAACGTGGTCCCATCACGATTGAAAAACTTTTACTATATTTAATATGCGATCACATTATGACCAAAAAATGCTGTTCCAGGCGCCCGGCATACGATCTCCGTAGAATTTTTTGCCCGTAGGTACAACTAAAATAAACTACAGCAGCGCGCGAGCCCTCCGCAGGAGCAAGTGCGAGGGGCCCGAAGGGCCCAGGAGCACTTGTAGTATTCTATTGCAGCTGAAGTCAGGCGATAATATTCAATAAAGAGCGCGTCACAAGAGCCTGAGTGTGTTACTGTTTTCCCCAATAAGATTCTCATGGTATTCTATTTCACCCAACGCCAGACGATTTCATTCAGGCTTTAGGTGGTAGGTTGGGGCGCTTACCATCCTCTCACTCGGTGTAGTGTTGCTTTGGGTGTCTGCCCTTTCCCCTTTTCCTCTCTTCTGCTTTTGTCTTTCTTTCCTTCATTCTTTCCTCTTCTTTCCGCCTACGGGTGACTTTACACTCCTTCTTCTGTCTCCCTTTCCTTCATTCTTTCCTCTTCCTTCTGCCTATGGGTGACTCTACACTGAGTGACAAACCAAATGGTTTCCTGTACACCAGGAAACCATTAACTACGCTGGGTGGTAACCATATAACCAACTTATGGCGCCTGGTGGTTTAGTGGGTGATTAAGGCGCTCCAATTGGATTGAGCCGATGCAGGTTTATATCCAAGGGATGGTTGGGTTTATTGCTCATTTATTGCCAATCAGGTCTGAGTGAGGCTGGTCACTCTCATCTACTTTCAAGACCAACTTGTCTTGCCCCGGTCTCCTGCTCTCCTCATGGGGCAACGGAGGATTGGATGATGGATGGATGGATGGAAAGATCGTCAGAGGAGACTGAGATTCGCTGCACAGCAATATATCGCAGGGTTATTGTATGATGTTTAATTTTCAAATGAATGAAATAACAATTGCTAAGTAAACACCATACCATACTCAAGAGGGTGTATTTGTATTTGTGCATGCAAGGAAAATCTGTATTGTAATATATCTACCTGAGAATTGCAGGAGTATCACTTAATTTGCAAATACTGGGCGGCCCGTAAATAGCGTCAATATTTTATTTTAATAGACATTCATCTGGCGGTACCTCGTGTGCTGCGGGAACAGCTGAGTATGCTGGTGTGGGCATGATAGCGAGGCAGAGAGGAAGAGAAGCACTACATATATACCACCCTGCGTAGGATATATAAAGGAATTGATTAGCATTATCGCATCCAAGCGTAATTTTTACTGCATTATATCCTTGGCGAATACTGGAGGAATATTGTTTACCATACGAGAGGCTAGGAGCGGGAAACGTGAACAGCTTAGGTAGTGAGACACAGCAACCTAAGCCAATTAGCCAAAGGGGACTTAGTCATTGTCAGGCCGGGGACTAACTCACTGTTCTTACGTCAACTGCTGCTCTTAACGTCGATGGCTTGTTAGGGAGAATGGAATGAGAGCTAAACTCCTTGCACTAGTCAACTTCCTTGCAAGGTAGATTCGTTTTCTCTCTCTCTCTCTCTCTCTCTCTCTCTCTCTCTCTCTCTCTCTCTCTCTCTCTCTCTCTCTCTCTCTCACCAATGGCTATTAAGAGAGAGAAGATTGATAACTTCACCCTCCTGCATCAGTCAGCTTCCATCCCAGGGTAACCTCTTGCAACTTCTGTACCTGTAACCTCCCTCATAATCCTGAACCCTGCATTATATTCCTCCTGTCCATTATGTTCCTTCAGTCTTCAGTCCTCGTCTCTGCTAATTTTATCTCTGCTATTTTTCCCTCTAATCCCTCTTTCCTCACTGCTGTTAAACCTGATACCTCTCTTTCATGCTGCTGAACCCTTGTATCATTTTCCTCTCCTTTACTATGATCATGCAATCTCCTTCTCTGTCATTTTCATCTTTACTACTTCCACCTCTGCTGTTTCAAGTCTGACACTCTCTTCTTACCACTTCTGCACCTATTACAAATGCATCACAAACACCACAGTAGCTCCATTCATCCATCCATCCATCCATCTATCTATCTATCTACAAGTACTTTTGGACTAACACTCTAAAGGGCATGGTCTTCCTCTGAGCTGAAAGAAACCATCCAATCGGTAGCCAGAATATAAACTTAAGTGATGCCCTGCCCCCTAGAAAGGGATCCCACTGTCTCTACATTCCCCCAAATAAGCCAGCATGCTTGTATGTACTAAATTACCTTAAAACAGTGTTCCCCTGCAGTGCTTAACCCGACACACCCAACAAGAGCGAGATGTTGCGTGTCTGGCATTTGCATTTGTTCCTCCGTGTTAGTCTGTTATCATATGATTGTCAGACACGGTTTTCATTAGTTTTCTATCAACAGCGTTTCATAACATAGAAATTACATGCTAAATCACACACACACACACACACACACACACACACACACACACACACATACACAACCCTGAAAAAGTGACAAACAGGCGTGTACCCGTCAAAATGACGACACTGGAAATGCACACACACACACACACACACACAAACACACACACACACACGAAAAATAACCAGGGCAACGTTCGAATATTCGTCAAAAAAAATCTTACATGGAAATTATACAGCCTCCTGGTGATGGACACGGCGGTAGTGGCGACAATTTAGTCCTAGCAAAAATGATTCCAGCAGTCACATTCACGCCTCCCATGTTCCGCTGGCAATTGTGTTTCTTTTATTTCAGTGACGGGCGTGGTTTACTTGGCCACAGTTAACACTCTCAGGCTCGTCTTTTCTGAATAAATTATCACAGCAAAAATCGAATTAAAATACCAGCGCATGACAACAAAATATATAGAAGAAGCAGTATACAAGACAGCAGTACACACACACACACACACACACACACACAAAACGTGTGAGGGGTGATCTAATACTAATACTTTCAAGACCCTACGGTATGCTCACTTTCAGGTAAATTAAATCGT
This sequence comes from Coenobita brevimanus, assembly GCF_032717465.1. Classification (NCBI taxonomy): domain Eukaryota; kingdom Metazoa; phylum Arthropoda; class Malacostraca; order Decapoda; family Coenobitidae; genus Coenobita; species Coenobita brevimanus. Next base: position 23,000,034 of record NC_136954.1, on the reverse strand, counting down.
GTGGCGGTAGCTTGAACAGACCACTTGATTGGTTCCGATCATGAGGGGGTTAAGTCTAATCCCGCAGCCCTACATACGGACATTTAACACACACTCTCCTCACCCTATACTCCACACACCTTCTACACCTGCACCTATGCCTGAAGCAGTGGGTGGCGGCGGATCACTTCGCCTGTCATCAAAAGATGGTGTTCCTGGACCCTACTGAATAGCTGCCCTTCAGCACCCATAAAACAAGGGATACATCACTGGTCATAGGAGCGGCCCTTATGTCAGGCGTGTACAAACAGGCCAATAAATACATACATATGTAAGTACATATATATGTAAGTACGTACATACATACACATACATACATATTCATACATACATATACTGTACATATATACACATACATACATATTCATACATACATATACATACATAAACATGCATACATACATACATACATATATGCATACAAATATACAGGAAACCTAGCCGAACAAGACCAAACATAACTATGAAAACGCTGCTTTTCATTTCCTTCCTTACCAAGGTAAGGGTTGATGAATGACAAGTTTAGGACCAAAGTATACGACAATCACGTTTGGGTTAGGTACTGTTAAAGTTTGTGTTATACCCTTTAAAAAGAGCTGATTTACACCAGACGTTGTGGAAGGGACGAGGATGAGGCGAAAATAAAACTAGCTGCTCGATTTTAGGAGCACTCAGTCAAAGGTCAAGGGCACAGAGAAAGGTCAAGGGTCAACGTCACAGGACAGGCAACTGAGTTCTGATCTTATCAGAACCAAATCTGGTGGAAGGATACAGGGTTAGACAAAAACGAAAGGAATCTGTTCTGAGAATCAGTCAAACGTTACGGTCACAGGCCAAGGTCAAAGTTCGACCCGTGTGTCTATGTGTGAACAAAATAAAACAGTTTTGGTCTGATTTAGGCCAAACTTGGTGAATAAGCGGTGGACCAACCAGAAGATTTTTTTTTTAAATAATGGGTAAAAGGTCAAGGTCAACGTAAATAGTTATCTTCCGATGCAGACATCAGTTAGTGGAAGGGTTTAGGTTAAAGTAAGGATACAGATGCTCGATTGTGATAACATTCAGTCAAAGATCAAGGCCACAGGGAAAGGTCAAAGGTCAACGTCACTGGGGGCAAAGTCAGCCTAAACAGTTATGATCCAATTTGGACCATCGTCAGTAGAAATGTTAAGGGTTGGCCAAGAAAGAAGTAATTCGATTTTGGGAATACTCAGTCGAAGGTCAAGGTCACAGGACAGAGAATATTTGGCCCTTTAGAGTAGCCGGTGGACACGGGTGTAGCACTCTCTGAATGCTCCTTCTTGTTAGTTGTTACTGATACTAGTTGTTCTATATTCTGTCGTCGTGTGTGTGTGTGTGTGTGTGTGTGTGTGTGTGTGTGTGTGTGTGTGTGTGTGTGTGTGTGTGTGTGTGTGTGTGTGTGTGTGTGTGTGTGTGTGTTTATTGCTGTCTTTTAAACTGCTTCTTTAGTATGTCTTGTAGTCTTGTGTTGATGGTCATTCCTGTACTCTGTCTTGGCTGTTAACTTGTGTAATTCCAGAGATGTCTGTTAAACTTACTGGTATAGCTTCTATTACTCTATTTATGTCACGATGTCTCACTTAAAAAAGAACTATCTGGGTGTAGCAAGACAATATTTAATAGTACGTCATCATAATAAATGGGTCAGAGGGTAAACAGGCCAGGGGAATAGGGAAAGGGGAAAAGCGAAGATAACAGGGAAGAGGGAGATAGCCTTGGTGAATGAGGGGAAGGCAGACTAAGAATGGGTGGGGATAAGGGTGAAAGAGAGGATGGGGAGATGAGGGCGTCAAAAGCAGCGAGGATGGGGAAGAAGGGACGAGAGGCTTCTGAAGGTGAGAGGGACTAGAGGAGGGAGGGTAGACTAAGAGAAGGGGTGGTAAGGGAAGCAGGTGGGGAGAGGCTGAGGGGATGAGAGGGAGGCGTCCGAGGGAGGGTAGTTAGGAAAAGGGGTAGGAGGGAGTTAGAATGCTGGACCAGGTGATGAGGGGGAGGGGGGCAGAATTTGCATACAGCTCTTGTCTCTATGTAAATATGTATGTAAATCAGGCAATTATAGGCCTCAAAACATATAAAAAACCGAGTCAATGCATTTTCTGTATATGAAGGAGACGGGATGTGTGTGTGTGTGTGTGTGTGTGTGTGTGTGTGTGTGTGTGTGTGTGTGTGTGTGTGTGTGTGTGTGTGTGTGTGTGTGTATCGTACAGTCTCGAAAACACCCTTACTTTTACCCCAGACCTCATATTACTATGAGTTTGGCTTGTTAAGTCGCCATCTTCATTCCCTCATATTTCGTAAAGCCTCGATTCTTCTTCGAAAAAAATTCCACTACTTTCCTGCTAAAGAGCTGATTTTTTTTTTTTTCTCTAAATTTTAAGCGATCTCAGAGGGAAAAAATACCTCAATTATTTATTTATTTATTCTTGCTTAAATAGCATCTTCTTCCTCGTATACATCCTAAAACGCCTCGACTTCTTCATGGCCAACTTTTAGAGAAAAATAAATAACAAAAATAAATGTTTCGATTCTGTTTACTTGCAAAATATGAATGCCTAGATTTTTTTTTTTTCACCTTTTATATTGTCCTTTCCTTTTATCCATACATTTCTACTAACTCTAGATATTTTTATACTAACGTAAACTTTTTGGATTACCGGTACATGCAGTATTTGGATCATTTGACAACCTGACTTTTTTTTCCCCCGTTATATTTTAGTAATGCCACGATTTTTTCCCATCCGTAAAATCGCCGTACATTTCCGCTAACACCACGATCTCTTCTTGGTCCTGACTTTTAGAGAACCCGAAGAGAAAATCCAGAGCAAATCCGCAGCGCCTCTCGTGGATGGCCGGTAGTAATGGGCATTTTCTGGGATGACGCCCTAAAGTGTGTGCCGATAACACCCAGGGCGATGGTTTTCACTCAGGGGGAAATTCAGGAAGGAAAGACAGGAGCCGTCGGCCTTGAGAAGCCAAACGGGCAGGGAGGCGGGGAGAAAGAATGATGGAGAAATGTGCTGTTTGTTCTGGCGTGATCTTCAATTTTGTCCGGAAGAGGGATACATGAAAAGCTAAAATGCCTGACAATGTAAGGGTTATATCGGAAAAAAAAAAATAAAATAAAATAAATATTATATAAAAAACACAAGCAATATAAAGTTGATTAGTAGGCAAGGAAACAGGAAAATGATGTGTGTAGTCTAGCTTCAGCAGTGTACAGTACCTCCAGCGTAATGACAAAAAAAAAAAAAAAAAAAAAAACACTGCACACTGCAATAACTTTTGTTTTATATTGCTGACTCAGGGACAGAGAACGGGAAAAAGCTGTGTGGTTCATCATAGACTTCCCGCAGTCATACATAGTAAACCTATGTTCCAATAGTATCAGCATCGTATCTTTAACAAGTTTAACAAACACGGATGACTGGAAGGGACAGAGGATGGAAAAAAAGAAAATAGTACGTGTTTCAGCACCGGTTTGCATCAAACTTTTACCAAAAAGCAACGACGAAACCCAAAGCTCCAACGCACTAACAACGTAATGGCGGTACGTAGTGATCATTATCCACTCACTTGATGTGGTGCTGCCAGTTTCTTTCCAAAATTACTCTACACTGAGTGACAACTGACAAGCTTAGGGGTTTCCTGTAACCCACGAAACCATTTACAACGTTGGGTGGTAACCATATAACCAAATAACGGAGTGATATGGAGCCTACTATGGTACCTGTTAAATTTTTTTTTTAAATAACAGAACGGAGGAAGGAAAAACAAATGAATAAAAAAAAATAATGATAAACACCAGATTACTGGTGTCCTCTGTTCATAAAACATCTGTAACGGTTTAACTTGAACAGCTGTGGGTTGAAATTTGGAGGGAAACAACTCTGGGGAAGCGAGTTCCAGAGACATGCAGTTCGGGGAATGAAAGAATTCTGATAGGCAGAAGTTCTGCAATATGGCTGAGTGACATTCCAGTCATGAGCGCTGCCAGATACCCGTGTAGCACGAGGGAAGGCATGGAGAGGTGGCATCATGGACGCAACTTCGTCTGAGCATTTGCCAAAAAAATATCTCTAAAATAATGCAAGGGAGGTCGTTTATTTGTAATGGCAGGGTTGTTAATAATTCAAACAGCTTTGTTCTGAATTTTGTCTAGTTGTTTTAATGCAACCTCTCGACATCCATTCCACAAGGGTGAGCAATATTCAGGTTGACAGCGCACATGACTCTTTAAAATTATAGCTAACTGCTCGTCAGTGAAGAAGTTACGGACTCTGTACAATAATCCAAGTTTCTTTGAGGCGGTTTTAGCAAGTGATCTGACATGAGAGCTCCAGCTGAGGGTATTGTTAAGTGAGACGCCAAGAATTTCAATACTTTTGGAGATGGGAATATTAGTAGCACTGAAGGTAATGTATGAATCTGGCAATATCTGTCTATTAGTAAATTGTACATATTTAGTTTTACTAGCATTAAAAGAGACAAGGTTGTTTTGTCCCCATTCACTGATCGTAGATAGGTCTTGATTTATGCAGATGGCTGTACTGAGTTGAGAGGTAGAGATATTAGACTTTGTAAATGGGTGTCTGAGTGTGAATGAACTACGTAGTGTTGAGTTACCAGCATATGAGTGGATGGGATTATGGGTGACAGATAAGAGATCATTAATATGAACCAGGAATAGGGTTGGCGCCAGAACAGATCCCTGCGGCACGCCGGCGTTAATTGAGTGGAAATTGGAATATACATCATCTACTTTTACTCTTATTTTCCTGTCACTAAGATATGAAAAAATCAAAGGAACAAAAGACGTTAGTCCATTGCAAGGGAGTTTGGACAGCAGGGAATGGTGCCATACTCTGCTGAAAGCTTTAGAAATATCAAGAGCTACTGCATGAGTTTCTCCATGCAGATCAATTGATAGATGGATGGTATGAGTTAGGAGATTGGGTATGTCAATGGTGGATCTTTTGTGGTGGGTCAAGAGACATAAATGCGGCGCCCATTTAGGAATCAAACCTTCACGCACTTCCCTGCCGCATGGTATTACAAGGTGCTGTCCATTGCTAGGGAATACTGGTTCACTGCACGGGATGGCACTGCAGGGGCAGTTGCTTCCCACTGGTTAATGGGTATGCTCAGCTAACACAGACCGGGGTTGCTCTACTGCTGCTACTGCTAACAACGTACGCATACTCTAGTTAACAAAATCGCCACCCTAAGTGTGCTAGTATCTTCACTGGCTTGCAGGGAAAGCGAGCGGGAAAAGCTGTGTGTTGTGACGTAGTCTTACCTCAGTACTGTTCTGAAAACCTAAAGATGATACCAAAGTAATATAATGTCGTTAAACCAATACTGAACACAAACACAACAACAAAAATGAAGCGGCAAACATCATAATGGTAACTGGTAGACAAGGGCAGAGGATGGAAAAAAAAACTATAAGTTTTGCCCTTACATTATTTCAGTAATCCCAAGTTTATACCGTGAACGTAAAAATGAATCCCGAAGCTGGAGACCAGAATTATGTAAACTTTAAATGATCCACAAAAACAACACAAAAAAAAAAGTTTCTAAAGTATTGTGTTATATTGTTGCTAGCAGAGAGAGAGAGAGAGATTTTCTAAAGTATTGTGTTATATTGTTGCTAGCAGAGAGAGAGAGAGAGAGAGAGAGAGAGAGAGAGAGAGAGAGAGAGACGCATCATTCTCTGGAAAACATGCGAATTATATGCAGACGAGATAAGAGTGGGTGAGTTTCGAAGGGAGGCTAAACAAAATCTGGAATACTTTGTTTTTTCTTTACACCCTGTATACAATGTTATATTTACAGATCATATTCTACCCATCCTTGCCTGGCCTTCACCGATACAGTTCTTCATAGGCCCTTATTCTCGTCGCGTAAGGAGGTTCCCTAACACCTCTTCCTTAGCGATTTATTTTTAGATAAGGGTGGTTAATATCCTTTTGTACTTTATTTATGCAAAATATGGCGATATAGGAAGGCTTTATGTATGTCGCAATAGGATAGTACGGTGTAATAAGCAAAATAAATTGCTTAGGAAGGGTGTTAGGGAGCTTCCTTGACCGACGAGAGTACGGACCAAAGTGACTTGTACTGAACGGGAAATTGCAACACTGGTTCCCGTGACTCAGGTAAACAGAATCACATGATATTACCTGGAAGAGAATACAAGCGTTGAACAGACTGTGTGTGTGTGTGTGTGTGTGTGTGTGTGTGTGTGTGTGTGTGTGTGTGTGTGTGTGTGTGTGTGTGTGTGTTATTGCTTCAATCAACCCCAAAAGAAATGCAAGAAATGTAGAAACATATGATTTTTCAACGTTATACACGAAGATCGAACACGAGGATATAAAAAAGAAGTTGGAATAGACAGTGCAAGTTGCTTTTAAAGGACTTAATAAGAATTTGATCGCAGTAGGTGAACACGAAGGATACTGGGTAAATAAAACAGATGGCAAAAACTTGACGTTCTCAGAGGATCAGATAATAGATATGACAAATTACCTGGTAGAAAACTGCTTTTTTACTTGTGGAAATATGGTTTTCAAACAGTGCATAGAAATACCCATGGCAACAGACCCACCTCCATTCATGGCAAATCTATACTTATATAGTTATGCATTCAAGTGGATGGAAAGAATGTCAAAAGTTCAACATTCAGTAGCAAAGAAATTTTACAAAACCAGACGATTCATTGATGATCTAATATCCTCAAACAATGATGGCGAAATGAATGCAAGGACAAAAGAAATATATCCGGAAGCACTAGTATTAAATAAAGAAAACACCGACCACTGCCAAGCAAGCTTTTTGGAATTTAATATCAAAATAGAAAACAAAGTTACATCAACAAAACCCTATGATAAAAGAGTTTATTATAACTTTGAAATTGTATCATACCCAATTTTGTCGGGAAACATACCCAGAGTTCCAGCGTGCGGTGTATACATGTCTCAGTTGCTACGGGTTGCAAAGGCAAGTACAAATTTGGAAACCTTTACTACAAGAATCCAACAGACCACAAGAAAATTCCTCAGTCAAGGATTTTTCAAAACAGAATTACGTAAAACATTAAAGAAAACGTATCATCGTCACTATAACTCCTTCAAACACCTGAAAGGAGAAATACCTAGTCTTACAAGAGAAATATTTGATTCTGCTACGGATACAATAGTATCCCAGGGCCGTCGACGGGCAGAGAGTGCTCACGGGATCCTCCCTGGCTCTGTAGCAGATTAAGACCGACTACAACAAAAACCAATTATACCTACCAATTTGGACTCAACTGGATGCTACTCAATCGACCATAACAACAACAAACTATTCCTCTCAAATACAACGACCAGTTACACCTACCAATTGAGACTCAGCTGGTTGCGACTTAATCAACGATGTCAACAACAAACCATTCCTACCAAACTTAACTCCAATGGAAATGGCATATTTGTCCTATCTTTTCATGTGTGTGTGTGTGTGTGTGTGTGTGTGTGTGTGTGTGTGTGTGTGTGTGTGTGTGTGTGTGTGTGTGTGTGTGTGTGTGTGTGTGTGTGTGTGTGTGCTTATTATACATATATTACATACACATACATGCATACATACATAGACATACATAGATATAATTATACAGAACATACATACACATACAGTACATATACACATACATATAGATACATACACTCATACAAAAATAAGATATATAGATAAATATATAGATCACTTGTCGTCAATGAAATTTTTATTAGTACAGGGAAACATTTAATCAACCACAACTGATGAACGAGCATAGGAGAAGGCGAGGAGGATAGAGGAACAAAAGGAAAGGAGAGGAACGCACGAAGAGAGCAAGGAAGAGAGAGGAGGTAAGATGAACATACGGAAGGGAGGGAAGGTAAGAGGACAGAAAGGAAGGGAGAGGTATTTAGAGGAACGTAAGGAAGGAAGAGAAGGTAAGAGGAACGTGAGGAGAGGGGAGAAGGTAAGAGGATTGTAAGAAAGGAAGAGGAAGGTAAGACGAGAGTAAAACGAAGGGTGGAAAGGTAAGAGGAACGTAAAGAAGAGAGAGAGAAAGGTAAGAGGAACGAAGGGAATGGTGAGAAAGTAAGAGGAACGTGAGGAAGGGAATGAAGGTAAGAGGAACGTATGGAAGGGTGAGATGGCAAGAGGGAAATAAGGAAGGGAGAGGAAGATAAGAAGAGTAAGGAAGGGAGAGGAGGTTAAAGGAACGTAAGGAAGGAGAGAAGGTAAGAGGAACATAAGGAAGGAGAGAAGGTATGAGGGACGTGAGGAACACAGCCAAAGGTAAGAAGAACGTGAGGAACGTACAGGAAGGTAAGAGGAACACAGAGGAGGGTATGAGAACGTGAATAGAACAAAAAATAGCGTGAGAGGGTAAGAAGAAATGAGGAAGGTAGTGGAGGACAAGGGGAACTTAAAAACGGAGAGAAGGGTAAAAGAAAGGTAGAAGGGGATAAGAAGAAAGTAACAGGAGGGTAGACAAAAGGTTAAAGGAAGGTAGAGAAGGATAAGAGGAACGCAAGGGGAATGCCGAGGAGGGAATGAAGAATATGAACAAGAGAAGGATGCGAGGGAGAGAACAAAGGCTTGCAGGGAATAGCCACACATACATTACAGGGTGGAAGGGAGACAACGTGTGTGTGATGCTTTGATATAACTGTCTTGGCGGAGAGTTGAGGAACTGATGTGTTTTGTGTGATGATATTTGTGGAAGGGGTTTTGGGTGGGCAAAAAGTGGGTCCCTGAAATGTTGCTTAATGCTTCTGATTTCTATTTATCTCATTTTGGGAGTGAGAACTGGTTTAGGATGGTGGTGGTGGTGGTGGTGGTGGTGGTGATAAAGATGATGATGATACACACATACATATGAGAGAGAGAGAGAGAGAGAGAGAGAGAGAGAGAGAGAGAGAGAGATGACAACATGGATGAAAAAAACATTTTTTTAAAATTCCCCCAAAGGACTGACTGTAATTACCTTGATTGCACATGGTGACAAGCTGAGTCATTACGTTCAGGTCAATTGAACTGCCTGAAGACTGACAAAAAGGTGGAGACAGCAAAGGGAAAATCAGGACAAGGAAAAAACAAAAATAAATCAGGAGGAAAAATGAAAGCACACACACACACACACACACACACACACACACACACACACACACAATACAGCATTTGTTTTCACCCACAACTCTCGTCCTTGAATCTGATTATTATTATTTTTTTTTTTTTTTCAATTCCTGGTACGTTTAGACAATTTTATTTAGAAGGTGGGATTCTCAGACATATTTACGGCCGATTCCCTGACGTAACTTAAATATGTTTCTACAGGATGAACTACACAAAGGAAGATTTAGCACTCGTTGCCCTGTTTTTCCTGCAGTAAGACAGTCATAACCTGTTGTAATCATCGTCCCGTAATTAACATCTATATATGAAGCCAGAACAGGTGAAAGATGAAGATTCGACAGCCTCCTTGTCCTTCCTGCAAATCAATACCAGAATTACGACAGGGAATTGATCGTAAGTGCGTTTGTGTATCCCGGTGCAGTTTGGATGTCCCCCCCCCTCCTCCCTCCACCAATGCAGGGGTCAATGAATGCAGCATCAAACTCCTCCAGTTCCCAAAGCCACTCTCATGCTGAATAAAACCCTATGGAAGTAACATGAATATAATGACAAACATATACGTCATTGGATGGAAGGGGTTGGTCTCTCTGGACGGTATTCTCGTACGGTTTGGAAACTTACTAACACCTCTTCCTTACCGGTTTATTTCTGTATCTGCTCCGTTATTATATTCTTGTGTGTTATTCATGCAACCTAAGTAGACATTAAAAAGGTATAAGAAGCAATAAAAGAGGATATTAATGGGTAGTTTGGAAAATATATCGGTAAGAAAGAAATGTTAGGGACCCTCCTTACCCGACGAAAATACGGGCCAATATCCTAACACCCTACATACAAGCACCTCTTTCCTGTGATACACTCATTCTTTTAGTCCCTTCAATATGGCCACGTACTTTCTATATTCCCTTACCTCTCTCCACACGATTTTCTTCATTTTAGTACGGTCTTCTAGTGTTTTCTATGTTGCATTAAATCGTCTGGAGATAGCAAAAATAAATTTTAAAACATTCATTGGTTGGACGAGATGAATATTCACTCTCGACACACAAATTACATCTTCTACTTACATATATATTCCTAAAGTAGCACGGGCCTGTCCAGGATACTTAATATTGAAGGAATAAGTTATTAACAGGTAGGAGTACACACCATCCACTCATTCGATGTAATGCTGTCTTCAGGCGACTATACCTGAGTTGTACGCCAAACGGTTCACTTTAACCCAAGAAACCATTTACTATATTCTGTGTCGTAATCACAGAACTATTTACAGTACTACATTGGGTAGTAATCATATAACTATTTACTACGTTGGGTGGTATTCAAATAACCATTTACTATGCTGGGTGGTAATCATATAACTATTTACTACGTTGGGTGGTAATAATACAACTATTTATTACGTTCGGTGGTAATCATACAACTGTTTACTATGCTGAGTGGTAATCATATACCGTAAATATTTACTATGTTGGGGGACAATCATATAAATATTTACTGTGCTGGGTGGTACTCATATAGCTAACTGATGCTCGGTGATCTAGTGTACTAAGGCGCTCCAACCAAATGTGGGCCATAAGGCCGCTTTCACACGAGGCCACCGGTGGCCTCGTGTGAAAGCGGCCTTACTTCTTACATTATGCCACTCATGGAGGAGTGAGGCTGGTCACGCACACCTCAAATATCTGGACTAAGTAGGGTTACACCAGACCCCTACGCTCATGCTGGGGCAAAACAGGATGCGATGATGGACAGATAGATAATTTACTGAGGTGGTAATTTACTGAAGGAGTAAATTATTCAGTGGATAAATTCTGATCGGGTAAACTGCTGATGGGGTAAATAGCTGTTATGTACATATTAATGAAGAGTCTATTGAAAATGAAGTGTTACTATGCGGAAGTATAGAAAAATGTATGTGTTACCTTCATTCAATTTCTCGTACATCCACTCATTAACAAAACAGAAGACGATTTCTAATGATCTCTTGGAGCTCAATGTTCGTGCTTTCTGTCCGTACCAAATATTTTTAGATATACAGATTTCCGTGATAGATTCTTAAAAAGTGCAAATGATGCCAGGCTGCCGGGACTGCCAAACCATAACACGTGGTTGTTGGCGGTTAAGGAAAGAGTGATCAGGTGACTATGTGAGCATTAAATTCCAATCATCCCCCATATATAATCCCAGGGAGCCACAGCCAGTTGAAGTACCTCAACCCACTAAACCACCAAGCGGCCATTTGGTTATACGGTTACCACCCAGCGTACTAAATGGTTTCTTGGGCTAAAAGAAACCGTACGCTTGCCATTCAGTGCAGAATAAACTTAAGGTCTCAATACTTCAGCTGAGATTATTTCATTCAGCTGAGAGTAAGTCCCATGTTCACGTCCGTTAGAGAAGTTCCCAAACATCTTTTCCTAAGCGATTTATTTAGCTCATTACACCTTGCTGTCCATCATGTTACAGAAATAATTCTAATACTGCCATACTCTGCATGGATAACGTACAAAAGGATATTAACTAGCCATATCCAAAAAAGAAATCGCTAAGTGGTGTTAGGGAGCCTCCTTAACTGATGAGAATAAAGGCCTAAGTCACTAGAAAAAACTGGTACCATCAACTCCCTCAAGGTCGGTGCAATTCTAGTTCTGCATTGTAACTAACGTCATGTGGCTTTGTTTGGCTGAGTGAGTCATAGAAGCCTGCAAGTAAAGCCGGACATTATTACTCAGATGGCAGTAGGTCAAAGGAGTCTGTGTTAGCCTCTTTTATCCCATCACTATATAATTTCAACTGTGTACGCAGGAGCCCAGGATAAGCTTAACACCTCACCTGGATGACTTGCCAGTAAAAGAAATACATCAATCACTTTTATATGATTACTACTCAAAACACAAGAATCATACGAAACTTTCCCATAGAAGTCACTCTATATAATACCCATACTTCATTCATTACGAAATACACCCACTTTCATGTATACGGTAACTATTTCGAACATTATAAAATTGTATGTCTGTTTAACCGTCTCTTGGTCAGGACACCGTTCGGGTACTAAGCTAAGTGCATGAAAGGAGAATACCTGATAAAATGCTTCACCTTGAACATTACATAATTCCAACTGAGTATGTACAGTCCACAGAAAATTACTGTTTAGGCATAGAAACTGTTGTAAGATTACTTATTAGATACAGGATACGAAAGAACCTATGTAATTTTCCACATACATGCTTCCAACTCCAGTCCCTCTTCTTTACCTGAACTATTATATAATGTCATCTGAGTACCTGGGAGTCCCGGGGAACTAATTATTCAGGCGAAGGTGCTCCCTAAGATTATTTATCGAATATCTATATCATATCTCACCTGCGAGGAAAATCCATGAAATACCTCGGCTGGCGTCGAGGCGAGAGACACTGGCTACGGAAATTCCCCGCGGCTTAGTGGCAGCGGTGTACGAATGCCACTAACTCCCACCACCACCTACAGTTACGATACAGTTCCCTAGCTACGAAACAATACCATGTGTGTGTGTGTGTGTGTGTGTGTGTGTGTGTGTGTGTGTGTGTGTGTGTGTGTGTGTGTGTGTGTGTGTGTGTGTGTGTGTGTGTGCAAAGAAGAGAGAAGCATAACCAACAATCCCGCAAAATTATTAATTCCCAAGAAAAATAAATGAACAAAAGAGATGCAATTTCGATATGCCTGGATACATTACATTTATATTAAAAAAAAAAAAAAAAACTGGAGGCCATAAACAGATGGAAAAAGAGATGTTCCATATATGAAGGACTAAAAGTATCAGTTAAATCTTTCACTAGACAGAAGAACAGAAAACGGGTGATGCTGCTCTGCCAATCGTATGCTGTGTGCCCGACGTATCAGGGGAAGGTCACACACAGACAGTCCAGAAAAATAATATCTGACAAACCACCTCGGAATTGAATGTACTGTATGTCGCGCCTCTCTCTCTCTCCTCAAATCCAACACTTTCTACGCCACCGTCTTCCTTTCCCTCCCTCCTTCCCTCTCCCCTTCTCTTTCTTTCCTTCCTACTTTCTTCCATCCTTCTCCTCCACCCTCTCTAGATACACCCTCCGCAATAAAGCTGCCCTCCCCCCCAAATATATATATATATATATATATATATATATATATATATATATATATATATATATATATATATATATATATATATAAAATAAACCCATTGAAGGCCTCATTCTAAGCCCCTCCCCTTTCCCCGACCCCATACCCATATCTCCTCCTCTTCCATCCCCTTGCTTTACTTTTAATCCTTCCCTCTTCCGCTTGCCTTCTCTCTTTTGCCCCTTTCACAACTTCCCCATCCCCGCTCTCCCCCTCCCTTTTCACCACCCCCTTCCCCTACCTCCTTTTCCCCCCTCATCCTCTACATCCAATCCCTTCTTCCTCCGCCTGCCTTCTCTCTCTTTTCCCCCTCCCCTCTTTCCCCTCCCCTCCATCCTTCCTCACACCCTGTCTTCTAGTGTGAATATTTACAACTAGTTAAAACTCTCCCTCTACCGCACAAAGGATACTGACAGCATAACGAAAAAATAATACGATAAAGATTATAATGATTTAACAGCAGCAAATGTGGGTCCAAAAACTGTGGATAAAAAAAATAATTCGATTTTTCCTTCGTTCCTTCGCTTTGGTGTGGTAAAGGTGATTCTCAAAAGATCATAATTCTCTCTCTCTCTCTCTCTCTCTCTCTCTCTCTCTCTCTCATTTTTCAATGGCAAAGGTAATAGCACAATCCAAATTACGTTTTTATTTTTCAGGTTTTCCCTCTTTCCTTTCCTTCCTTCCTTCCAGTCGTGGAGACAAAGGTAATTCTACAATCTATATTCACTTTTTTCCTTCCTTCCTTCACCATTAACTTCCTTCTTTCCATCACCATTAACTTTCATCTATTCCTGGAGGCAAAGATGAAATTATGAACTACATCCATTCATTTTCAGTTCTCTCCCTTCCTTCATTCATCACTTCATTCATTCCTTCCGTGGAGGCAAAGGTAATTCCATAAACTATCGTCATTCACTTTGTCCCTTCGTTTCGTTCAAGCAAAATACATGACTCACTAAAACCAGCGTGCCTTTCCTCGGTTTAATTATGTGTTCAGTGGCCCACGCTGGAGAGAGAGAGAGAGAGAGAGGTGGGGGGGTGGGGGAGGGGGGCTAATGATGGAAGGAAGGAGGATATAGGGGCGGAGGAGGGAGGTTGGTGGTTTGAGCTGGGTAGGTTAAAGAGAAATAGATTAAAGTAGATGAAAATGTGTGAGATTAGATTAGGTGAGTTTGGATGGATTACGTTAGGTTAGATGAGATAAGGCTACGAAATGCTACGTTATACAAGGTTAGGCTAGGCTAGGCAACATTAGGTTAGGTTAGGTTAGGTTAGGTAGGGTATGGTAAGGTAAGGTTAGGTGAGGTGAGGTGAGGTGTGATTAAATTACCATAAGTGATGTTCGGTTAAACTCTGTTGGATTAGGTCAGATTAGTGCATAACTTCTTGTCAAATCAATTTCGGAATACTCTCTTCGGTGCTCCTGCAACCTGCTAATCTCCATTCTGTCTCCCGCTTCTGTATCTTACCTCTGCTGCAATTTACTGACTTGAAGGTGAAAGAGTTTGGCTAATAAGGCGGGATACAAGGAGGTGGGATGCAAGGAGGTGGGATGCAAGGAGATGGGATGAAAGGAGGTGGGATGCAAGGAGGTGGGATGCAAGGGGATGGGATGCAAGGAGATGGGATGCAAGGAGATGGGATGCAAGGAGATGGGATGCAAGGAGGTGGGATGCAAGGAGGTGGGATGCATGGAGATGGGATGCATGGAGATGGGATGCAAAGAGATGGGATGCAAGGAGGTGGGATGCATGGAGATGGGATGCAAAGAGATGGGATGCAAGGAGGTGGGATGCATGGAGATGGGATGCATGGAGATGGGATGCAAAGAGATGGGATGCAAGAAGATGGAATGCAAGATAGGATGCAGTGATATGGGATGCAATGATGTGGGACGCACGATGGGGGTGGCCTTGTTTATGATCTGGGAGAGGAGGTGGGATAGTTTGAGCTATGAAGGTTAGCGTCAAGCATGGTATTAGATCAGTTAGGTGAGATCAGATTAGCCTTGGCTGGGTAAGATTTCAATAGCTTAGCTTAGGCTAGGTCAGGTAAAATTAAGTTGGGTTAAGTTAGGTTTGGTTTACCTTGGTTTGGGAAGGTCTGGTGAAATTAGCTTAGGTTAAGCTGGGATACGTAAGGTAAAAGCAGGGTGGATTAAATTAGGTGGTGTCTGGTCAGGTGTACTCTCCCAGCTCCTCCTACGACCCACACTTCTCCGTCCTCCCTCCTTTCTTTGTATACCTCTCTCTCTCTCTCTCTCTCTCTCTCTCTGGCCTCTCGAAATGAAAGAGCTTGGCTAATGAGGCACGGTAGCAAGAGACAGCGGGGAAGGTGGGGGCAATGGGGGTGATGATGGACGGGACTAAGCTGGCCAGGTTAGGTTAGGATAGGTTAAGACGAGTCAGCTTAAGTCAGATGTTAGGTAAGGCTAGTTAAGGCAAAATTAGGTAAGGTTAAATTAGGTTAAGTGGGTTGGTTTAGGCATGGTTAGTTTGGATCAGGTTAGGGTAGGATGGGTTAGTTCAATTTAGGCGCCAGGTACGTAAGGTAAGGTTAGCATAGGTTAAGATAGGTCGGGTTAAGATAAGGTAGTGTAGGGTAAGATGGGTTAGCTTAGTTTAGGCAAGTGTTAGTGTACTGTAGACTAGACTAAGTTATGTTAGGTGAGGTTACGTTGCGGTAAGATAAGGTAAGGTAGCCTAAGATGAGATAACGTAGGGTAGAAGTAAGGTAAGGTAAGGTCAGATTAGGTTAAGTTCAGTTGGGCTGGGTCATCTTGGATAAGAGAGTCAGCATCGGTAATTTTATGTTGGAGGTGAGGTAAGTTCAGGTCATGAAAGGTTATATTCTGTTCACTTTAACTATGCTTAAAACTGCAATTCCTCCAGCCTGAACGTCGAGTTATAACAAGAGATTAACATTACAATATGGTGCTGGTCACGAAGTTGTGTGGAAGAAATGCGGAGCCATAGTAATGCTTTTATACTGTCATTTAGCACAGGGAAATAGACTCCAAAAGGACGAAAGCCTACGCCAAGTTACAATGAATGAATTATAGGTGATATTTAGTTAGATACAATGTCTGACCCGCTTACCATCTCACACCTCTCCCTCTTCACTCCTACATTAGCACCATGGTTTTATTATATTATCTTTAATGTATGCGACTATGGATACTGACTCGTTAACTTGTTCCGTGAGGCCCAACAACCCTCCTATATGACACACACTTTTACATATCACTTCAGTGCTAATACCCACCGTCCATATTGAATACGTGCTAGGGCTGTCTCAATCATGGCTGGTGCAATGATACTAGAGAAGGGGGCGGGAGAATTTAAGTTATTGTACGTTAGAGATCAGACTGGCTTACGCTATTAGGTAAGATTTGGCAGCTGGCGTCCTGATGAGGCTGGGTTAGGTTAGTTTATTTAGACGTGAGGTGAGGTGAGGTGAGGTGAGGTGAGGTGAGGTAAGGTGAGGTGAGGTTAAGTTGGGTTAGGTTAGGTTAGGTTAGTTTACGTTAGGTTAAGTTAGGTTAGGTTAGGTAAGAGGTT
The DNA here is from genome assembly GCF_032717465.1 of Coenobita brevimanus. NCBI lineage: Eukaryota > Metazoa > Arthropoda > Malacostraca > Decapoda > Coenobitidae > Coenobita > Coenobita brevimanus. The sequence continues at coordinate 22,983,103 of NC_136954.1, read as the reverse complement.
AGGCTGGGCTGGGTTAGGTCGTTTGGTGATATTCGTCATCAGTGTTCTGGATTAGGTACGGTAGGTAAGTCTAGGTAATGCTGGGGAACACAGACTACAATAATGTTGATCGATGTGATGAGTTGTACCTTTATTAGTCCTCTTTCTCTCTCTCTCTCTCTCTCTCTCTCTCTCTCTCTCTCTCTCTCTCTCAGTACATCAATACACACACATATTTTGATCCATCTGATCGAGCAAAACGGAAGGCTCATAGCCTGAGGTGAGGGAGGTGGTGGTCGAGTCGGTAACGAGGTTGTCTGCCGTTTTAATAGATGCTAGTTCGATTTCCGACTGGGACAGGGAACAGCTTAAGAATCTGACTTTGGCTAAAACAGACTTGTGATCTGCCATAATGTCCCTCCAACATGTAATAAAAACTTCCCAGCTAAGGCCAGTACACCGATCCTTTATGAGACACCCCTAGCATGTGTTCAATATTCATTGTTAATTAAAATGATTTAACAATGTGATTAAATCCTTTTTTTTATTTTTTTTTTTTTTTTTCTATTTTCTAAAAGTTAACAAAAATAAAATTTAAAGGTTTATAAAAGTTGTGTATAACTTTGCATTGTCATTCATTTATTCAGATACTTAAGCATTAAGTTGGCAGATTTTGGATAATGGTGCCATTAGAAATTGCTACACTGTATGACAGAAAATATATTTTTACATTTGCGTAACTAAGTACTGAACTTATTTGTACATCTGAAATAATAAGCCATAAATAAAAAAACAAAGCCATAAGACTAGGTAGACTATGCTTGGTCACTTAAGGCCATGTCATAATAATATCAGCCTAAAATTTTCCTGTGTGGTAATATAATCAGTTTTGGAATATGCTGTCCTGACTACCACTGGCAACTAGCCTTAACCAGTAGTGTACAGACAGGACTTGAACAGGTATGTATCTGGATTCTAGGCAGTGGCTTTCAGCCTGAACCATCAGTTGATAGACAGGATATGAAGTTACCAGTATTCAGTATACTGCTTCTGAAATATTTGCTATTGAACAAACAGAAAAACAAAATTAAAAATCAAATAAATCGAATAAATAAATAACAAATCATTGATTTTTTAATTAAAAAAAAAAAAATCACCAACCCTGCTAGGCACTTTGTTGACAGGTCTATAGATTTATGCTTTGCCGTTTCTCTATGTGGATTGTAACATTTAACGGAAATCAGGTTTTTGGCTGCGGCGTTGGTGGTGGTGGTTGTGGTGATGATGATGATGATGAGGAGGAGGAGGAGGACGATATGAAAGAGGACGAGGAAGAGAGGACGACGATGATGATGATGACAATGATAATGAGACGATGAAAAGGAATGCCGAATGAAAGAATGAAAATGATTGACGATGCTGCTGCTGCTGCTGCTGCGATAGGTGCCTCCAGCGGGTCCTAAGCTTTTATAAATTATATTCATCACGGCAACCACCAACTTCATCTCATCAGCAATGCCTTATTTTGACACGGTTGGTTATTCTGGGAGACCACAGCCACCTGCAACAACGGGAGTTGATAAGGAAGGAAGAGAGGAGGAGGAAGGAGGAGAGGAAGGAGGAGAAGGAAGAGAGGAAAGGGGAGGAAAAGAAGAAGGAGGAGGAATAGGAGGAGCATAGAAGATGAATAAAGAAGGAAGAGGACAACAAGATGGAAGGCAAAACAGAGACAGAGAGCAAGAGGGAGAGGGAGAAAGGAAGAAGGAAGGGAAGAACATGAGAAAAGTTCTTAGGGAAGTTAGATTAAAAGGTAAGGAAAGTCAAGAAAATCTGGCTTTTGTGAAAAGAGAGAGAGAGAGAGAGAGAGAGAGAGGGGGGGGGGCAGTCCGAGAAAACAAAAACAAGAGGGCGAAGAAGGAAGATTGAGAGAGAAAAAGGAGTGATTCAACCACTTCAATATGAAGACGTAAGCCTACTTAATTATTGCTATCACCAAACCAGTAAATTCAGTTTTTTACTGAAATGTCTCGTAGTGTAAAGAATATTTAAGTCTCTCTCTCTCTCTCTCGCTCTCTCTCTCTCTCTCTCTCTCTCTCTCTCTCTCTCTCTCCGTACCAATTTCCAAAAACCAACCCTGCCAGTGTAGCGATTTTCGCGATGGGTCAACCTTCTCAGGCTTGGGACAACTCTGGTATTCTATTTCATCCAACACCAGGCGATTTTATTCAACTACGACTGGGTCTCAATATCATGAGATAGTTAAAGTCCTTTCACCTTAACTTGGCCCAGATTTTCGTCCTTCTCCAGCATACTGTATTTCCCGTAGGTCAGAGGCAGAATAAGACGGTGTGAGGACTCTGCATCCTTTTCACGGCGCTTCTTCGTGACCAGGATTATATACAGGTGTCAATCGATTTTAACAGTTCAGCATTCAAGATGGGAAGATGGCAATGTTAGGCCAAGTTAGAGTAAACGGGGTATAAAACTGTCACCATTAACTCATCAATATTGCACAGCTCCAGTATTTTTATTCCAGCTAAAGCCTAAAGATTGTATTCACTCGAGTGTGTCAGTTCTCTCTCTCTCTCTCTCTCTCTCTCTCTCTCCCTTTAGGAAGGGAAGAGGTTGAGTAGATCAGATATTCATTCTTAGATCTTTAGTGGAAAAGTTTCTAGAGAAGGGAAAGAAGTTGTATGCGGCTTTCATGGATTTGGAGAAAGCATATGACAGGGTGGATAGACAAGGATTGTGGAAAGTGTTAAGGATATATGGAGTAGATGAGAAGTTGTTGAATGCTGTGAAGAGTATGTACGATGGTGTTAAGGCTGCAGTGCGTGTGGATGGTGAACTGAGTGAATTTTTCTCTTTGAAAGTTGGGTTGAAACAGGGATGTGTCATGTCTCCATGATTGTTCAATCTGTACATGGATGGGGTACGAGTAATAAAAGAGGTACAAGGTAGGGTAGTGGATGTTGGAGTGGCCCTGGTGAGAGAGGAAAGTGTTTGGAAACTCCCTGTACTGCTGTTTGCAGATGATAATGTGTTGTTGAGTGAAGACGAAGGGGAGCTGCAAGGCTTGGTGGATGAGTTTGGGAGAGTGTGTAATAAACGGAATCTAAAGGTGAATGTAGGGAAGAGTAAAGTGATGGTCTTTGAGAGAGGTGAAGTCAGTGAATGTACAGCGAGGTTGGATGGTGAGGAATTGGAAAATGTTAGTACGTTTAAGTACTTGGGTAGTGTGATGAGTAGGGATGGAGGTTTGGAGGGTGAAGTGCTTGAATGGGTACAGCAGGGAAGAAAGGTTGCTGGTTCTTTGAAAGCAGTGATAAGAAACAGGGAAGTGAGCATGGAAGTGAAAAAGTTACTACATGACAGTATTGTGATACCAACTCTAACATATGGAAGTGAAGCTTGGACGTTGTCGGAAGGACACAAGTCAAGAGTGAGAGCAGTGGAAATGAGTTATTTAAGAGGAGCCTGTGGAGTCACATGGAGAGACAGGCTGACGAATGAGGATATAAAGGAGCGTTGTGGTGTGGATGTGGATGTGATAGGAAGCGTTATGAGGAACACACTGAGGTGGTTTGGCCATGTGGAGAGGATGGAGGGTGAAAGACTGACGAAGAGAGTGTATGTGAGTGAGGTGGAGGGGGGAAGAGGGAGGGGGAGGCCGAGGATGAGATGGAGGGATGGGGTGGAGAGGTATATGAGAGAGGGGGGTGTGAGTTGGAAGCAGGGCAGTGAAATGGCGGGGGACAGGACGACTTGGAGGCGATTTGTATGTGGCCACCCCAAACGGGATTGAGGTGTCTGGCAATAGATAGATAGATAGATTATCATATTTAATTGGGTCCAAGGAGGTACTGCAATACGATGTGACCATCGGGCCTGTTTTCAAAGGAATGGCAATACAGGAACCTTATGAAGAACAAGAAGGAGGAGGAGGAGCAGGAGCAGGAGGAGGGGACAAAGGCGACGATGGAGACGAACATGGAAGCGAAGACATAGACGAAGACGCAGAACAAGACGATGCTGGTGCCTGAAAAACAGCCACCAGCATCTTACGTCATGGGTAAAAAAAAAAAAAAAAGTATACTACGTACCTCCTCAACCGTCTCTCAGCCATATAATGAGAGATGTTGAGGAGGAGGAGGAGAAAAAGAAGAAAAGATAAAAAAGAAGAAAGAAGAAGAAAGAAAAAAGAAGAAGAAAGAAAAAAGAAGAAGAAAGAAAAAAGAAGAAGAAAGAAAAAAGAAGAAGAAAGAAAAAAGAAGAAGAAGAAGATGAAGAAGAAAAAGAAAAAGAAAAAGAAGAAGAAGAAGACAAAGAAGAAAGACGTGGTATCTTGTTAGGTCAAAGGAAGGAGTATAAGCAGCAGCTCCTCAACCCTCTTTCAGGCGGATAATGAGAGATGTAAAGTGAGAATCCACGCTCCCACCAGAACAAAGGGGCTGTGGGTTCGGGGCCTCAGGTGCTGTAAGAAATTATAAAGGGGGAGTACAGAAAAGGGGGAACGGGGAAGATGTGCCCTGTGCTACAGTGAATAGACCTGGGTTCGACGCTGGCTGCTGCAGGAGAGTGACTGGATTTGAACTCTAAACTGTAACACACTATAAAAACAGAGAGGTTGGAGGGAGGTGGTGATGGAGTGGACAGAGTAATGAGCTGGGTTCAGTCCTGGCTGGTATGTAGACAAAACCCAACTGTGTAAGAAATTATAAAAGATGAATATACATGGAAACTTGGAAAGGGAAAAGGAGTAGGGACGATGTAATAGACAGTGCTGCAGAGTATGAAGTAACAAGTCAGGGTGCTTGATGCGTTTTTGTGGGTTTGACATATACATACTCACAATGTTCATTACTCATCCATATACAGCCATAAGCAAAGTTCGCCGCCAGTCTCCTGCCTGCTTTGTATCCTGTGTTCCTTAGTCTCATTCCCTCTTAAAGGACAGAAAGTATCCGCCCTTCCCATACTCTTTTGATGTGCGCTACATACGGCTACCACAGAAAGGTAGGTCACGTAAAACCCTCCACTGACACAGAAGCCAAAGATACGTCGGCGAATCTTTGCTCATGGCTGTACCTGCATCAACATCTAAATAAAAATACCTCCAATGACACCAAAACACCAGATATGATGAATGTCCTAACCCAAGCGTATTACAACTGATATGGTGGGTAATATGGCCTTATCATTAAAACTAAGAATGCGAAAGTGTGGAGAAACCTGGAAAATTTTGATGATAATCCTGAAAGCTGTACTTCTGATACAACTTGCCTGGCTTTTCACTATCACTGCTGACTACACACTTCAATATGGGATGCGGGCTGATCATTGACAATAAAACGTGTTCAATAAATGACGCAAAAAATCTGGGAACTGATTACACTGTCGCCCTTTCAATAATACGTCCGTTAGTGCCTCCTGCCAGACGATGTGTTACTGATGAATATTTTACGAACATTCACAGAAGGTGGGGATCAGTGTTTAATTACCTGGTGATGTGTGAGAGCTGCAGGAACCACAGCTTTGTTTGGGGTTATATCTATGAGCTAAAGACCATCTCTGTTAACCACGTAACGACCACAGAAATTTTAATATATCTGGCTACCGTCAGACGAGTGTATTCCGCTCAGAAGTTTCCTCTCTTCGTCTCATGATTAAAAACAGCCTCCGGTAACCCTTTGATGACGAAAGAGCCCAGTTATTTCATTCTTGCTACCAACAAACTAGTCTCATCATCCTGTGAGTGGAAGCTTGTCGTCCAAGTTTAGAACTGTTTTCATTATTGGTCGATCCTATGTTGACAAGAGAAGCCATCGAGTGGGAGCAGTTAGGGCTGTCAAAATTTCTTACATACGATGGAGTTTCGAATTTGTTTCTTGCAATCTTCAACTGTTTTATTCGGTTCAGGGGATATTATCGAACTGAAGTTTCGAATTTGTTTCTTGCAATCTTGTATCTTATTCAGTTTAGGTGATATTATCGATCAACATTCACTAACCCCTTCACTACCAGGGTCTGTTCTAAGTTAGTTATAATGGTCTGGTCGCAGTACGGAAAATCTCCCTTAAAAACAGCATAGAGAATAAAAGACAATAACTTTTATGGAAATAACCTGTAAAAACTGTTATAAAATAGAGTCTGACCTAATATCAACCTGAACTGCGAAGTGTGAGTAATTATGCTTAGGGCTACTTTTTGCCGGGCTATAAAAAAAAAAAAAAATAAAGACTTCCCGCCTGTTTTTTTTTTTTTTTTTTTTTTTTTTACGCGTATGCTCTTGCTACTTCAGTCATCTTACTAGACTGTTAGACTCTGACTGGACAGTGTAAAGACCCATTACGTAGATGATCCATTGTGACAAGTGGAAAGGTTGGGCGGGAAACAGACACAAGTTAGAGCCTGAATTCTTTATTTTCTCTTACGTTTCGGGCTACACAGAAAAAGAAAATAATGAAGATGGGTTTCCTGTAGCCCGAAACGTTAGAGAGAGAGAGAAAAAAAAAAACTCTAGCCTGTGTCTTTCTCCTACCCAACCTTTCCACCTCTTGTTACGATGGGGTGATGGAAGGCTTTATCTCACCCATCAAGTGCGCAGTCTCTCTTAATGTAAACGAAAAATAAAACAGCATGATGATAGCAATATTAAATTGTGAAGAAAATAGCTTGGCGATAAGAAGACAGAAATAAAAGGAAAAAAACGGCGAATGTTAATTTCTACAAGATGAACTGAAGAATGCTGGCGATTATTGGAGGGACTCGATTTTCAACACGATAACGATGTTCTTGCTATCTACAAACGATTTTATTCAGATTACGAGAGCTGACAAAGAAGGAAGGGATTACTGAAGGCCTGAATATCTAATCCATCCAGTCCGAATTGCCTAGGATGAATAAAAGAGAATAACTTTACCATGAATACAAAACGCGCCACTGTGCTCTTCATTAGTAATAGTCTTGCCAAATTGCAGAAAATGATGTGGATGTAACAAGAACAAACTAAAGGAATTCACATCATTTATTATTTTTCAGTCGTTCAAAATTTTGCAAAAAGAAATAGCATCTCCTTACGACAATCTATCTTAATTTTTTACACACACACACACACACACACACACACACACACAGGCTCCGCCATTACCCAAGCAAGATGGTCTCCACACAGCTACAGAAACAATACTGACTGTGCATATGATCATGACGATTAATGAACATAAAATAACAAATGATATCAAAATTTTCGTGTTTATATGGTTCGACATTTGACTTTATAAATCCCCCCAAAATATAAAAATGTGTCCGGTGTTACTAGGACAGGGAACAACTGTGCCACATTTCAAGCGAATTGACGAGGAAATAAAGGAATGACGCTAAGCAGAAAAGGCGTTTGGAAGAAAGTAAGAAACAGGAAATACAGCAGCTCTCCACAATCTGGCGTCCAGACCTAATAATCGGGAGAAATACCGGTTTTAAATTACAGGTTGTGGTAAAACAGCACAGTTTATAACCAACTTTCTACGGTGGGTTTCTCTGTGCTGAACAAAACCGTCTTTAAGTCAGGCAGAAAAATAATTACAAGTTATAAATTCTCAGCCACGACAGCAGGTATTTATATCCTGACGAAATCGACTAAAATTACTGTAGCATGGATTAAGTATGAAGTTCATATTTAGCATGATATGGTATTTCCTTCCCCAAGTATTATAGCTGTCAATCCAGTGTCACTCTCCTTCACCGCCTCCATCTCTGGTCACTCAGTTAACCCTACACTCCCCCTATACCCAAGCACGACCCCTCACCTCAACCTTCCAGCCTGTGTCATTCTCACCCCCCCCCCCCAGTCTACTCCTTTTCCCTCCTATCACACCTCTACTCCATTCCATCCATACCCCCTCCACTTCCTCCGTCACCCTTTCCCCCTGCATCTTTCTCCAACGTCCCCTTCTTTTCTACCTAAAACCCTCCCCTCATCTTCCTGTCTCGTCCCCTCCATTATTTCCTCTCTCTCTCTCTCTCTCTCTCTCTCTCTCTCTCTCTCTCTCTCTCTCTCTCTCTCTCCGATGACACCTTATTACCGGTGCCAGCACCTGTCGTGTCCTATCTTCTCCTCCAGCAACTCCCTCCCCCATCCCCCTCAACAACCTTCACCCCACACCCTCACTCCACCATTCACTATCCCCACACCCCCCTCTCACCCACTCCCACCTCTCGACTCACCAACTCACTCCATTTTCTATTTCCTTTCCTTCTCTTCTCTTTTACCTCCCTCACCCGCACTTACCCCCTTTCCCCCATTCCCCCCATTATCTCATTCTTCACTACCCCATCCCCCCCACCTCCATTTTCTTTCTTCTTTCCTCTTTTTCTTCACCCTTCTCTCTCCCTTCCTCTTCTCTCTTTCTTTCTACTTCTCTCCTTCATCTTCATTCAACTTTTCTCTTTCATCACCTTCCTCTTGATCACCTCCTCCACCCTTTCTCCCCACCCACACCTTCTCTTCCCCCCACCCCACCCGACCCCTACCTTTTATCTCCCTTCCGTCTTCCCTTCCTCTCTTATCTTTCTTTTCTCTTCGATAATTCCTGTCTTTAACTTTCTTTTACCTTCGTTATCTCCCTTCTTCCCCTCCCCTCTCGCTTGTCTCCTTTTCTATCCTCCCTCCTTCTTTCCTCTCCTCAATTTTCAGGTCTCTCTCTCTCTCTCTCTCTCTCTCACACACACACACACACACACACACACACACACCATCTTTTTCTGTTTCACACTGATATTCTCGCCCAACTTCACTGTCCATTCAGGCTACACTGGACAGTTCTATTCTGTTTTAATGACCCTCCTCAGTTTCAAGCCATGTACACTTGATTAAAAACGTATGGGTGCACATTTGGCGCGGAATTTTTTGACACTACAGACGATGGCTACTGCAAAATCCCAGACAATTCCAATCTACGTTAACACAATGGGTTTCTCAAGGATGGCATATATATAACTTGCTGGGCATTTCCTGGTTAGTCCTGATAACATACGTACAGTCAGGTGAAAACAGGTATTTTAGCTCCGAACATCATGAGCTTCACTGATTATTTTGGATATCATCTGATCCCTCCTATGCCATTTTTTTTTTATGTCCATTGTAAAGACCTACTCCTCCCCCTACTCTTCCTCTTCCTTCTCCTCTTCCTCCTCCTGGTTCCTCTTATTTTCCTCGTCGTCGTCCTACTCGTCCTCCGCCCTTCCTGTTCGTCGTCGTCGTCGTCCTCCTCCTCCTCCACAACTTCCCCCTCCAAGTAAGCAGTGCACCAAGGCGGTTAAAATTGCCAACAAGCTGGTGGGTTTTATTGGAAGAACTTTCGATTTAAATCGGAAAAAGTCATACTTGCCTTGTACAACTCACTAGTGCGCCCCCATCTTGAGTAATGTGGGCAATTCTGGTCTCCGTACTACAGAAAGGACATTGAAAAATTAGAGAAAATTCAGCGAAGAATCACAAAGATGATACCACGACTTAGAAACAAACCATATGAGGAACGCCTTGAAGAACTTAAATTATTTAGCTTAATGAAGCGAAGGTTAAGAGGGGACCTTATTGAAGTTTTCAGAATCATGAAGGGATATGACAACTTGGACATGAATAAACATTTTGATATAGACCGGTCGAGTCAAACCAGAAGAAATGGCTGCAAAATTATGGGAAAGCGTTTCCAATCCCATGAAGCAAAATACTTCTTTTTTAACAGAGTTGTAAATATATGGAACAGATTACCCTCAGATACCGTGAACAGTATCTCAATTGAGACATTCAAAAACAAAACAGACAAGTATTTGCATGAGAATCCTCAGCTGACTCTTTTTCTGTCCGAATAACTTTCTTTTATAGCTACGTGTAAGTTCATTCCCCTTTTGTCTACAAGACACCCTTTAAACAACGTACCCGTACATAGTGTCGCGTCACGTCATTATACATTTTTCAATTTATTCGATGCAAATAAAGTAATATAAGCACAGATAACCCTGAGTTAACGGTCACTACTCTTACTTTCGACCTGTGATGGGCTGTGGATCACTGAGGGTCCCTGTTAGTCAAGTGACCACCATCGGGATTTTTTTAATGTACCAGGGGTCACTGCATCAGGATGAAACTTGTGTACTTGTCCCACATGGGAGAGTTCCTTGTCTCAGTGGAGTGAACGGAGCTAGGGCCTGATTGACTGCTGCCTACCTAAAAAGCGCCAGGCAAGGCTGCCGCACCACCCCTAAACATCCACTCTGTGCACTGCACATCCACACTGTGCAGCCTTCCTTTTATCTAAGACACCCGTCGTATATATTTCAATCTCCCCAATGCAAAGAAAGCAATATAAGCACAGATTAGGATCTGCACAGATAACCCTGAGTTAATGGTCACTACTCTCACTTTCGACCTGTGATGGGCTGTGGATCACTGAGGGTCCCTGTTAGTCAAGTGACCACCATCGGGATTTTTTTAATGTACCAGGGGTCACTGCTTCAGGAGGAAACTTGTGTACTTGTCCCACATGGGAGAGTTCCTTGTCTCAGTGGAGTGAACGGAGCTAGGGCCTGACTGACTGCTGCCTACCTCAAAAGCGCCAGGCAAGGCTGCCACACCACCCCTAAACATCCATACTGTGCAGTGTGTAGTTTCCACGTTATCTCCACAGACTTCCTATAAACTCAATGTACCGATTTATAATGTCATGCCGTAACTATTAGTTTATTTGATTACTTTCTCTTTCAGGTTACTCAGTCGGGTAGCTTATAGACAAAGTATTATAGAATGTGACTTTTCCTTTCCAGTTTTTCCTATGAAATTTCCATATCAGTTTTTCCATGCTGCATGGTGTTTTTTCTCACTTTTTCCTGGAGGGTTTGGTGGTGGGGGAAGCCTTCTTGCTTTACTATCCTTATCCTTCAGCATGCAGAATTAGATCTTGTAGTCATAGTTTTCTCTGTAACAAGCAGCCTCGAAAGGACCATAAGGTCTGTTGCTGTTTGCTTTCCTATGTAATCCTATGTAATCCTTCTCCAACGGTACAAGTGCCAGGAGACATGGGGAGGTATGGAGCCAGGTGTCAAGGCCACTTACTAGGTTCACCCATCATAAAATTTCAGTGATGGGCTTCGTACCGTCTGTTTAGTGGCAATTCGTCCAGGTGTACGGATCGTCATATAGCAGCCATATGTCTCACAGTATGGCTTTAAAATTGCTATAAATACACAGAGAGAGAGGGGGGGGGGAACTTAGACATTGGAATATACTCATCAAATAGAGTGTATCTGTTTATGAAACGATGGGTTTCGCTCCGACACCCACCACAGCTCTTATTTTATTATCCTTGGGAGTTTAACTGCACAAAGTGAAAAGGACAAGCAAATCTATCAATCTATATACCTAGGCTGCTTCCCCCAAGGAAAGGGAGGTAGCCGAGACAGGATGACACACTCTCAATTTACTCATCCACTCAAACACATTCATTCGCATCTTAACCCCAAGTGTAGAAGGGGCAGATCCTCACCGCACCACATCGTATGAGGGTCAACTGCACAGTGCAATCAGTGACATCCGCAGCAGGGCCTACAACAGAGCTGGTTTACCCCTGCCACATCATAATGGACCCATCCCCTTACCCGCAGCTGACCTGATCAGCTGATCAGACCAAATGCGATAGAATATCCTCAGGGCTGTGTCATCATTTATTCATTCACAATTTCTCTCCAGTCATTTCTGTCAAGCACAGCCACTCTTCCTTGCTCAACAGACATCCCTCTCGCATCCAACGCTCTCTTCACACTGTCCATCCATCCTACTCGTGGTCTTCCTCTCAGCCTTACACCTCTCACATCAGATCTAGTTATCTTTTTCACCAATCGCTCTGAACAAAAAAAGCACAAGCAAACAGAACGGAAAAGAAGAAAGGAGAGCTAAAATGGCACAAACATAAGGAAAAAAAGACAAAGGGAATGAAAAAGAGGCAAGCAAAGAAAACGAAAGGGGGTCAAGCAGAGAATGAAAAAGGGACCGACACAGGGAAGGAAATAGGGACAAGCAAAGGAAACAAAAAAGAGGGGGACAGAGGAAGAAAAAGAGACAAGCAAAGAGAACAAAAAGGGGACAGGGAACAAGCAAAGAGAGTAGTAAAAGGTACTGTACAAGCAGAGAATAAAAAAAGTACAAGCAAGGAGAACGTAAAGGGGACAAGCAGTGAACGGAAAAAGGAACATGCAAAGAGAATAAAAAAAGGTACAGGCAAACAGAACGAAAAAGGACCGTGTAAAGAGATCGTAAACAGGACAGCGATATCCAAAACTACAGTACATACCATCATCCTGTCCTTCAGCCAGGTTCTTATTTCCGGATTCTCGCCACTTAAGGAGGCACCCCTGTACTTCTTTCTTAATATACTCCTGTAACTCTAACCTGAGCTAAAATTGCCATCTCTCCAGCTTGAATGATGACTTGTAGTAATTGATTAACACTCCAATATAATGCTCGTCACAAAGGAGTGCCCCAGAAAGGGTGCAGAGTTGTAGTATTGCCTTCTTCCGTCATTGAGCTCCGTGAAACACGCTAAAACGACGAAAACCTGAACCAAGTTAAGATGAAAGAACTATAATTTATTCGTACATATAACACATGAATATTAATCTTTACTGTGCTTATACCATGTCCATCGGAAGTAAAACGACACAGACAGCACAGAAAACAAAACCGAGCAGACAAAATACACACCGCAAAGGAAAAGTTCTCTAAAGTTTGCAAACCCCGAGAGAATACTATCCATGGTTTACCTCCTTATCTTCTACAAACCACACACTATTATACAATTATGACACATGTGAAAAAAAAAAATGAGTTCAGTACATACCACAGCGACACCCAGCCACAGGTAGGCAAAGCAGTACAGTACTTACCTGTGGGGAAAGAACAATTAGTACACAAGTTTACTCTAGTACGTTTGTTTTAACTTGACAAGTATCCCTAATCCCTTGTAGCCTTGTTGATGGCCTAGTGTAGTCAGCCTGAAGGAAGGACTTCACTAGTAACTAAGGAGACTCATTCCTACCTCATAATCAAGATCGAATTTCACGTGACAACGACCTGAGGAGGGATATTCAAACATACCTACGATCAACTCCCTGTCGTAACTTAGATACTTTTTCCAGGAAGAACTACAGAAGAGAAGATATTGCACTCCTTTCCTTGTTCGTCCTGCAAAAAACAGATATAATCCGCTGTAATTTTCGCCTCTTAACTTATTTTTATTTATGAAGGTAGAACGGGAGACACGGGAAGGTTCGACGGTCCCCTTGTCCTTCCTCCTAATCAAAACCAGAGTTGCGACAGAGAATTGGTCGTAGGTGCGTTTGTGTATCCCGGTCCTGGTAATATTGTGGGAGTGGCACAGTTCCGTCAGATGAAAAATGGACTATAGTTAGCCCCCAGCTCTTTCCTTTCTCTCTCTCTCTCTCTCTCTCTCTCTCTCTCTCTCTCTCTCTCTCTCTCTCTCTCCAACAAATGCATATTAAATGACCCACAGTGACAAGTGGAAATGTTGGGTGAGAAAGAGAGAGAGAGAGAGAGAGAAGAAAGAAAGAAAGAAAGAAGAGAAGAAGAAGAAGAGAGAGAGCAGAAAACAAACAATCCAGAAGGCAGAAAACAATCCAGGAGGTAAGCAAGAGATATCCAAGAGCAAGATGACCAGAAGGGAAACAAAGAGGCAAAGGAAAAATCAGAAAGGAAAAAAAAAACAGCAATAAAGAAAGGAAGCAGAGGAGTAGCCAGAAAGCAGAGATAATAAAATACTGAATGGAATGAACAAAGCAGAGAAGGAAAGCAGATACCTATAAAAAAAAAAAAAAGGAGGTGAATAAAAGACACCCTAAACAAAAGGAAGTGAAAAAAGCAGTGTCGAGGGGCAAGACCGAGGAGGTACAGATTTAGCGAGAATGCAGAGGGAAAACGTATGAGAAGAGCCTGAAAACAAGACAGCAGAAACAAGCAGGGAATCAACAGACTCCAGCAGGCAAAAAGAAGAAGCACATGAGGAAGGGCAAGGCAGAATCAGAGGCAAAATAGAGAAAATACAGGAGAAAACATACATCAGACTTTGGCAGAAGGTAGAAAACACAGGGGCCCAAAAACAGACAGCAGAAACCACAGGCGAAAGACCAGAATCCAGCCGACAAATAAGGAGAAGAAGCGGTAGATAGATAGCAAGGCAAGAGTTAAGAAATCGGGATAATGAGAAAGGGACAGAGAAAACAAAGATGAGATGCCAGAAAAGGGATAAATAGAGAACACGCAGAAGAGAAGGCAGGAAGCAAAGAAGTGAAGCTAGATGACAAAGAAAAGAGACTGAGGAGGAATAACAAAACAGAGAGAAGCCAGAAAATAAGGAACAACTGCCAGCAGACTAATGGAAAAGCCTTGCACACGAGAGAAGCCCTGGAGTAAAAAGCGGAAATAGCTAAAAGGGATACTTAAGCATAAAAGCAGAAATAGCTAAAGGGGATAATCAAGGCAGGTGAGAAGGGGAGAGCGGCAACAGCTGAATGACATCCCTGGGTAATCATTAAAAGGGGGAGCCACTCAACCTTTTACACATTAATTCTCCTCGACCCTCAGCGGCATCACCTCCACCTCTGCTCACGTCTTCCCTTCGCCCCCACTCCTTTAAACCCTTCAGGCAGCAACGTAAAATCATCTGGTAATAGAAGAAAAAGTCAGCCATTCCAAGTCGATTAATTTCCCTAGTGCATAAAATTATCAATTTTTAGAAGGAACCTCTGTAGGGAAATCTTTATCTAACCTCAAACATGAAAAAAGCCACTCCCTTCCTGTATTTAATCACCCTTAAATGTCAACAGTTAAGTAAAGATGGCCTCTAGTTATACCGTAACTTAGCCCAGAAATTCGTCCATTTGCAGCTCATTTCACGAAGCTCTGTCGAAGAAAAACACAATACTACGGCTCTACATTCCTTCCATAGCACCTGTTGGTGACTAACATATTCTAGCGTTAATCTTCCGCCAAAACTCAACATTCGCGATGGAGATACGGCAATTTTAGGTCAAGTTCAAGTAAAAATCAAATCCCATGCCATATTATTCAACCTGACGGAGAATTCTTACAGTGAAGAGGTCCAACCAGTTCAAACGTCTCTCCTGAGCTGAGCGAAATAGTCTTTAGCTAGTTAGTACACAATAATGATGATGGCACCCAGTCTTTTACCCACAGTATTCAGTATTAACTCTTATCGGGGCCTATAAACATCAGAGGTGGGAACATATTTACGATCAATTTGCTGTCGTAACTCTGATTTCTTTTTTCAGGAAGAACTGGAGACATGAGAGAACACTGAAGGTTCCTTCCCATGTCCTTCCTGCTGAAACAGTTACAACCTATGGCAATATTTTCCTCCCGTAACTCAGATTTGCTTTTTGTAAGATTAATTCGAGACTTGGGCTCGTATTCTCGGCGATAAAGGAAGCTCCCTAACACCACTTCCTTATTTATTTATTTTGGGATACGACTAGGTAATATCATCTTGTACGGCATTTATAAAGAGTATGGCGATATTGGAATGATTTAAGCAACACAAAAGAGGACGATAAGGTGTAATAAGCAAACTAAATCGCTAAGGAAAAGGTATTAGGGAGCTTCCTTAACCAACGAGAATATGGGTCTTGGAAGCATTCTGCGCTCTTCTTTCCTTGGCCTTCCTAAGAAAACAAATCTAACTTACGACAAGGAGGCAATCGTAAGTTTGTCTGAGTATCCCACCCCATCGTCCCTTCTTCCACCTTTCCCTTTCACATCCTCTCCCTTAATGCCATTTGTCCAAGTACGTCAGCTTGTTCATAATATTTTTAGTATCCCCAGACGGTTTTATTTACCTTAGTGGGAGGTTAAATGCAGCCGAAACAAAGTTGTTCAGGGCTAGAGTGGCTAAATCACTGAACAAAATCGTCTGATGGTGATAAGATTAACAAGATGATACGTCGCTGGAGTGAATTGGTTAAGCCCTTCAAGCGCTGGATGAAACCGTCCATAGAGAACACACACACACACACACACACACACACACACACAAACTCAATGGGCCCCTTCTCCACAGGTTTTCGTTTACCCTCAGGAGTCAGTGAAAAATAGTCTAGATAGCAAGAAGTTGAAAAAAAAAAAAAAAAAAAAAAAAAAACAGGCCTTACCTGTATACGTTCCCTCCAAGTTCCTTCTTTTTAAACCCCTTCAGGCGGTGGTATAACATCGTCTGGCGTTAGCAAGAATGATGTAAAATATAACATTTTCTCAGTACGATGACGTGCTTTGTTGTTACTCTAAAATAAAGTCGCCTGGAGATTGCCAAATAAAATATGTCAATTCACCCTTCTTCCCTTCATGATCTCCCGTAAGTCCTCCTGTCAGCGGAGTAAAAAATGTTTGAAGATACGAGAGTGAAATAAAATGTCCTGCGCTTCCTGTTACAAGACGATTTCACTCAACTTACAGGAAACGTCTTGTAGGGATGGGATTAATGGAGGCTATACCTTAACCCCTCCAGTTCCAAAAGTCTTCCTTAAGATGAGAATTATCGTCTGGAAGTAGTAAGTTATAAATTATGCCACAACCCCCTTCTGCATACGCCTTCCCTTCATCTCCTCCCCTTCAAAGGCCTCCTGCCTTCCCTTCATCCCCTCCTCTTTAAATCCCAATGCCTTCTCTTCACTCTCTCCCCTTCAAATTCCTATTTCTTCACATCATCCCTTCCCTTTCAAATCCCTATGCCTTCCCTTCACCCTTCCCCTTTAAATCCCTATGCCTTCCCACCATACCCAACCCTTTAAACGCTTATGCCTTCTCTTAAAGCCCTCCCTTTAAACCCCTATGCCTTCCCTTGATGCCCTCCCCTTTAAACCCGTATGTCTTCCCTTCATGCCCTCCCCTTCAAAGCCCTATGCCTTCCCTTTAAGCCCACCTCTTTAAACCACTGTCTTTCCTTCATACCCAATCCTTTAAATGCCAATGCCTTCCCTTCATGCCCTCCCCTATAAACCCCTATGCCTCCCCTTTATGCCCAGCCCTTTAAACCACTATGCTTTGCTTTCATACTCAGCCTTTTAAAAGCCTATGCCTTCCCTTCATATCCTCCTCTTTAAACCCCTATGCTTTCCCCTTTAAACCCCTATGTTTCTCTTTAAACCCTTATGTTCTCCCCTTCAAACCATTATGCCTTCCCTTTAAATCCTGTCTTCTCTTTAAACCTCTCTGCTTCCCTTTATGCGCCAGTGTTTTCCTTTAAAACCCCTCTGCCTTCCCTTTAAACACCAAGGCCTCTCCTTTAAACCCCTATGCCGTTCTTTCAAGCCCAGTTAACGTTTAGGCGCGTGGATACTTACTCGTACCCGCAACAACTATGAAAATCAACAACTCAATCGCCAGGTGTCCAAGTAAACATTTCCATATAAAATCTTGTTCGGGTTTGTTCCTGCTACCTTCACACGACTTTATTCTACTTAAAGTGGACTTCTAGGGGTAAGAGGATTAACTACAACTTTCTTAAACCTCTCAATTCTATATTTTTCTTCTGAACCAAAATCTTCTAAACATGGCAAGAACGACCTATGCAAGACGACAGTAAATAAGAAAGCAATGAACAGGCTAGGTGATTAAGAATGAGTAATCCACTAAAGCCATACATATTCACACCGGATGCTATGCGAGCTATGCTAACTACTCTAGCCACGTGGCTATGAAATCGCTTGCGTTATTTTCATCAGGATTGTCTAGACCGGATGCGATGCTATGGAAACGATGCATGAGATATCGCGGGCATAGCTCTGAATATCGCTCCTCCGGCGATTTTCCTTGTCACAGCTTCCATCTCGCATGCATACTATGGTCGCGGCGCGCGACTCTGAGGTTGTCATTATCGTACCCTGGCAACCTACCATTCAAAAGTGCGTCCGATTTCATGTCATATTATACACGAATCATATTATTATGCACGAATATATTATACACGAATATTATTATACACGAATCACATGCGTCTCATATTATCCACGAAATCAGACGCACTTTTGAATGGTAGGTTGCCAGAGCACGATAACAACCTCAGAGTCACCCGCCGCGACTATAGTGGCCGTGCCGTGCCATCGCCAGCCCAGCCCCCCACGACAGTCTCACGCCACTCAATCTGCCTGCACCTCGGACGAGTGCAGTACGGACAGACGGCTGCTGCAGGACGCAATGGAGCAACTTATTGATGAAGTACGGAAATATCCGTGCTTATATGATATGACTTCCGAAGATTCTAGGAATGTGGTAAAGAAGGACTGCTGTTGGAAGGAGATTGCAAAAGCTGTTGACATGGATGGCAAGTTATTTACCGACAAAATACATGTCATGTGGCATATAAATGATGTAACATATATAATAAGTTATGCTGTATAACATAAGCCACATTTTCTGGCACGTTCCATATATGAAAATAAATAAAAGGTAATGTAAATGATTCTATCAACTCACTAGGTTTACCTTTACGTATGCTCTCTCTCTCTCTCTCTCTCTCTCTCTCTCTCTCTCTCTCTCTCTTCCCATTAGTCTCGTGTACCCATTTCCTTTTCCTTTTTATAGCAAGGGCTAAAATAAGCAATAATAGCTCCTCCTCCTCCTCACAGAACCACTTCGTACTCTCCTCCATAGCTGCAGCGAAGCAACTGTCAAGAACAACTGACCGTGACCAATATCTCTCGTTATGTCTGCGACGTAGCTAGCCGGCAGGGCTTCCACTGTACTGTAAACAGTCAAATAGCAAGCATCGCTGGTGTGCGTCCACAGCAAAGCTCGCATAGCATCCGGTGTGAATCCGCCCTAAAACAGCTGAGCATAATCCTTGGTACGAATATAAACATCAACACAGCACAGTCCAAGGTACGAATATAAACATCAACACAGCACAGTCCAAGATACAGATATAAACAACAACACATCACAGTCCTTGATAGGAATATTAACATCAACACAGCACAGTCCAAGGTACGAATATAGACATCAACACAGCACAGACCAAGGTACGAATATAAACATCAACACAGCACAGTCCAAGGTACGAATATACACAACACAACACAGTCCAAGGTACGAATATAAACATCAGCCACTACGAGTCTTTTTAATCATTTCAGTATTATTAAATCTTTGGTCAGTACTCTCGTTTGTTAAGGAAGCTCCCTAACACCGTTTCCTAGGCGATTTGTTTATTACACCTTACAGTTCACTTCTGTCACATAAGACCTTCCATTATCAACATACTACGCATTAATAACAAACGCAAGGATAATAACCACCATCATCCAAAAATAAATAGCTAAGGAAGATGTGTTAGGGACCTTCCTTAACTGACAAGACGACGAGTCTTTGCCTGGTTTATCCTTGCTAACTTCTGGGCAATTTACCACAGTTTAGGAGAGACGTCTGGTGGGGAAGGGGTTAATGAAGGCTGTATCAAAGCCCTCTAGTTCGAAAATCTCCCCTACTTTCTATTTACTTAAGAGGAAAAGTCGAATGATGAAGAATAAACACTAAATCTACATGCTAAACAATCTGTGCATTTCCTGGTTAACACATCACAATGCCAGGTATGAATATAAACATCATAAGCTGCCAGGCGTCCATTTAACATACCCGGTACATCAAACACAGTGCCTAAAATTTTAACGCTGCAATTTTCACTACGCAAGGATTTCCACTTTTTCATGCCTTTATGGTTTATACGATTTAACTCCTGACTTTTTTCATGCAAAAAAATCATGAGGTACATAATCTATTATTCAAAAGTCTGGTCAGCTATTTTTTATTTCTATTTAGTGTAAACTTTTCCCAAAATATATTTCACTTTATAAGTATGTTCAGTAACTGGATTTAATTCTTGCTACCATTACTTTTTTTTTTCTTTTTACTTAAGAAGGACCTCTACCAATGAAGGTATTGACGAAGCTTAATCTAATCCCAAGCTGCATAAAATCGCTTGTTAACAGCAGGAATATATATATATATATATATATATATATATATATATATATATATATATATATATATATATAAACTTCGTCCTTGTTTTGAAGTGATTAAATTCAACTATGAATAAGTGCTCTCCCCCCTCTCTCTCTGGTATAAACCTTCTACCTAAGGAATTTAACTTTGCTATCATATATAATCTTCCTCCACATCCTGACCCTTCCTTTCCTACCTTCCTCACCATCCATCTCCTCTCGTTCTCACTTCCTCTACTCCACCATCCTCATATTTCTGTCCTACCTCTCTCTCCTTCACACTCCCACTGCTCCTTCTCTCACCACCCCAACACTTACACCCACTCTCTTTTACCATTCTCTCTCTCTCCTCTTTACCATACTCTTTTTCACTCCTACGTCACCCGCACTCAGCTCCCTAAAAGCTACACCACACTTTCCTCTACCACTCCTTTCCTTCCTCTCCACACCTGTTACATTCCTTTCCTTCTTCTTATACATTCCTCTGTTACTCCCTCTCACTTTCCTCCCCTCCCACCCTCATTTTACTGTCCTACTTTTCCTCTCTACCCCCGTCACAATCCTCTCCTACCCCCTCACTGTCCTATCAACCTTTCTCACTTTCCTTTCTACCCCTCTTCCAATTCTCGTACCTCCTCATTATCCTTTACTGTTCCTTCATTTTCCTCTCAGTGCCTTCCTCACTTTCCTCCCATATCCTCTTTACTCACCTCGCTACCCCCCTCACTTTCCTCTCCTACCCCTCACCTTCCTCTCCAACCCCCGCCCACTTCTGTCCCCTTCCTTTCCTCACCTACCCCTCTCATCTTCCTCTCTTAGACCCCCTTCACTTTCATTTCCTACCATATCCTCACCCACATCCCCACTCCCACACCCAGACACTCCACTCACCCCTCTATTACCAACACCTTAACGTTTATTATCCTCAAATTCCTTTCCTGCCACTTCCACCTTCACTCATACATTATCTTCACCCAGACCGACACCCGCAACACAGTTTCTTATACTAGCTTCTCAACAGAAATAGTCGATAGTGCAAAAATTATGCATACATGTAAACTTCTTTATGATAAGTACTTCAACATTAAAGGTGTCAACTAACATTCTTGTACATTTCCAAGTCGACATGAAGACGTCAGTGAGATACCAATATACTTAACATTCTGCGGATGTGTAGGCACTTTTTTTTTTTAAGAACTGTAAATTAGATATACAGTATTTCCTCTTCCGTCTTTCAAGGACGGTTTTAATATTTTCTCTAATAACCAGGTTTTTCTATATTTTACCTGCCGGTGATTATGCCACAGTGAGTGATGAGAAATCCTCTTTCCTTTTCGTTCATTTTCTCATACAGGATGGTTGGATCGTTAGTATGCAGGTAACTAGTCTTACCCAAAAGCATAACCTCGTTCTGGGAAAACAGGCCTAACTACTAAGTGGGTGTGATGTGCCCTACACACACATCACATCCACACTCCAAACCTACACCACACCCACAACACTACACCTACTCCACACCCATTTTCCTACGCCCACATTACTACATCCACATCAAACCAACGCCTCAACACCATCACCCTTGCACCCACATAAAACCTACACCAGTGCACCCACATTACACCCACACCTACACTCACATCCCAACATTCACACCCACACCCCTACACTCACAACTGCACCCAAACCCCTACACTCAAACCTACACCCACACCCCTACACTCACACCCACATCCACACCCTTACACTCACACCTACACCCACAGCTACACCCACATCCCTACACTCACCCCTACACCCACACCCCTACACTCACACCTACACCCACACCCCTACACTCACACCTACACCCACACCCCTACACTTACACTACATCCACATCCACCCCTACACTCACACCTACATTCACACCCCTACACTCGCACCTACACCCACACCCCTACATTCACACCTACACCACCCACATCCCTAAACTCACACCTCTACACTCACCTACACCCACATCCCTACACTCAAACCTACACCCACACCCCTACACTCACACCTACACCTACACCCCTACACTCACACTTACACCCACATCCCTACACTCAAACATACACTCACACCTACACCCACACCCCTACACTCAAACCTACACCCACACCCCTACACTAACACATACACTCAAACTCCTACACTCCGCTACACTCACACCCCTACTCTCATAGGCTACCTACACCCACACCCCTGCACCCACACCCCTACACTCACACCTACACCCACACCCCTACACTCACACCTACACCCACACCCCTACACTCACACCTACACCCACACCCATACACTCACACCTACATCCACACCCATACACTCACACCTACACCCACACCCCTACACTCACACCTACACCCACACCCTACACTCACACCTACACCCACACCCCTACACTCACACCTACACCCACACCCCTACACTCACACCTACACTCACACCCCTACACCCACACCTACACCCACACCCCTACACTCACACCTACACCCACACCCCTACACTCACACCTACACCCACACCCCTACACTCACACCTACACCCACACCCCTACACTCACACCTACACCCACACCCCTACACTCACACCTACACTCACACCCCTACACCCACACCTACACCCACACCCCTACACTCACACCTACACTCACACCCCTACACTCACACCTACACCCACACCCCTACACTCACACGCCTACACTCACACCCCTGCACCCACACCCCTGCACCCACACCCCTGCACCCACACCCCTACACTCACATCTACACTCACACCCCTACACCCACACCCCTGCACCCACACCCCTACACTCACACCTACACCCAGCCCACTCCCCACCCACGTGCCGCCACCACCACCGTAACCCCTTCATCCCAGGCCTCACCATTCATTTACTGTTCTAAATGAAGAGGAAACGAAGCCTAACACGTCGCTATCGCCACTTCCACACCCAGTCCTTTCACACCACTGTTACTACCATGATGCTGCTTTCACTGTTCCTGGTATCAAAACTACCGTAACAATATCGCCATCATCATCATCATCATCATCATCATCATCGTAGTCGCACCCATACCAGCAATTAGGATACCAATCATCGTCATCATCATAATCTGCACCCATACTGACAACAATGACTGCAATCGTCATTATCATCATCATCATCATCATCATCACCATAATCTACACCCATAGCAACAATTATGACAGCAGTATCATCATCATCATCATCATAATCTGCACCCATATGGACAACAATGCCTTCAATCATCATCATCATCATCTGCATCCTTAGCAACATCATCATCATCATCATTTTCATCATCATCATCTGCTGCTGCTGGTAACAGTATCAACACCTGCGTCAATGACTCCCTCTTAGTTGAATAAAATCACCTGACGTCAGCAGGAACAAAATACCAATAGTACCGATAAGGCGAGGGTTAATGGCGACACTATTAACACTCTCAGGCCACAGTACCTCACTCTGTTGAAATTAGCTGGCGTTGGGAGAAATACAGAACTAGAATTATCTCAATCATGACTGTATTAATCTTAAAATTTCTTCCATTATGATAACGTGTTTCGTTTTTAGATTCAGTACAATTTCATCCTCGTCCTGCGCCTCCCCTCCATCTCCGTCTTTGCTTCCTTTCATCCATGAATTACGTCAGCCTTCTATACGTTTTGCCTCTACTCCTTTTTGTAGTAATCGTATATCTATTTTTATTTATGTCTATCTATCTATCTATCTATGTAAAAATTTGCAATATCTCCATAAATCGGTTTTTTGTTATTTTCGTTTCCATACTAAGTTATTTTTATTTACCTATCCTGCAACATACTTCCTCTTAATTAGAGGGTATCATTCCCCCCAAACAATATTTTTATTTTCTATTTAGTACTCTCCTTTTTGGCTGGCATTCACATTCACCTTTCTCTCACTCCTTCCCTCACCTCTTCATTTGTTTCCTTTCATCCATTTTCCCTTTCATCCCCTTCAGTCATCCCCTCCTTTCCCCTCCCCACTTAGATCCTGCCTCTCTCTATCTTACCACTCTCTATCTGTTTTCTCTTATCCAGTCTACCCATCTATGTATTCCATACCTCTGTCTGTCCTCTTGTCTATCTATATCTTTTTATTCAGTCTATCCACCTACTTATAAACAATCTTCCACAATCGTGTGTGTGTGTGTGTGTGTGTGTGTGTGTGTGTGTGTGTGTGTGTGTGTGTGTGTGTGTGTGTGTGTGTGTGTGTTTTATACTAAAGTTATACCTACATGAACAAATCTGGTTGACAGCAGAAGTCGTAACAAAAGTGGAAATTTAACACACACACACACACACACACACCCACACACACACACACACACTGGCTCCGTCATCACCCAAGCCACTCAGCAATTAGGTTCAGTGGATTGTCTGCCGCGCTGACACACCACCAAGAAAGGTATTCTCGTAGGGTAAGGAGGCTCCCTATTACCTAGTCCTTACCTGTTTATTTCTGCCACTGGTGGATTAATATTTCTTTGTGATTTTCTGCATTTGGTGCAATAAAACTTTCTTGTATTTCGTTTTATCTTTGTTGGTCCATAAAGGATAAAAAAAAGGAGAATAAGAACGTGTAACATGCAAAATAAAAGACGAACAACACACAGAAGAATAGTAACGTGTAACAGGCCAAATCAGTGACTTAATAACACAAGAGTAAGGTACTGCGTAACATGTAAAATAATTCGTTACGAAAGAGGTTTTCCAGTACGTCTCCTTAACTACATATAATTTTGTTTATAACTGTCTTGCATGCCATTTACACATTATTAAAAGATATAATTTGCATAAATATAAAAAAGAAGAGGAAGCCCAAGTTACCTTAGCCGACTTAGCGCTTTTTACTCTAACTTGGTCTCTCTCCACCTTAGAGGCTGAGTTGTAACAAAAGATTAACGCTAGAATATGGTGCTAGTCACAAAGAAGTGCTATGGAGAGGATGTAGGGAAGTAGAATTAGCTTTTTCAGCCAATGAGCAACGTGAGATTAACTGCTGAGGGGCGAATTCCTAGGCCAAGTTAAGGTGAATGAACTATAGGATACAAGTCCCAGCCTGCCTGAGATTGTTGCACTGGTGAGTACATCTGGACACTGTCTCCACTCCTCGTAAAGCGTATCATGGCTGCATTTGTGTGTGTGTCTGTATGTGTTGCCTCTTCCTCAGCCAGTCTCTCTCTCTCTCTCTGCTTTGCTATCCTACTCTTATAATTTTGTAGCTGAACATAAATCTTTGTGTTAAACTTTTTGTGGGCAATTTCGATATCTGATTCACGAGGGAACCGTAGACACTGATGCCTTGCGACGACGTGCCAATAAGCGAATGGCGGTGCGCTATGTACTCTTCATGCAATATCTCACGTACAGCAACTATAGACAGAAGGGTTTAACCTAAAGGACAACTAGTGATAACCATAATATTAGTGCACTTAGCGCAGCTCCGGAGCTCTCTCTCTCTCTCTCTCTCTCTCTCTCATATCAAATCTTTCCCTGCGGATGGAGCTCGTGGATATTTTACTCGAGACCACTAAAAAATTTCTTTCAAATGAGAGAGATTCTAGAAATCAATGGCTTCAAAAACAATGTCTAGTAATGCTTTTTCTCTCACTGATACCCGTAAGAATACTGCTTAGGTTAATAGCAGACAATTTTGTTCAGTCAGAATAACTAAAGTCAAAAGGTTACTATTGCCAGACGCCTTAATCCCGTAAGGGGTGGCCACAAACAAATCGCCCTGTCCCCAGCCATTTCACTGCCCTGCTCCCAGCTCACACCTCTTTCATATACCTCTTCACTCCATCCCTCGATCTCATCCTCGGCCTACCCCTCCCTCCCCCCCCCACCACCTCACTCAAATACAGTCTCCTCGTCAGTCTCTCTCTCTTCATCAAAAGATTACACTTCTGTACTCTAAAACCTACTGATATGAAAACCGGCCTACACAGTAACATGTTCAGCTTCTGTGACTCACTTATAGCTAACATGTTCAGCGTCTGACTCACTCATAGCTAACATGTTCAGCTTCTGTGACTCACTTATAGCTAGCATGTTCAGCTTCTGTGACTCACTCATAGCTAACATGTTCAACTTCTGTGACTCACTCATAGCTAACATGTTCAGCTTCTGTGACTCACTTATAGCTAGCATGTTCAGCTTCTGTGACTCACTCAAAGCTAACATGTTCAACTTCTGTGACTCACTCATAGCTAACATGTTCAACTTCTGTGACTCACTCATAGCTAACATGTTCAACTTCTGGGACTCACTCAAAGCTAACATGTTCAACTTCTGTTGTTCAGCTTCTGACTCACTCTTAGCTAACATGTTCAGCTTCTGACTCACTCTTAGCTAACATGTTCAGCTTTTGTGACTCACTCTTAGCTAAAATGGTCAGCGTCTGACTCACTCTTAGCTAACATGTTCAGCGTCTGACTCACTCTTAGCTAACATGTTCAGCTTCTGTGACTCACTCTTAGCTAACATGTTCAGCTTCTGTGACTCACTCTTAGCTAACATGTTCAGCTTCTGTGACTCACACTTAACATGTTCGGCTTCTGTGACTCACTCATAGCTAACATGTTCAGCTTCTGTGACTCACTCTTAACATGTTCAGCTTCTGTGACTCACTCTTAACATGTTCAGCTTCTGTGACTCACTCATAGCTAACATGTTCAGCTTCTGTGACTCACTCTTAACATGCTCAGCTTCTGTGACTCACTCTTAGCTAACATGTTCAGCTTCTGTGACTCACTCTTAACATGTTCAGCTTCTGTGACTCACTCATAGCTAACATGTTCAGCTTCTGTGACTCACTCATAGCTAACATGTTCAGCTTCTGTGACTCACTCATAGCTAACATGTTCAGCTTCTGTGACTCACTCTTAGCTAACATGTTCAGCTTCTGTGACTCACTCATAGCTAACATGTTCAGCTTCTGTGACTCACTCTTAGCTAACATGTTCAGCTTCTGTGACTCACTCTTAACATGTTCAGCTTCTGTGACTCACTCTTAACATGTTCAGCTTCTGTGACTCACTCTTTGCTAACAAAATCGTCTGCTAGAAGGTGGAATAGGATACTAGAGTTGTACTAATTATAAGGGGGGCAATGGAGTATTAATCATCTTGCTCCTGTGGCTCATTTTTGGCTGAGTAAATTGTATGCAGTTAGATCGAATAAAATACTAGAGTTGTCCTGACCATAACAACACACACACACACACAAGAAGAAAAAAGAAAATGAAAAAGCACCAAGACCAGATAATATTTCATTCCTCCACCTCTCGACTCCACCGCTACAACCTCCCACATTGAAGCATTCCTCTTTGTCTGTACTCACACCCAAATCCCTGATGCTTGGATGAAAGCTGTTATTATACCTATACTGGAGCCAAGAAAATAACCTAATAATCCTTCTTTATTCAAACCAATATCGCTGTTATGTACACTATCCGACTCTTAAAATTAATCCTAAAGACCATCACTCTCCATATCCCTCTATCTGACTCCAACATGTATTTCGACCTAAGCAATCGGTCACCACACACACCTCTCCAACACAACTCATCCTAGATGCCTTCCATAAGAAATAACCACAATAAGAATCACAGTAACAAGCAACAGACATTAAGTTTTATGTACTGTACCTAAACACATCCTGATAGGTCAAGTCTCAGACAAGAACATAGAAGACAATAACAGTAAGTAATGGCTGGACAACTTCCTCACAGGCAAGCAGCCCTAGGTGCTCCGCCATAAACCAAAGTTCCAGATTCAAAATACAATCCACTATGCACGGGGGTTAGTCCTTACACGCTCAGTTTTTAACGTTGTCCTCCATGACCTGCCAACCCCTCCTCCTTCATTAACAGTACTGTCCTATGCCAATGACATCGTAATAATTTCACAACGGCCCAAAACTCAACAAGCAGCAGGCCAGCTACAATAGTACCAACACACACTAACATACTTTCTTAGGCGAAACAGAATCACTGCTTTACCAACCAAACCAACCATCATTCTCTGCATTCCTGACAGACAAGACTCTCAAAAAAACTAAAAAATATCCCTTTTTAACCAAGCACTCTCACCAGAAAGACATTCCCAATATTCTAGGACTTTATTTGGACGCAATATTGTAGGGCTTCATTTGGACATACATGACCCTTCTTGCCATATACGCTTCATCACTGCATGTACCATCTCATAATTAAGTACTCTGGAAACTCTCACACACGCTGCTTCGGAAAGCAGACTCAATCTCTGGAAGCATTAGACAAACCGTTCATTAAAACGAAATTTAACTATGCTAACCCAAGCTGAGTCTCCACCATAACCACCACAAACTTGGAAAATATTGAAAAAATACAGAACAAATCTTAAGAATATCACCGAGATGCACGATAACCACAAACAGAGATCATATACATCATGAACAAAAATACTTTAAGTCAAGGATCAAATGAAGGGGACAGGCAAACAATTCATTGTTTCAGGCCAAGACTCATCTCACCTTTGTTACTCTAGGTTGCATCGTCCCCATCACAAAGAAGCAGAAAACGGCAACTGTTCAACGCTAAACAGAGTACAGCAAACAACATCCTCTTCCTCAAGCCAACACTACGCTTCATAAACAAATATATAACCAATAACCACCACAGCCAAGCAAAACTGCCAGTCAAACAGCAACCTCCAGGAACCACCACCAAACATCTACTTCTAAGACAGACAGACACGAGTATACTTAACCAGGCTGTGACGCGGCCACCACCCTTCCCTGCTACAGCACTACACAAGGTACAACTCACACACATCCACAATGGCCACACTGCAATACAGCCCCCGCACCACAACACACTTATTCACCTCATGCATCACACTATCACAACACAGACAATCCCTCAACGTAACCTCAACGAAAGATCTCTGGGAGCGACCGACTGATGTTGCTGGTTTCTTGTGGTCCACTGAGTTCTCATCAGATAAGGCTGGGATGCAACACCAACAATAGCAACAACAATGTGTGTGTCCCTCTCTCCCTCTCTCTCTCTCTCTCTCGTTGTTGATGATGGCAGGAGGCGCCAGTTCAGCTGCTCCTTGCTGTGGCCACTCCAACTCTCTTTCTCTCACCACGCCAGCTAAAAGCCAACTTGGGTCCCTCCCCTCCCCTCCCCTCCCTTTATGGCTCCTCCCCTCATCTTCCCTCACGAACAGCCTCTCCTCTCTCTCACAGATCTCCATCTAAACCTAACAGCTCTATTTCACTTAAGTTTTCTTTCACTTCCACATCTCACCTTATTCCCTGTTTACTACTGCACTTCTATTCTCTTTCTTTTTTCCGTCTCATTTCCCATTCCTCTCTTACTTCAATTTCCAATTTTCACCTCAGTCACTTGTCACCTTACTTCCTGTCACGTATCTCTATTCAAATGTCTTAAATTATTGTAGTCTCCGTCTCATGCTTCTCTTTAAGTTCTATCTTGCACCTCAGTTCGTACCTCACTTTAAGTCTCTTTATTCACACATCTTGCAATTAAGCCGGAGATGTAACACACTTGGAGGAGAGGTGGAGGGGCGGATAGAAAAGTGGCCTTCTGGTCGAGAGGATAGGAGATCGATTTCAGGCTGTAGCAAAGGAGTTTTGAGGATCTGAACTGTGTAAAAAAAAATAATAATAATAAAACTACTGTATATCTTCCGTAGACCCACCGCTGTCATAAACTCATCTCAAGAGACAACACAAGCATGTTTTCATTATGGACGGTGGGTATTAGCGCCAAAGTAGCGACACGAGGGAACATTGCTATGCTTCAGGGAACGGACTATGTAGTCTATGCCTCAAGTAGTAACAAAATCAGCCAAATTACACTATCTGCAGCCCAGTACATGTTTTATCTCTCCGCCTCTCTCTTCCTCTGACGGTCATGTCGCTACCGGAAGTGGAGGTAATGGTTAGTCAGAGATACACTACCTCGTTACTCCACCAGATTATAGTATGTTTAACTACATTCCTATGAACTGTTTATACCTCCCACACATTTCAGGTGCCGCTCTGCCTGCTACCATCCCGTCGCTCGCTGTCTTGAATTGTCTCGTTTAACTGACAGGTTGGATGGGTAATGTAAGTAGATGGTTGGTACTTTACACTTCATTCAGCTCATCACAATAAATCCTCAGAATAAGACGTTTGATAGGGAAGGGGTGATGAAGGCTACGTGTAACCTATCTTGTTTGAAATCACCACTGAGCTAAATAAAAATGCCTGAGAGTAGAAAGAGTAAAATAAGAAAAACATCACTCTTGTGAGTGTTATTCACAGTATGAGTTACATATAACTTCAATCCCACCCCCCACACACACAATGATTCACGATTCGCTAGCGTGTTTTTTTTTTTTTTTTTTTTTTTTTTTTGAGTGCGACCATGATGGGGCGGGCAATCCACTGCTATGGCTGAAGCTGTAAAATTAAGGGTAGATCTTGGGAGAAGGATAAGTCATCTTGGGGAGAGCGCGAGGATTCCAGGGGATTGTGTATGTGGGGAGGTGAGTGGGGGGGTTGCTTTCTCTCTCTCTCTCTCTCTCTGTACTTTGGAGATTGTGCAGCACCTCTTCCCGGGCGATTTATTTTGTTCTAACTGCACCTCACTATCCTCTTGTCTTTCAGTAACACAATATATGTTTATATTAACATGCGATAAACAATATACGACAGGATCTTAACATGTAATGGGCAAAATATATCACTAAGGATGGGGTATTATGAAACCTCCTATCTAACCTAGAGTACAATCTCTCTCTCTCTCTCTCTCTCTCTCTCTCTCTCTCTCTCTCTCTCTCTCTCTCTCTCTCAAAACGTGAGCAATATGACATGAAAGTAATACTGTAACTTTATCTAGCATTAGTAAGGCCACATTTAGACTACGCTATGCAATTTTGGTGTCCGTACTATATAATGGATATAGATTTGCCTGAAAATGTACAGAGAATAATGACATAAATGATACACGACATTCGGAACCTTTCATATGAATACAGACTGAAAAGACTAAATTTGCACTCACTAAAACGGCACAGCGTAAGGGGAGACTTATTTGACGAGTGTAAGTGGATGAAGGGAATAAATAAGGGAGATATTACCAAGGTACTTAAAGTGAGCATACAGGGTAGAACTCGAACTAACGGTTTCAAACTAGATAAATTCCGCTGTAGTAAGAGCATAGGTAAAAATTGGTTTGGCAATAAATTAGTGGACGAATGGAATAAGCTACCCAGTGATGTAGTTGCTGCCGCTTCCATTGAGAGTTTCAAGCATAGACTAGATAAGCATATGACAAGTAAGGATTGAATATATATATAAAAAAAATCCCCTAATCGTGAGTACTAATCCATTCCTTTTCCTTTTCACGTTTCACTACGATAGCCTCTTTTCTTCTTTCTCGCTTTCCTGTAAAATTCCCGTCAGTTTTTCTATATATATATATTTTTTTTTAACTTTTCCTGCCGGTTTCCGTAGGAGGGTTGGGTGGGCGGGGTAGAGCCTTCATCTTTGCTATCCTTGTCGTATTCTAGTAGTTTAGTCACACTCTTGCAGGCCCTGCCTAGCATGGGTCAACTGGCCTACTGCAGTTACCGTATCCTCTCTTCTCATATTCTTACGCTCTTATAAATATTGTTCCCTCCCCCTATCCTCTCTCTCTCTCTCTCTCTCTCTCTCTCTCTCTCTCTCTCTCTCATATACGAAATTTTGCAATTTACACCGCTGGAAAAAAATGTGATTTTGGTTTCCTCTTATTCTCCTCCTCACTCCCTTCATCCTCTTCTCTAACCTCCATTCCTCCACCATTTCGTTTTCTTTTTTTTTTTTTTTTTTCAGTTCCCCCCACGTCTGGCACAGGTTTCTCGTTTTATTCATTTCTAATTCCTCCATTCTAGCTTTTTCTCTGTTTAATTTCCTTCATTTTCCCCTCATTCCCATCATCGCACATCTCTGCCTGTGTTCCTTCGCCATTTCTCTTCCTGGTTATCATGTCCCTTCGTTTTGGACTGGCGGCAAATTGTGTTGTGAAATTTTAAAAAAATGCGATTTCTGGTTTTCCTCTTCCTCCTCTTCTTCACTCCTCTTATCCTTTCCGTTCCGCTTCTTTTCCTCCTCAATTTGATTGTTTTCCTCTTCCTTCTCTTCCCTTCTTCTCTCTTGCGGAGTCCTTTAGAACTGCGGCGGCGAATTCCTCATGCAAGATAACAGCACGAGAGGAAGGAAACACGGGCAGGGAAGAGGAACCAAAGCAGTACAGGAAGAGAGTGAGAGAAGAGTTGAGCTAGACAGATAGGAAGGCAGGAAGGGTGAAGATAGGGATAAAATAACATACAGTGCAATGAAAGGACTGAGAGTGTCGTTCAGGTGGATAACAAGGAAACGAGGAAGGGCGAAGATGTGGATAACAAGGCAAATTGTGCAAAAAATTAGTGCCATGTTTGTATGTGGGTAGGGCTTAGTAGGTAAAAAGATAAAAGTGAGAGATGAAATAAATATATGAGAGAGAGAGAGAGAGAGAGAGAGAGAGAGAGAGAGAGAGAGAGACAGACAGACAGACAGACAGACAGACAGACAGACAGACAGACAGAGAGAGAGAGAGAGAGAGAGATGGGGGAAATAACGCAAAAAAATAAAAATAAATAAATAAATAACAAAAGAGGAATGGACAGGAGTGGGAGTGAACACAGTAGCTAGGTATGGAGGTTGGGAGAATTAAAATAAAGGAAAATACATAATCATCAAGGAACACGTGACGGAAGATACACAGAAGGGGAGACAGAGACGAGAGAGATAAGAAAAGCATACAGAACAGGAAACATGGAAGGAAGGGAGAGAGTGGCTGGGACAGTAATGGAGGAAGGAAATAATATAAAAACATACTGATGAAAAAAGGAAGCGAGAGAGTGGCTGGGATAAGAAGAAATGGAGAGTAAGCAAGAGAAAACAAAGAAAACGATACAAAGAAAAATTAAGTTGTTAAAAAAGGAAATGAAGGAAATTTTTTAAAAAATGATCATTCATGAAGTACAAGCCGAATATTTGACTTTACCTTGTGATCTTGATATTCGACTGATTAATCTCGGCATCGAATTACTTCATCCTTGCCTAAATCTTAACTCTTGCACCAATCTTGGGCCAAATTACATCAAGACTATTTCAGCTGACTCTGCCTAGTTACCAATATTTTTGACATTCTCCAGTGACCATTAACTGATTATTTTAAAAACTGAATCTTCTAATCACTGCTTTGCCTTGAACATTTCCAAACAGCTTACCTTAAATCCGATAAAAATTGTCTACCTTGACCTTATCATGTGATCCTGACCTTCGACCTCACTGTTCTAGGAAACACTAGGTCAACTTCCTGGATGCCTCTAGACTCATCCACCAAGTTTTATCCAAAACAGATCAAAACTGTTTTAGTTTTTCTCTTCACACACAAGCACATGGGTCGAAATTTGACATTGCCTTGTGACCCTGATCTTTGATAAATCATTCTCAACACTGAATCCCTTCTTTCTCGCCTGACACTAAACCCTTCCACTATGTCTGGCTCAAATCAGATAATACCGCAAGTAATCTTAATTTGTAACCTTGGGCTATGATATTTCCTTGTGACCTGTACATTTGAATTCAACACCTAATCCGTTTCTGAAAGTTTGGTTGAAATTGGATAAGTTGACCACAGTACCAACGCTCTCACACCTACACCCTGTCAACACACAGGAACACTGTCAACCAATACCACTCTCCAACAATACAACCATCAACATAAACACATAAACCACTTTACAAGCACACACACACACACACACACACACACACACACACACACACACAGGCAGGATAACCCGGAGCACACAGAACACCTCCCTCCTCAAACACCAGCACACACAAGCAACACATAAACGCCTTTGTTTGCTTCCCCACCAGCAGCAAATTCTCCTCCTGCCAGCTTATGTCCATCAACACGCTGGGAATTATTCACGGCGGCTGCAGAAGAGAGGAGGGTGAGGCAGAGGGGACAGGGGGAAAAAGGAGAGGAGAGGAGAAGAGAAATGGAGGAGGGAGAAGAGAAGGGGAGAGAATTGGAGAAGGGAGAAAAGAGAAGTAGAGAAATCCAGGAGGGAAATGAAAATGGAGGAGGGAGAAGAGAGGAGAGAAATGCAGCAGGGAGAAGAGAGTTGGAGGAGTAGACTGTAGCACCAGTCGAACAGGGCAATACTCCCGAGGTGGATGTCAAGCTGGTGATAGGGAGAGCTGGAGCTCCTGTTTCATCAGCCCTCAGGACTTTATCCTGACCATCTCACTTTGCTGAACATTTTCAGCGCATTCATTTACGCAGACAGTAGGCCAGCATGCTCTCTCAATACCTCGACATTCAACTGTCTACACCACACTACATGCGCATAACATATCACACCTTCTATTCACTGTCTTTAGCAATGGCCGATGCAATGTTACTGTCAAATGAGGTGGTACCTCGGATTGCCACCACTGGCAGGGTAGGGCTGGCGGCACAGGGTACTCCCGGTCGCCATCAAGCGACTGTGCCGGCAGCGACTGTTGCTATTTCCAGTACTGCTCGTCAGCGGAGAAGTGAAAGTGCAGCCTTATTCTTCACCAACATCCGCGGCCTTAGCATAAATTTAAACTCAGTTCATTTTTTCCTTCAGTCCATATCCCCTTTGGCCCTTTTCCTCACAGAACCACAAATCTCACCCTCTACTGATATATCCCCATTTTCCCGGTTAAAATCTCCTCACAAACTTCCGTAACAAGGGCGGCACCTGTTGTTATATCAAATCCCAATATGCAGATGACACTATTTTAAACTTCACTTCATCCAGTTTTGATTACTCATTGTATAAACTAAATTGTCAAAATATTACCAAATATATCTGTGTAGTCTATCGCTCCCCCAATGCTACTTCGGAACCCAGTGTATCTGATTCCAAATCCACATAGTTGAGTAACCTTAACCTTGCCCTTAGCACTGAAATAACCGTTTTGGGTGATTTTAACATACATAATGTTGAATGGTTATTGCATTCTGCCATGACTGACGATGCTGGTCTAGAGTGCGAGCTGTTTGCAGAATTGTTTAATCTCACCCAGCTGGTAAAGCAACCAACCAGAATACCTGATAATCCTGACCATAATACTCATCTCTTGGATGTATTATTCACAAATAATACAGATCAATACAGGATAGAGGTACCGTCACCACTTGGATCCTCTGACCACAATCTCATCAAAGCCTCATTAGTTAACCCCCCACACCTCCCCGTTCTGAACCTGTCAGGGTGACCTGATGGCACTTTGATATGGCAACCTGGGATGGATTTAGAAATTATCTTGCTGACATTCCACGGCAGTCTTTCTTCTCTAGTGAACCCAATTCCACCCAGTCCCACATTTGCGACTTAATACTAGCTGGTATGGATTTAGTCATACCAAGTCAACAGTTCACTAAAAGATTGAACTCTCCAAAATGGTTTGATGGCAACTGTGCCAGAGCAACAGTCCAAAAGTCATTAGCAAATAGCTCTTACTTAAAATAGAAAATATATGAATCACTTTCTCAATTTCAAAATGCTAGAAATCATGTAAATGCTGTAATAAATCTAGCTAAATAAAACTTTCTTCAAAAGCATACATCAAAACTACATAACAACCCTAATAACAATAGAATATTCTGGTCAACTCTTAATTCTTAAGTCATCATCCATTCCCCCACTAAAATCTTCAAATGGCAACATTACAAATGACCCGCGTAGGAAAGCAGATATTTTTGCCAGTACATTTGCCAGAAACTCTACCATAGAGGATGCCAGCCAGAACGTCCCAGCACTAGAACTTGACTTTCCCGAAACTGCCCCACTTAAAATACAGACAAGATACGTAAAATCCATCCTAGACAATTTACCTACCAACAAAGCTCCAGGCCCAAATGGAATTCCGCCAATTGTTCTGAAAAAGTGTGTCCCTGAACTTGCCTCTGTTCTAGCTAAATTATTCAGACTATGCATACGTACTTCTTCATTCCCTAATTTATGGAAGGAAGCCAATATCCACCCAATTCCGAAGAAAGGAAGTTCCTCTGACCCCTCTGATTGCAGACCAACAGCTGTCACATCTTCACTTGGTAAGGTATTTGAAACTTTAATTAATAGGCACACTGTTAAACAGCTTGAATCCAACAACTTAATTAGTGACTGACAATATGGTTTTCGCCACGAAAGATCCACCATTGACATACTCAATCTCCTAACTCATACCATCCATCAATCAACTGACCTACATGGAGAAACTCATGCTGTAGCCCTTGATATTTCTAAAGCTTTCGACAGAGTATGGCACCACTCCCTGCTGTCCAAACTCCCTTGCCATGGACTAATGTCTTTTGTTCCTTTGATTTCCTCATATCCCAGTGACAGGAAAATAAGAGTAAAAGTCGATGATGTATATTCCAATTTCCACTCAATTAATGCCGGCGTGCTGCAGGGATCAGTTCTGGAGCCAACCCTGTTCCTGGTTCATATTAATGATCTCTTATCTGTCACCCACAATCCCATCCACTCATATGCAGATGACTCAACACTACACAGTTCATTCACACTCAGACACCCATTTACAAAGTCTAATATCTCTACCTCTCAACTCAGTACAGCCATATCCGTAAATCAATAGCTATCTACGATCAGCAAATGGGGACAAAACAACCTTGTCTCATTTAATGCTAGGAAAACTAATTATATACAATTTACTGATAGACAGATATTGCCTGATTCATACATTACCTTCAGTGTTACTAATATTCCCATCTCCAAAAGTATTGAAATTCTCGGCGTCTCATTTAACAATGCCCTCACCTGGACCTCTCATGTTAGATCACTTGCTAAAACCGCCTCAAAGAAACTTGATTTTTTTTTTTTCTTTTTTTTTTTATGTGTCCGACTCTGGGCATAGGCTTCACAGCCTGCTCTCAAGGCCCAGTAGTCCTCCTACATACCATACACCTCTCTACATGTCACCACTTCGGCGCTAACACCCACCGTCCATATTGAATACATGCTAGGGCTGTCTCATACAGGACTGGTGTATTGGTATTAGCGGGGGTACTTTCATACATGTCGGCGGGTCATCTGGTAGATCAGGAAAGTCTGCTTTTATGAAATTCAGATCCTTAAACTGTTCCCTGCCCCAGCCCGGATTCGAACCTGGGTCCATCAGGACTGCAGGGCGTCTCTCTACCGATTCGTAACTTCTTCACTAACGAGCATTTATAAGTCATGTGCACTCTCAGCTTGAATATTGCTCACTCTTGTGGAATGGATGTGGAGAGGTTGCATTAAAACAACTAGACAAAATTCAGAACAAAGCTGTTGGAATTACTAACAACCCTGCCATTACAAATAAACTACCTCCCCTACAAGTAGGAAGGAATGTTGCCTCCCTTGCATTATTTTACAGATATTTTGATGGCAATTGCTCAGACGAAGTTGCGTCCATGGTGCCCCATCTCCATGCCTTCCCTCTTGCTACACGGGCATCTGGTAGCGCTCATGACTGGAAAGTCACTCAGCCATATAGCAGAACTTCTGCCTATCCGAATTCTTTCATTCCCCGAACTGCATCTCTCTGGAACTCGCTTCCCCAGAGTTGTTTCCCTCCAAACTTCAACCTACAGCTGTTCAAGTCTTACTGTTACAGATATTTTATGAACAGAGGACACCAGTAATCTGGTGTATGGATTATTTTTTTATTCATTTGTTTTTCCTTCCTCAGTTCTGTTATTAAAAAAAAAAAAATGGATGAGGGAAAAGTGAGGTAGGGAGAAAAGGAAGAGGGAGAGGAGAGAGACTAATGCATGAGCAAAGACAAGAGATGGAGAATACTGAGAGATGAGCGAGATGGGGGAGAGAAAGTGAATATACACGGGAAAAGGAGGGAAAAGGGAACAAAAAGTGAATGGGTGGGAAGAGAAGGTGAGGGAATGTGGGTGAAACAGAAAGAGAAGAGAAATGATAAGGAAGAGACGGTGAGGGGAGGGAAAATGAGGTAGAAAAGAAAGAGAGAGGGGAGAGGGAGGACAGGGAGAAGGGAAGGAAGGAAGGGGGAGAGAGAGAGAGAGAGAGAGAGAGAGAGACTGGGAGGAGGGGATGTTACAATGACTGCAGGTGATTAGGACTCATTCAAGACGGCCGACTTCGTTGTATGGTGGAGTAAGCAGCGGAGGAATCAGAAAGTCCCAATTATGTGCGAATTGTGACTCTCTCCCTCTCTCTCTCTCTCTCTCTCTCTCTCTCTCTCTCCCCACGGCTTTGTATTTTACTCTGGCTAACTACTGGAGATTTTACTGATTTATTCATCTGTCTCTCCCCCTCCCTATCCTCTTATGTTGGTTTCCCTCTCAAAAAGGCTACAAAAAATCTCCTTACTCCTCCTATTGCCTTACGGTTCTGTACAGCAATTCCTTACAACCACTGCAAACCCAAAACTTAAATTAAAGGTCCTGATTATACACAATATAACGTCTAGGTACTTTATTCTGCAGCTCGTCCTAATCTTCCATAAACCCGGAGGGGAAGAAAAACAACAATGCTATGCAAATAAGCGTTTTGTGTGTGTGTGTGTGTGTGTGTGTGTGTGTGTGTGTGTGTGTGTGTGTGTGTGTGTGTGTGTGTGTGTGTGTGTGTGTGTGTGTGTGTGTGTGTGTGTGTGTGTGTGTGTGTGTGTGTGTGTGTCCACATCTAACCCCCTCGAATTTCGACATGCCACACATCAAAAGACGCAGAACGACGAGCTGACAATGATACAGCACTTCTGTGCACAATCGTTCGCCAGACACTGGGAACCCTCTAGAGGCCATATCATTCGGTGGAATGAGCCGAAATTTCGCATGAGCATGCCTGGTATATCAGAGCGGGTCCCTGTTAAGTTTGGTGTTAGTGCGTGCCTCGGGGGCTGTCCGAGTGCCCTCGGCAGGAGCAAGCACTTAGCGGCCTTATAGGGCCACTAAGCTCTTGTTGTTTCCTATGTCACTGCAGGTAGCATTTAAAACTACTTTTATAATATTCTATGAAGCCAGAACTATTACCAAATAATATACAATTTCGTTTTATTTCCAGTTAACACCAGGGAATTTAATTGTACTTTTTCCAACCCGTCCCAACAGCTACCAAAAGTCTTAAACTCCTTTATTAATTCCAGCTAAGGAATGACGGTCTTACTGAGCTATTCCTACATGTATAATTATAATATAAACAGACGATTTTCTTTAACCATACTCATACATGATTCCAACTACAAACACATGATTTAATTCAGCTGTTCTTACACACTCTTCCTTGCAGTAAAAATGGTACCACAAACAGCAGCTTCGTACTTACGTGTAGCTAAAGGTCACCTATTTTATACAGAAAAAAAAAAGCTAAAAACTATCACCATTTTGAGGCAATTATAAAAATTTTTTATATCTTATCTAGGTAAAATAAGACTATTTTAAGATCATATTCTAGTGTTTATATATTGTTACATCTGTTACATCGCAGCTCATGAGGAGAAATGGCAATTTTAGATCACATTTATATAGCACTTCTTCGTGACTAGCAACATATTTTAATGTTAATCTATTGTTACCTCGCAGTTTTCAAAGGGAAGGATGACAATTTTAGGTCGTTTCCATAGTACTTCTTCGTGACTAGCATCATATTCTAATGTTAATCTATTGTTATATCGCAGCTTTCAAGATGGAGAAGTGGTAGTTTTAGGTCACATTTACATACCACTTTTTCGTGACTAGCATCATATTCTAGCGTTAATCTATTGTTACATCGCAGCTTTCAAGAGGAGATGACAATTTTTGGTCGCAGCACTTCTTCGTGACTGGTATCATATTCTAGTGTTCATTTACCGTAACACCGCAGCATTCAAGATGGTGAGATGACAATTTTTGGTCGATTCCATAGCACTTCTTCGATACTAGTATCATATTCTAGTGTTCATTTACCGTAACATCGCAGCATTCACGATGGTAAGATGACAATTTAAGGTCGTTTCCATAACACTTCTTCGTGACTTGCATCATATTCTAGTGTTCATTTATCATTACACTGCGGCAAAGTGCGGCATTCATGATGGAGAGATGACAATTTTAGGTCGTTTCCATTGTACTTCTTCGTGACTAGCATTATATTCTAAAGTTAATCTATTGTTACATCCCAGCTTTAGAGGTGGCGGGATGGCAATTTTAGGTTGTTTCCATAGCACTGCTTCGTGACTACCCAAGTGCCGTATTGATGCATATTCTGAGCTGAACTGGCGTACGAGAAAGCTTGTTTATATCTTCATCTTCGCTCATACAGCAAACAAACACTTCAAAAGCAAACCTGAGTGAACATTAAAGTGGCCAAACATAAATAATTTAGCCCCTTCACTCTGATTACGTATGTTACAGTGTACGCTTTGCAACATCCAGGTGATTTAATTATTCAGGAGTGACATTTAATTGTGAAAGAGTTAATGAACGTCGTACCTAACCCCTCCAGGTAGAAGAATATCACTTGATCTGAAAAAAATCGCCCTGTTACGGCAAATATGAGGATGAAGTACGTCTTAAGAAGCAAAGGGTTAGACCGGTACTCTCACAGGTT
This sequence comes from Coenobita brevimanus, assembly GCF_032717465.1. NCBI lineage: Eukaryota > Metazoa > Arthropoda > Malacostraca > Decapoda > Coenobitidae > Coenobita > Coenobita brevimanus. The sequence continues at coordinate 22,942,274 of NC_136954.1, read as the reverse complement.
AAGGAAGCTCCCCGACACCTCTTCCTAAGCGATTTACTTTGCTTCTTACACCTTACCGTCGTCTTCTTGTTACTTACATCATTCTAGCATCACCATACTCTGCATGAATAACGTACATGACGATCTCAGCCAGCCTCTTCCCCCATCTTTTTTTTTTTTTTTACCTCTACCTTTCACTTCATTCACTTCCTGTCATTAGTTTCTCTCTCTCTCTCTCTCTCTCTCTCTCTCCCTTAATTATACAGCACTAGGTCATAATAAAACAACTTGATTACGTGCAAATTACCATCGCCACTCAGTTTCCAAAGTGACCCCGACCTGAAAGGACACTATTCTCACTGTGTCATAATGGCCTGTAACTGGAAACAATAATTATCCCTCTAACGACCTAGGAAATCTTGTCTAATGATTTTTTTTACGAGTCGGCTCTCGTAATTTCGGCGTTAAAAAGCCTCCACTAAATAAATACATTAGCCTATTCATTAACACTCTGGCGACGGAAATATTTACCTTCTTATTTCCTCTATCGGTACACGATTTTCTTCAGATTAGGAATGGCTGTCAAAGGCTGCCATTTCCACCGATCTAATGGGGTAAACGGGAAATAATGATGTCTCTGGCGATAATTTTCCTTTTTAGTCTTGCTAGCGCCAGACAGTTTTTTTTTTTAACTCTGGGAAATCCTCTCACAATGTAGAGATTACCAAGAAAAAAGTCTCCATTAAAGTTCTCCACCATATAATGTTTTTAAAACTAATAAAATAATCAGGTGGTAACAAGAACAGAGCGAAGATGATGTACTTGTCTGCTGGGGTTAACTTATGGTATTAATCAGGGCTAATACAGGACTTGGGACATGTACTGAAAAGCGATATTCTTTTGTGTTGTAATATACTGCATGCATAATAATGACTGCTAATCGACGCACTGCGCTAATTCAATTATAATAATGTATCGTTTGTAATGGACATCATAGTTTGGAGTGATAATTATGCAAGTGGCAATTACCGATACGCTTAGGAGACAGCAATGACCAAAACATAAATAAGGATTCCCGCATACCTCTTCTGTACCAAGTAGGTATTCAGAACAACACACACACACACACACACACACACACACACACACACACACACACACACATCGGGAAGAAAGGTATGGAGGCTGAGACAAGAGGGAGGATTGAGGCAAGAGGGAGGGTTGAGACAAGAGGGAGGGATGAGAAAAGAAAGAGGGTTGAAACAAGAGGAAGGGATAAGACAAGAGGGAGGGCTAAGACAAAAGGAAGGGATGAGACAAAAAGGTGGGTTGAGACAAGAGAGAGGGTTGAAACCAGAAGGAGGGCTGAGACAAGAGGGAGAGCTGAGACAAGAGGAAAGGCTGAGACAAAAGGGGAGCTGAGACTAAAGAGAGGGCTGAGACCAGAGGGTAGGTTGAAACAAGAGAGAGGGTTGAGACAAGAGGGAGGATTGAAACAAGGAGGAGGGTTGAGAAAAGATGAAGGGAGGAGGTTACTGAGAAAAGCCAGCCGGATATAGAAGTGGTGGGAGCAATAAATGGAGAGCGAGGCAGCAAAAGTGGGTAGAAGTGGTGACCAATGAAGAAAGAGGATAGAGATGAGAGCACAAGGAAGAGAAAATTGAGTGGGGGAAAGAGGGAATAAGGGGCGGGGAGGGAAAGGGAGGGGGAGGGGAAGGGGAGAGGGGGCCGAGGGAGAGGGAGAGAGGGTGGAGGAGGAGAAGAGGGAGGGAGAGGGGGAGAAGAGGAAGGAAGACAGGGCGAAGAGGGAAAGAGATGAGAGGGGGAGAAGGAGTGGAAGAAGGAATTGACAGGCAGGAGGGTGGGCCAAGTCGTATAGTCGGCACTCTGGGAAAGAGAGAGATGGAACAGAAGTGAGAGAAGAGACTGAATGAGGAAGAACAGGAGAGAGGAGAGACTAGGAGGAGGAAGGACAGGAGAGAGGAGGGAATTGAAGGAGGACGGAGAGAAACGAGAGGGGAGAGATGAGGAAGGGTATGAAATGAATAGGTGGCAGTGGCACTCTGGGTGGAAGTGAGGGCAGCCCAGGCCGCCTCACACCGCATCACACTTCAAGCTGAGAGGTCATTGTAGCAAGAGTAATTACCCACTTTCCACAATATTACACTCACAATCAAAAGTCAACTTTCTACTCAAAATATTAAAATGAGAGCCAGATTTATTCTTCACATACAACAAATGGTTCACACATTAAATGAGAATTTGTTTGGGGTGGGATTATTTTCACTTCCTGTAGACTGTTTCTTTCACTCAGTCATAATTAAACGTGCATCATACTGCCTAACTGTAAAGGAAAAATTATGTAGTAGCCTGAAAGGCATGTTGACAACAATTTTAAGATTTTTTTTTTTTTTTGGTCACACTGAGATCCACAATTATACACCAAATCTTTCAAACTGAATAAGATCTGAGGCTCAGATGTTTTTTGGTTCTAGAAGTTATGTAATAAACTTAATTCTACACTGACAACCACAACAATCAACTACTGCCTTGTACATCACAATCACAACTACAATTTCCTAGTAAGCTGAAAATAACATCGAGCGAGACACACACCACATCCTTCAGGTGGCTCATACTTTAAGCTGAGGGGTCACTGTGGAATAAATCACCAATAAGCTGAAGAGGACGCTTGAGAGCCACAAATAACCATAACAGCAATCAAATTCACTAATATATGAAGCTCTGAGGTCGTTTGTAATTATTTATATATATAAATTTATTTTTAGGACAAGATTCTACGTAACCTTAAAACCCCTGAATCGGGCGACGTGTTTTTCGGTATATTTCGGATACAATAATATTGTCACAGCCTGGGTGAGACTTTTCGAGCTGGGGAGGATATGTATCTTTTGTTTGATCCCCTAAGAACAAGAGGTCTAATTAAATCAAAATCAAACTGTTCGACGTTGCAATAGTAAGCCAATAAAAGACAACATCTACATGAAAAACTTGAAATTCCTCTGTCATCCTCTACAAGTTAGTTACACTAATCTACATAGCTCATAGTTCAAGCAGAGAAGTCGTCTGGTTAAAATTATTATCTTTGTATTCTAAAACACACACACACACACACACACACACACACACACACACACACACACACACACACACACACACACACACACACACACACACTGTTTTAAATCGAGGTATGAAACAAAAACCCATCGCCTAAAAGCAAGTCCAGCAATGCACTCCCGCCAACACTGAAAAAGCTTAGGCGCAATAAAGAAAATTCCTCTCCACCCACCACTACTGCTGCCACCTGTCTCCAGCTACACTACCAGACACTTCCGCAACTCCAAGCAAAAGTGACCACCATCACAACCACCACCATCACCACCATCACCATCACCATCACCATCACCACCACCACCACCACCACCACCACCACCACCTCCACCACCACTACCACCACCACCACCACCACAACAACAACAACGACAAATATCAAAATCACAACAACATCCACCAATCACCATCACCATTACTACTACTACTACATTACAACAACAGAAACGCAATCACAACATCTACCAATCACCAATACCACCATACAATCACCAACACCACTACCACAACAACAACAACAATCCCAGTATTCACCAATCACCACTACCACAATCACCATTACCACCATCGCCACCATTACCACAACAGCAACAACAATCACACAATAACTAGGCTACTAATCACAACTACCATTACATAATCACCATTATTATCACCACCACATTCATCACGAATACCATCAAAATCACCACCACTACCACTATCACAATCACCACAACCCCCACCACCACCAGCACAAAAACAACAATAAACCCAGACACCACCACCACCACCACCCATCACTGTCACCACTACCACCCACCACACTCGACAGAGATCCCCGCCACTCTCTCCACCACCACCACCACCACCACCACATCATCATCACCACGCACAAAGCCCTCAACTGCTAGATATAATCCCAGTTGTAAAACCGTCCGCCACCTTCACTACCCATTGTACCTGCAACAATAAAAACATTACAAAACTGCAATTTCCCTTAAAGCCTTTGCAGCTCTTGAAAACTGAAAACAGTTGCTATTCTCCCGTACTAACAACAACAGCCGCGGCCGAGGTATCACGGTGAACGACAAAAATACGAGGAAAATAACAAAAGTCAGACTCGCAAACACTTACTACCCCTCTCGCCTCCAAAAAATAAAATGGCAGACACGAACAATCAGTGAAACATGGAAATAACTTTTAGGGGAAAAAAAAAAAATATTGTCACCTTTTTGTGGTCACCGACAAATGCAACAAACACTAACAGAATCACAACTGAAGGCACGAACACACCCACATGCAAGAAGGACCACTCAGACAGCAACAGCCGCGCCCATCAACCGGACGAAGGGCCGAATATCTGATTCTGCCCTGTGACCCTGATCTTCGACAGAACATTCCCAAAACTGAATTACAGTACATCATCCTTACCTAATCCTTAACACCCTTCCACCAACCTTGGTTCAAAATTATCTGAACAAAACTGAGTTAACTGTCCGATGGCCTTGACCTTTAACGTTTCTCTGTAAACCTGATCTTTGACTAATTGTTCTCAGAATCGATTCACTTTATTCTTGTTTTTACCCAAACTTTCCACAACGTTTGGTTCAAATCTCGACAAAACTGCTTCAGTTATTTTATTAAGAAGCACATAGCCTACACAGGTGAAACTCTGCCATTGTCCTGTGACCTTGACCTATGACTGATTGTTGCCAGAACTGAATAACCTGATTTTTGCCTTACTTTCCTAGTCTGGTCTAAGTCAAATGAAAACTGTTAAAGTTGATTTTGCTAGGTCACCGTTTGGCCTATCCTGTGGCCTTGACCTTTAGCCTATTGTTCCGAAAACAACTGGCTTAATTATACGTTATCCCTCAACCCTTCCACCAAGTTTTGTTAATATCAAAGAGAAAACTGAGTTAATCTGCACGCGCACACACACACACACACACACACACACACACACACACACACACACTGCTTATTTCTACCGTAGATCTTTTCGACCCATTTAGGCAAGAGAGCTTATTGGGTTGGGGAAGAAGACAGGCGTGGAGGGTGAAGGTAATCGGATCCGGGGCTTGTCTGGCTCAGCACGGACAGGATTTCCCCGCAGAGCAGGGGTAAGGCTGTTGAGGGCAAGAGTGGGGGGAGGCAGCATGATGTGCACCACGAGCAAGGAAATTCAGAGAACGATTGTGGTGGGCAAAGGTTGTGTGTGTGTGTGTGTGTGTGTGTGTGTGTGTGTGTGTGTGTGTGTGTGTGTGTGTGTGTGTGTGTGTGTGTGTGTGTGTGTGTGTGTGTGTGTGTGTGTGTGTGTGTGTGTGTGTGTGTGTGTGTGTGTGTGTGTGTGTGTGTGTGTGTGCGTGCGTGCGTGCGTGCGTGAGAGAAAGAGAGAGAGAGAATGTAATTAGTCAAGGAAAGATAAGGATAGGAAAAACAAAGGCTATGGCAGGAACGGAAAAGGGCTGCGGTGGAGAAGAAAATGAAGAGGGAAGAGACAGAAAGGGCTTTGGTGCAGCTCAGGGCTGTGGTGGTGAAAGAGAGGGCTGTTTTTAAGGACAAGAACGGCTGTTGTATGAAACGGCAGGGACCGTGGTAGAGACAGTGTGTGACTGAGACTGACAGCGTTTCCCTGCGGGACAAAGTTAAAGCTGTTAGGTGTAGCAGGGGATAAGGCAGGATGATGTGGACGACGAACATGTGGAATAGGGGAGGGCTGCGGTGGACAAGGTAAAGACAAGGATGGACGAAAAAGAAGAAGGGGGGGGGGACACTGACGGGCAAGAGAAGGGTGAGAGGCAGAAGAGGATGTGGTGGGTACGAGAAGGGAGTGAGACAGAAAAGGTTGTGATGGGCAAGAGAGGTAGAGAAGAGTGAACGACTGATGGGCAGAGAAGAAGGAAGGCGTAGAGGGATCTATTTATGGACGAAAACGGCTGTGGTAAGAAGGATAAGGATAAGGAGGTAAGTAGTAAGGACTGTAATGGAGAAGGGGAGGGTTGAGGTAATGGTCAGGGCTGTTGTGAAGGGCAGAGATGTAGAGGGGAGAGCTGAGATGAGGACAAGGCCGTGGTGTAGGGGAGGACTATGGTAATGGGCAAGGCTGTAGTGGAGAAGGGGAGGGCTATGGTAATGGGCAAGGGTGTGGTGGAGAAGGTCAGTGTTGTGGTGAAGAGCAGGGATGTGGTGGTGGCGGTGCGGAAGGATGTAGTGGGAAAAGGGCAGGGATTGTGGCAGAAATTTATAGGAGTTTCTCGAAGCACATGGCTAAGGCACAAGGCTAAATTTGCACAGTAAACTGGAGCCGTGAATGAGACTGAGTGATCTGGAGGTCGACCACAGGGATGTTGGTAAGGGTTGTGGCGGCAAAGGCTGTGATGGAGACAAAATTAAGGGCTGTCTTTAGGGACGAGACAGGCTGAGGAATGAAACAGAAAGAGCTGGTAGAGGTGAGCTGTGGCAGAAATGAGTTGTAGAAGAGATGGGCCATGGAAGAGACGGGATGAAGGATGTGGTGGAGACTAACAGGATTCTCCCACGATCAAAGGTAAAGCTATTGGGGGAGGAGGAGGACGAAAATAGATGATGATGATGAGACTGAGATGGAGAGACAATAAACGCTAACACGATTATTCTAAGCAAACGATAAATATGGCGATGATGTTGACGACGACAAGGATTAAGATCATGACAATGTAAAGGAGAAGCAATTAAAAATAAAAAATAAAAAAAGTGTAGTAATCTATATTTGAATAGCAGGAAACATGAAAGCTGTACACGATCAAATCCCTCGCAGAAGCGTGTATAAAGGCACACACACAATGAAGGCGCTGGAAGTGGGGAGGAAGTGCGGGGCATGAGAGAGTAGGCGGACAGAGTAATGAGGAGGAAGACATAAATGGTGACAGTGGCAGCAGGAAGCAGTGGTGGTGAGATATCGAGGGCGAGAGAGAGCCGCTGGTAAAAGAAAGCTGTGGCTGCCAGATGGTGGAAAGAATGGCCAGTTTCCTTTGTGGGAGAGATTGTCGGGCAAGACACAAGAACAAGAAACCTAGAGAACACATAAAATACTCGTAACACCTCGTTAGACTCGATCACTACAAGAGGTCGCCTCTCAATAAAATCACCTTAAAACAAAAACTAAAAAGTTGTCATCATTTTGATGAATTTAACACTAAGACCACATTCATTCACAGTACAATAATAAACTATTGCAAGAAAAATTCAAAAAGGTAAAAATACATGTACGCGCTTTACATATGCAGCTACAAACCAAGTATGATTGACTGTTCTTAGGAGGACTGTTGAGTCACAAGGTCTAAGCCGTCTAGTCGATGCCCAAAGTCCGATATATCACACAAAAAGAAATGTGAGATCAGGGACCTTGGTTTTTACTTAGAACCTATTTACACTTAATACTACCTATCACTGAGGAAAATGGCTCCTCCAACATGGGTGTATTCAAGGCATTGCTACCTACAAAATAAACTCCTTCATTCACGAATGATCTCGGATGTAAACCAAAACTACTTATTTTAAGCCTCATAAATGCTATCCCAAGTGGCTCTCTCGGATCTAAAATATTCACACTGGCGGCACTGTTTTTTGTCCAACATAAATCCTCTAACGGATATTCAGAACAAAAAATGAGTCATAAACAAGCGCTACAACAATTTTCGAGCCCCGGCACAAATACGGCAGCAGGTAGTAACACAAGGTGCCTCCCCTCACATGGGAGGCACCTCATCTCATACACTTGGGGTCATTCTCTCGTTGGCTCCAGAGGTTTTCAAACATTTTCCTTATGGATTCATCTTGTTTGTTACACCATGTTATTAACTTGCACTTTTTTACTTGTCTGCATAAGTGACATAAGGTAATATAATACAACATCACAGATATAAACTGGTATAGCAGACGTGCAAGACAGCCTCCTCCTTTGTCCGCAAGAACACGGGTTAGATGCATGTGGGCAAAAAATAAAACAAATACTTACATACATGAACAAATAAAATAAGTTCAGTACATACCATCGATACTCCCAGCAACAGTTTGATAAAGCAGTACTTACCTGCAAAGAGCAAAGAGATTATTAGTACATATAATAAAATAAGGACAGGTAGAAATATGTGTAGCTTTGATCTTGAAATAAGACTAACACTGCATACCAATCCTTGGGATAATATATGTACTTATCCATTTTAGGGTAAGAGATCTTTTAAGTTTTATAGTTACATACACACAAACAAATGCATACGGCCTACGGAAAATTTTAAGTAAGCTGCGGAACACACACACACACACACACACACACACACACAAACATCATGTCCGTTCATGTGGGTTAAAGATGCTGTCCCTTATTGACAAAGGTGCTTCACGTATCGAAGAGTAACTATGTGCTTCGTGCATGAGGTGTAACGTGGGAAATAAAAGACACAGAAAACAAAAAGATATGAGGTCATTGATATGAGAATGACCAGGTGATATGTAATCCAAAGCTAATAAGATATTGTGTATGCAGATTTAAGAAGATGCCGGCAAAGCAGCGTCTCTCTCTCTCTCTCTCTCTCTCTCTCTCTCTCTCTCTCTCTCTCTCTCTCTCACACACACACACACACACACACACACACACACACACACAGAGCGACATTTGGTATGCTCTGACTATCTTCAGGGTTCATCAAGGCAAATTCCCCACCAACCCCCCCCCCCCATCCCTCTCTTTTCCACTCATCCATCTACCCCCTCCCCATGCCATCCAGCTTCAGCCTTCCCATCCCTGGCAGTCTGGCACCAAAAAGCCCTCTCTCACCCTGTTCTAAGACAGACGGGGAAAAGAGGAGGCTAGAGTGGCTTTCTTCTCTGGGCCTGAATGGATTTACAGTGTCCCCTCCTCCCCCGTCGCCGTACCACCTTCCCTTCCCCCCTGCAACGCTTCCTCTATTCCCCGGGGGAGCCGGTGGTGCAATGGTAGCATATCAAGCTCGCAACTACAAGATCTCATGTTCGACTCTCCAGCCGGTCAGACTGTTGGACAAAGCTTGCTTCTCCTTGTCCTCTTCACCACGTAGTACAATAAAGGAAACCTAGATGTGAAATCAGTACCATTTTGTTGTACCCTAGGGGAAAACTGGGCCTTGGCAAAAACTGACCCTCTGCCTCAGCGACCCTTGTAAAGTTGATCAGTATTAACCCCAAGCCTCCATCTTCCAACTCTCTTCCTCCCAACCCCACAACATCAGAGGTGAGGCAAAAAGTGGATCTACAGTGGAGGAGGGAGGGATAGAAGAGGGGCTAGAACAAGATTTTCTATGGTTTAAATGATCCTTGGATGGATTTACGAGTACGACCTGTTCCACTGGATGTTCCAGAGACATTTCTCCCAATCTATAATTTGGTTGTTCCTATTGTTGGGTCCAAGCTACCATGTCTATAGTATTGACACTAGCTAGGGATATTCTGTGTGTGTGTGTGTGTGTGTGTGTGTGTGTGTGTGTGTGTGTGTGTGTGTGTGTGTGAGGGGGGGGAGGTACCAAACCAATGCCATGTGTGTGTGTGTGTGTGTGTGTGTGTGTGTGTGTGTGTGTGTGTGTGAGAGAGAGAGAGAGAGAGAATATGTGCAACTATACAGTAGTGTTAGCCATCAATTAGTGAGGAATGGCTAGCAATGGCAGTGGGACAGAGGCCTGACTAAAGGAAACTGGGACACAAGGTGAGAGAGAGAGAGAGAGAGAGAGATCGCCCAGGACAGAAGCAGGCAGAGTGACACAGAGACTGACAACGGGATGGCGTTAGGACAAAGACAGACAGACACAGATTCAGACAGAGCCACGGCGAGGGACGAAGTCAGAGAACGACAGGGCCTAGAACAAACACAGATACAGAATGGCATATAAGGAAAGAGAGAGAGAGACGGGGAGAATATGTGAGGCTATTGAGCTGGCCATCAATTAGTAAGGAATGGCTAGCAATGGCAGTGCGACAGACGCCTGACTAAAGGAAACTGGGACACAAGGTGAGAGAGAGAGAGAGAGAGTGAGTGAGAAATGAAGTGAGGCATAAACTAATCGGGAGAGGGTAACGGAGAAGGAAAGAGGCAGAAGATGGGAGCGGAGAAAAGTAACAAATCGAAGAAAAGAAAGAAGCAACGAAGATAACATGGAGGAAACCAGAGGAAAAAAAGAGAGAGGAACAGAGAAGAAAAGAGGCAGAGAATGGAAACTTAGGAGAGGTTGTGCGAGGAAAGTAGGAAATAAAGAGGCTGGAAGTAAGACTGAAGGAAAGAGTCAGGGAGAAAGGATGTAACAGGAAGGAGGAAATGCAAGTAAACTATAAGTGGAGATAATGAAGAGGAAAGAAGACGTGTGTGTGTGTGTGTGTGTGTGTGTGTGTGTGTGTGTGTGTGTGTGTGTGTGTGTGTGTGTGTGTGTGTGTGTGTGTGTGTGACAGAGAGAGAGAGAGAGAATGTGTACGTCTGCGTGTGTGAGAACATAAGAAGAGAGGATAACTGCAGTAGGCCGGTTGGCCCATGCTAGGCAGCTCCTAGAGGAGTAACTGAACTACGAGAATGAGATAAGGATAGCAAAGAAGAAGGCTCTCCCCAGCCCTCCAAACCCTCCAGCCGAAGCCGGCAGGAAAAAGTCAGAAAGAACATCACGCAGTATAGAAAAACTGGCGTGGACATTTTACAGGAAAGTGTGAAAGGAGAATTGAGACTATCATAGTGTAACCTGAAAAGGAAAAATTATGAATTAGTATTGGTTATAAGATTTTTTTTTTTTTTTAATCCACCCTTTATTTGTCATATGCTTATCTAGCCTATGCTTGAAACTCTCAGTGGAAGAGGCAGCAACTACTTTACTAGGCAGCTTATTCCATTCGTCTACTACTCTATTACCAAACCAATTTCTACCGATTTCCTTATTGAAACGGAATTTTTCTAGTTTGAAACCATTATTTCTAGTTCTATCCTGTATGCTCACTTTAAGTACCTTGCTAATATCTCCCTTATTTATACCCTTCATCCACTTAAACACCTCAATTAAGTCTCCCCTTACTCTACGTCTTTCTAGCGAGTGCAGACTTGGTCTTTTCAGTCTGTCTTCATATAACAGGTTCCGGACGTCATGTATCATTTTTGTCATTCTTCTCTGTACAGTTTCTAACGAATTAATATCCATTCTATAGTAAGGACACTAAAATTGTACTGCGTAGTCTAAATGTGGCTTTACTAATGCTAGATAAAGTTGCAGTATTACTCTTGATGACCTGTTGCTCACGTTTCTCGAAATAAATCCTAGGACCCTATTTGCTTTATTTCTCGCATTAATACACTGTTTCCTTGGTTTAAGGTTGTTACTAACCATAACTCCTAGATCCCTCTCGCATTCCGATTTGCTAATTTCTTTGTTATCTAAGTTGTATTTAGTGTCTCCAGTGGTCTTGCCTACGTTAAGTACTTTACATTTTTCAACGTTAAATTCCATTTGCCAAGTTTTAGACCATTTGGACAATGGATCGAGGTCTTTTGTAAGTTATGGCAATCGTCAGTCGAGTTAATGATACGCCCTATTTTTGTACTGTCGGCAAATTTGCTGATGCTGCTATTGACTCCTAAGTCTAGATCATTTATATATATAATAAATAATAAGGGACCGAGTACTGAACCCAGTGGTACACCGCTAGTTACTAATCCCGAGTCTGACTTAGTTCCATTTATTAATACTCTCTTGCTTTCGTCCTTTCAGCCAGGATTCTATCCATTTTAAGATATCGCCGTCTATACCGTGTGCTCGAACCTTTCTAACTAGCCTTTCGTGTGGGGCCCTATCAAAAGCTTTACTAAAGTCCAGATAAATAACATCGTAAGCTTTATCGCTATCTACAGCCTCATAGACCTCCGAGTGGAATGACAACAAGTTTGTGAGGCAGGATCGTCCTTGCCTGAATCCGTGCTGACTTTTGTTTATACGATTAAATCTTTCTAAGTGTTCTCTAATCTTATTTGCCAAAATTGACTAACATTTTTCCTACTATTGACGTTAGACTTATCATACGATAATTCGACGTAGCTGATTTATCACCCTTTTTAAAGATGGGCACTACGTTTGCGGTCTTCCACGCCTCTGGAACTTCTCCTGAACTTAAAGAGTCATTAAATAACGTTAAAAGTGGGTGACATAATTCTTCTTTGGTTTCTTTTATAATTTTTGCATATATATCGTCCGGACCTGGCGATTTTTGAGGTTTTAACTTATTAATATTTTTCAATACGCCCTCCTTACTAATGGTTATTTTACTAAGAATATTTTCCGTATTCTCATCGTAAATATTTGCTGCTTCAGGGACCAGGTCTAGATTTTCCTTGGTGAATACTGATATGAAATAATTATTTAGGATGGAGCACATTTCTTTATCTTCACTGGTAATGTCACCTGAGTCTGTACTGAGTGGTCCTATCCTATCTTTATTTTTCGTATGGTACATTTGATAAAAACCCTTGGGGTTTTCCTTTGATTCACTAGCAACCTTAATTTCATAACTTCTCTTTGCTTTTCTTATCTCCCACTTTACTTCTTTATTTAAAATCGTGTACCGGTTACGTAAGTGTTCCTCTCCACGTTTTATTTTTCTATATATTCCTTTCCTTTGGCCTATGAGAGATTTTAATCTGTTGTTTAACCATCTTGGTTCTGAATTATTCGTTCTAAACGGTTTTGAATGGATATATCTATATTGGCCTCCGTGTATTATATTTACTAACTCGTTATACTTCTCACTGGTCGAACGTCTGCATGGTACTGGAGCTGAGTTAATTCCCGTCACCTGAACTACATTCCCATCTACGACCTCCCCCCTCACAGACACCTGACGGACATTCCCACGTGTTTCCTGCCCTTCACCTATGACCTGGGGTTCCCCACTGACCTGGCATTCCCTCAAATAGCTAATCTCTCTGTGGAATACCGTTAGAAAATAAGCTCTTAAGCCATCGAAATCTCCTAGACGAAAATTAGGAACGGTGGAGGTATTTTCAGTGGAACAGCTTATCAGGAGAGTGGTCAGAAGTAAAACACTTGGGAATGTAGGACCACACACACACACACACACACACACACACAATCTCTCTCTCTCTCAATTGGTGCCAGGGACAAGGACAGTTAAGAGGATGCCATATGGCCACTTCACAGCCTCCAGCACCAGACACCCCACCATTATACTCTGTTCAGGACCCTACCCACCACCACCATCAACACCACCATTTTCACCATAACCTCTAGCATTTTCACCACCATTTTCACCATCACCATCACTTTCACCATCACCTTTATCATTTTCACTGTCATTTTTCACAGGGAGGCTTTAGGAAGGGAAGAGGATGTGTAGATCAGATATTCATTCTTATATCTTTAGTGGAAAAGTTTCTAGAGAAGGGAAAGAAGTTGTATGCAGCTTTCATGGATTTGGAGAAAGCATATGACAGGGTGGATAGACAAGGATTGTGGAAAGTATTAAGAATATATGGAGTAGATGGGAAGTTGTTGAATGCTGTGAAGAGTATGTATGATGGTGCTAAGGCTGCAGTGCGTGTGGATGGTGAACTAAGTGAATTTTTCTCTTTGAAGGTTGGGTTGAAACAGGGATGTGTCATGTCTCCATGGTTGTTCAATCTGTTCATGGATGGGGTAATAAAAGAGGTACAAGGTAGGGTAGTGGATGTTGGAGTGGCCCTGGTGAGAGAGGTTAGTGTTTGGAAACTCCCTGTACTGTTGTTTGCAGATGATACTGTGTTGTTGAGTGAAGACGAAGGGGAGCTGCAAGGCTTGGTGGATGAGTTTGGGAGTGTGTGCAAGAAACGGAATCTGAAGGTGAATGTAGGGAAGAGTAAAGTGATGGTCTTTGAGAGAGGTGAAGTCAGTGAATGTACAGCGAGGTTGGATGGTGAGGAATTGGAAAATGTGAGTACGTTTAAGTACTTGGGTAGTGTGATGAGTAAGGATGGAGGTTTAGAGGATGAGCTACTTGAAAGGGTACAGCAGGGAAGAAAGGTTGCTGGTTCTTTGAAAGCAGTGATAAGAAGCAGGGAAGTGAGCATGAAAGTGAAAAAGTTACTACATGACAGTATTGTGATACCAACTCTAACGTATGGAAGTGAAGCTTGGACGTTGTTGGAAGGACACAAGTCCAGAGTGAGAGCAGTGGAGATGAGTTATTTAAGAGGAGCTTGTGGAGTCACATGGAGAGACAGGCTGACGAATGAGGATATAAAGGAGCGTTGTGGTGTGGATGTGGATGTGATAGGAGGTGTTATGAGGAACACACTGAGGTGGTTTGGCCATGTGAAGAGGATGGAGGGTGAAAGACTGACGAAGAGAGTGTATGTGAGTGATGTGGAGGGGGAAAGAGGGAGGGGGAGGCCGAGGATGAGATGGAGGGATGGGGTGGAGAGGTATATGAGAGAGGGGGGTGTGAGTTGGGAGCAGGGCAGTGAAATGGCAAGGGACAGGACGACGTGAAGGCGATATGTTTGTAGCCACCCCAAAAGGGATTGAGGCGTCTGGCAATAGATAGATAAATAGATCACTTTCACCATCACCTTTATCATTTTCACTAATTTTTCACCATCACCATCACTTTCACCATCACCTCTATCATTATCACTGTCAGTTTCACCATCTTCATCGTCATCATCCACGCTATTACCCGTATCATCTTCATTAACTTCACATCCACCTGTACTTTCATCATCATTTTCATCATCGCCTCTATAATTTTCACTGTCAATTTTATCACCCTCAGCATCACCATCCACGTTATTGCCCGTATCATCTTCATTAAGTTCATATCCATCTTTACTTTCATCACCATCATTTTCACCATCGCCTGTATCATTTTCACTATCTTCAGCATCACCATCCACATTATTGCCACTATCATCTCCATTAACTTCATATTCACGTCTGTTTTCTTCACCATTATCACTATACTCATCATAGGCCGTCAGCAGCACCATCGCCTCTATCATTTTCACTGTCATTTTCACCATCTTCAGCATCATCATTCATATTAGTCACTATCACCTACATTAACTATATTTTTCACTACCTTCATTATTATCATTATATTCTTATCCTAGGCCGAGTCACCAGCATCATTTTCACTGTCATTTTCACCACTATCTTTAACATTATCACTATCATCTTCACCATCACCTTTATCTTCATCAATGCTTTGACCACCATAACCATTATACTGTCATTACAGCCCCTGTCACCATCATATCATCATCACTATCATCACCACTATCATTTTCACCATCACCACTATCATATTCACTTTTATTCACCATCGCCACCATCACTTCCACCCCAAGACTGACCATCCTACCATTATACTCTAACACTATACAATTATCAACATCGTTTTCACCATCACTATCATTTTCACAATTATCAGCAGCACCACTATCACCAGTATCCTCATCATCATCACATTTACATTCACCACCACGTTTCTCTCTATCAGCATTATACTTTTATCGTTGGCCTAGTCATCATCACCATTATCACTCATTTTCAGTCATTTGCAATGTTATTACTATAATTTTCACTACCATTTTCACCACTACCACTATCATTTTCATTCCAGTACCAGGCACCTCACCGTTATAATTTTCTCATAGGCTTAGTCACCATCATCATCATTATCATCATCACCACAAGTTACTTTCGTCACCACCACAAGCACCATCATTTCCACCATCAACAATATCAACACCACTTTCGGCAGTAGCATTTCCATCACCACCATCGTCAATACAGTCATTTTCCTCATCACCATCATTTCCAGTACCAATAATAATTACGGGAGGTCATATCGAGGTCTCCGTATTAGAAATGCTTACCCCTTCAGTTCGATGACGCATTTTCTTATTCATTCTTGTGAGACGATTCCACTCAACCTGGGACGGACCTCAAGGAGTTAGTGAAGATTATATCTCTCTCCAGAATTTAATGAGGGTTAATATCTCTCTCTCTAGTTCGAAAATTATCTCCAAAACAGAAGAATACAATATTCAAGTGTTAAAATTAAAACAATATAAAAAACGCCATCGGAGTAAAATGCTTAACAGACCTGACGACACGTTCGAATCTGCCATTTTGCTTAAGGTATATATCACCTAATAATCCTCATCGCCATTATCATCACTGTCATATTTACTATCACAGTTAACACCACCACCAGTATTTCCATTATTACCCTATTACTCGTACTTCCAACTCTCTCTCTCTCTCTCTCTCTCTCTCTCTCTCTCTCTCTCTGTTGTCTTTATCTTCATCACCACCAGTACCATCGTCATCAATATCAAACACTATTATCATCATCACAACTAACATTTTCATCACCATCATCTGCACTACCACAGATACCACCATCTTAACAACACCAAGGTTATCTTTTGCATCATCAATACCACCATCAACATTATTGCCCCA
Source organism: Coenobita brevimanus (assembly GCF_032717465.1). Classification (NCBI taxonomy): domain Eukaryota; kingdom Metazoa; phylum Arthropoda; class Malacostraca; order Decapoda; family Coenobitidae; genus Coenobita; species Coenobita brevimanus. The sequence goes on along the minus strand of NC_136954.1, from coordinate 22,925,676 downwards.
CCAAAACCTTGTCACCACCACTATCGTCACCTCCACCACCACCACCACCACCACCATCATCATCATCATCATCATCATTTCACCATCAGTATTATTACCGTTCTCTGCATTTTAGCATCACCTCAATCATCACCATCATCAATACCACTATACCGCCATCGTGGGCTATGGAAGCTGCCTAACACCTTTTCGTATGTTATTCATCTTGCTATATATAGACAGTTTTATTCGGCACAGGATATACTTCACAGCTTCCATTATTTTTATTTTGCCCCCCGTGTTCTCTTATGTATTTAATGCTAATCAAGTCCTGTAACACCAAGAATAAACTAAAACTAAATCTCATGAAAATACATTCTGGTACTGATGTGGTTGGGGCAAAAGCATATACTCGCACCCCGCCATTATATGCTGAAGATATACTGTACACACAGAACTAATGCAATAGTTCGACTTTCACATTCATCACGCTCACTACAAACACCAGATCCTGATTCATACCTTACCAGCATGAAGGAGATGCAATAACGGCAGTCACTCTCTCTCTCTCTCTCTCTCTCTCTCTCTCTCTCTCTCCGGTTCTACAGCAGACTTCATGTTGAAGAAAAGAAGCGACACAGTCACCATCACCCCACCAATACCATCACCACTGTTATCACCATCATCGCCATTGTCCCCTTCACCACTAGCACCATCACAGCCACCACCACCAATGCCAGAGCCACCAATACTCCTGCCACCATCACCACCAATACTGTTACCACCACCACCACCACCCTCAACACCAATACTGCTACTACCACCAACACCACCAATACTGTTACCACCACCACCATCCTCAACACCAATACTGCTACTACCACGTACACCATCACCACCATTACCACAACCATCAACACTGCTACCACTGCCACCACTATTACCACCAATGCCACCACCACCACCATCACCACCATCAATACTGCAACCTCCACCATAATTACCACCACCACCACCATCACTACTGCTACCACCACCTCCATTACCACCACCATGCAGATCAACCTAAGCAATCACCCTCCCATCCTAACTGCATTACCCAGCCCCACCAATCCCCACTAACGGGTCTTGAATCTCACACTAACTGCCTCATCAATTACCAGCAAGGCCAGAGGGGTTGCATGTAACTGTAATCCTAAGTCCAGTGGATTTACGAGACTTCCTATCAATTCTTCTTTCTCACCCTATTTCGACTAATTTTCTGTCTTTCCAGTCCTCATTCTATGTTACATATAAATCCCCCCCTGTGTGTGTGTGTGTGTGTGTGTGTGTGTGTGTGTGTGTGTGTGTGTGTGTGTGTATTCTATTTAGGGTAACGTTCGCTTTGCATGTATTCTGGTGGTAGGTTTACGTCTCGTTGGTTCTAATGGTGAGGCAGCCCGCTTGAATCTCTCTCTCTCTCTTTCTCTCTCTCTCTCTCTCTCTCTCTCTCTCTCTCTCTCTCTCTCTCACACACACACACACACACGCACACACACACACACACACAACACACGCACACACACACACACACACACCACACACACACACACCACACACACAAAAACAAACAAACAAATACCATCGATTTCCTGTCCCAAGTACGATTTGGTTTGGAAGAAAGGAAAACGAAGAGGAAGAAGAGGGCTAAGGATTAATGTATAGCCACTACAGGAGGGCCAGAGACACAATCAGTTTTAAACCTAATCCCCCCCTACAATACGTCACGCAACAATTGAGTTTAACGTAAGAGGATTTAGTGCAGAATCTTTGCAAGTCTCTTGTTCTCGTTGGTTCACAATGAATTATGTAATCAAATCCCACTCTGAGATATAATACAGGTTTGTATTCTTTTTAAGTTTGTGAGTTTTCTTGCACCTATTTCCTTACTATGTATATTGTTTTATGCAAGGAAGAAAGAACCAAAGCCGTGAAGCCTACAAGATTGTTTCCTCCAAGAAGATAAAAAAATAAAAACAAATTCACGGTATGTTCGAGATGTCTGGCCGCACTACAAGACTGAGAGTCACAGGCGGCAGGAAATACATACAGAAGAAGACAGTTCCAGAAATGACCTGTTGCATTCCTGAAGGACTGGGAGTAATGGTTAATTCTTGCAATAGAGAGCTGGAGAGAAAAAGAGATGAGAGTTTGTTGCTAGTCGGTTGCTAGGCGCCCGCCGTAGTGGTGGAGGGATGCAAGCAGACAGTTCAGAGGTAGAGTGACCATTGAATTAGCGATAGAAAAGAGATAAAGATGCAACAGTGAGGCGAAAAGACAGAAGTTGAAGGAAGCCAGTAAGAGGAGGAGAGTTAATGAGACGAAAAGTCTTTGACTCCACCTTGTTGAGAAGAGCTGAATGTGGGGTGCCTCCTCACACACGAGAGTTGTACACTTCAGTAAACAGGGGTGAAATACAGCTTAAGATTGTCTCATATACTACTTACATATTCTAAAATCCCACATAAAATGCAGGAACAACATGGTAGAATGTATGAATGTAATAAATAAAAAAATAAACTGGAAAGAAAAGGTACTATAGCGAGCGCTCTTAATCGAGGAAAATACATGGTTTTCTTTTGCAGGTTTGATTCTAAAGAAGGGCAATGAAAGTGCACAAACTTCCTGCTTCCTGTTTCAGTCCGTTCAGTTCGCTGTCTTAATTAAGATTTATATATTCATTTATCTGAGACGGTACGGAAATCACAGTTGATGCATGTGCAGTGCGTCCCTGATGCAGGACTGAGAGGGGAGGCAAAGAATACGATTGAAGAGTTGGAAGGAAGGATGGAACGGGAGAGTATTGGTGTTGTGATGAGGAGAGGTAGATTGAGATAGCTTGGGCATGTGGACGGGATGGAGAATGGCAACTGGGTGCGTTATGTGAGAAGCGTGAACGTCAAGGGCAGGGTTGCGAGAGGTAGCCCGAGAAGAACATGGGACGAGGTCACAGAGTGTGACCTCAGGGATAAGTGACTCAAATGGGTGGCTGCCAGCAGCGTGAAAAGCCGCCATTAGGTGACCAAGGCCGACGCATGCAAGCGTGTTAGAGCCTTTATACACGATACGAACGATATGAACAATTTATATACTGTATATATTGTTACGGAACAGAGAAAGATAAGGTACACTTTAAGTGAGAATACTATAAATCACTACTGCTCCGTAAAATTTCAGGTTCAAAACAAAAGAGTTAGGTAAAATTACATGTTAAAGTTTAATGCTCAAACTAACAACAAAACATTCAGGACTCATAAGGATAATGTAATGGCAAAAAACAGGTTAAATATATGGTTAACTGCAATAGCCTCTATTAACACGAAATTAGCATGAGTAAATTTATCTAAGTCAGCCCTGATAAAATGAGAATACCAGATAATACTCAGTGAATGAAAGATATATTATTACAGATACAAAATATTATTAATAATGGCTGACGCCCAAAACACATGAATCACAAAAACCTTACCAGGCCTACGAATTAACACCTTATGCTATACAGTACAAGAAAAAATGTAATAACACATATACTCAAATTACACATCTGCTAGATGGTTGGAGACTTCCTGAGCACTCACAATAATAACAACTGTACAGGGGAGGACAGAGATGTGAGCAAAATGAGGAGTAGATCTAAATGGCAATTAATGCAGAGACTGAGCTCATTATAAAGGGGCCGGCAGAGCTTGATACAACTTGTAAGAAGGACGCGCAAATGAAGCCAGAGGGGACAAAGAGTTGACAATCCTGCTCTGAACAACAGAAAGAACGACTTACTTTACTATAAGGGTAGAAGGGGGGAGTGAGGTAGAACATGCTCGTGATCAAACATGCAGCATACTGTACGTTAGAATTACACAAAGGATGATGAAATCATAGGCTATGTAACACCTCCCCACAAAGAAAAAGAAATTTACAAAGGAAATTTCTTATTACTCTAAACCAATCTGTCTAAAGTCTAGATAAGCAATCTGCAATAACATTTTCTTTCCCCTTGACATGTTGTATGTCTAATGAATACTCCTGAAGAAGCAGACTTCATCTTGTCAATCTCTGATTTTTATCTTTAAACTTACTAAGGAATTTCAGTGGGTTATGATCTGCTTATAAATGACTATGGGGTCAAAACCAGAACACAAATAAAAATGAAAAATGCTGTAAACCCAAAATCAAGGCCAAAAGCTCTTTCTCAATAGTTGAGTAGTTCTTTTGAGGTGGAGTGAACTTCTTACTGTAATAAGATACAGGGTGTTCAATACCCTGATCATCCTCTTGCAGCAAAACAGCCCCAGCTCCTGTATCACTTGCATCAACAGCCATCTTAAAAGGCTTAGCAAAATTTGGAGTAGCGAGCACTGGTTGACTTAATAGGATAGCTTTAAGTTTGCTGAAAGAGGATTCACAGTCATCGGTCCAGACAAATTTAACTCCCTTTTTCAGTAGCTCTGTAAGTGGTGATACAAGAATTGAAAAGTTAAGAACAAATCTCCTGTAATAACCTACCATTCCCAAAAATCTTTGTAGCTCTTTCCTACTTTTAGGTCTGAGAAGATCACTTATAACCTGAACCTTAGCTCCTGGTGGTGCAACATATCCCTCACCAATTACGTACCCAAGGTACTGAACTTTAGCTTGACCAAACTCACACTTTGATAAATTAGCTACAAGATTAAGCCTGAACCAAACGCTCAAGAAATTTACTGACATGGCATAGGTAATCTTTCCAGTTGTCAATGAAGATTAATACATCATCAATATAAACAACACACCCTGCCAAACCCTCTGTTACAACATTCATGAGCTTCTGAAAAGTGGCTGATGCATTCTTCATACCATATGGCATTACAGAACATGCAAAAGTCTTTCCTAGTGTTACAAAACATGAGATCTCCCTAGCACGTTCAGTCATAGGTACTTGCCAGTATCCCTTTAACAAATCAAACTTACTTATGTACCTAGCCTTTCCGATCCTGTCTATGCAATCTTCCACACGAGGGAGAGGGTAAGTGTCTGTTTTGGTTATCTGATTAACACGTCTGTAGTCGATGCAAAGCCAGCTGTGACCCACCTGGCTTAGGGACTAAAGTGACAGGAGAACTCACTCGCTCTGACAGGGCTCAATCATCTTGTGGTCCAACAGGTAGCCAAGCTCCTTCTGGATGGAGAGGAACTTTCACTGGGTTCACACGGTAAGGAGGCAATTTAATTGGCTTTGCGTCTCCAACATCGATATCATGCATCAACACAGTGGTTCTTCCTGGAGTGGCACGGAACACTTGCGGGTACTCCTGCAGTAATGCCGAAAACTCCTGCCTTTGCTCGGGAGCTAGATGAGAAAGCTTAGTCTGGAGATCATTCATGATATCAGGATTCTTCCCCAAACTATCACTCAGGCTCATGCTGCATGGGAGAGCTTCACTTGCAGACTCGGGTGGAACAGCTACAGTGCAGACTGGGTTATTTTCGTCCCGCCTGTGATATAACTTTAGCATGTTGATGTGACAAAGTTGCTTGTTCTTTCTACGATCTGGTGTGGCGATGACATAGTTGACATCACTGAGTTTCTTCTCCATGAAATAAGGACCACTAAACTTGGCTTGAAGAGGTTGCCCATGCACCGGATAGCAGAATCAAAACCTGATCTGGCTGAAAGTGGCGTAACCTGGACTTCTTATCATACCAAGTCTTCATCTTCTCCTGAGCAGCTCCCTAAATTCTCTCTCGCCAGCCGTAAAGCAGTGGACAGCCGTTCTTTGAACTTCATCACATACTCCAGCAGGTTGACGTCATCTTCCTCTGACAGCCAGCATTCCTTGAGTAGCTTAAGGGGTCCTCTTACTTCATGGCCAAACAGTAGTTCAAAGGGTGATTCATTTGGAGATTCTCTTGCGGCAAATACAATGAATGGAAGACCTTTATCCCAGTCTTTCTGATGTTCCAAACAGTATTTCTTGAGCATCGATTTGAGTGTTTGATGATATCTCTCCAACGTTCCTTGGGTCTGGGGATGATAAGCTGAAGATGTGATCTGGGTGATGCCCAACTCTTTCAGAGACTGCTTGAAAACATTTGACATGAAATTACTTCCCCAGTCTGACTGTACCTCCTTGGGCAGACCAAACTTTGTGAAGAACCCTAGCATTTCCTTAACCACGTTCTTTGCTGAGATATTTCTAAGTGGAATGGCTTCAGGATAACGAGTAGCCATATCAATCAGGGTTAACACATAAGAAAATCCTGAAGAAGTCTTAGGAAGAGGGCCCACAATATCCACCAACACACGGGTGAATGGCGCCTCAAAAGGAGGAATGTGGGAACTAGAGGTGCAACCTTTTCGGTCTGATTACACTTCCCCACAAGTTGACAGGTGTGACAAGACTTACAATACCAGGAAACATCCCTGAAGATACCTGGCCAGTAGAAGTGTTTCAAAATGCGTGCCACAGTCTTCCTCACTCCAAGGTGTCCTGCCAAACTGGAATCATGAGCCACTCTAATGATATCCTGCCTACAAACACGAGGGATGACAACTTGATGTACAACCTCCCATTCACAGTCGGCTGATGCTGTTGGGGGTCTCCACTTCCCTCATAAGTACTCCTGACTTTATATAATAACAAGTAGAAGCACCAGCTGACTCTTCTTCACTGTAAGCAGAGTTAGCTAGACCTTTCAACTCAGGGTCAGCAACCTGCAACTCAACCAACTCTTGACGAGACAAATTATCAACACTACGGGGTACTGCCTCATCTGGTGAGTGGTCCAAATTAGCAAGAAAAGTGTCAGCTAGGATAACATCATCATCATTATCCTCTAAGTCACCAGTAACTTTAGACTTTGCCCTAGTGACAGCACATGCAGGGAACACATCAGGGACGTCACAATCCTGGGCCGCAGCCACTGGCTCACTAGACAACTGAGGAGCTGGACACACTTGACTTCCACCAATATCATTTCCAAGCAAGAAAGTTACACCTGACATTGGGAGTGTCTCAACCAACCCAACCATAATGGAACTATTAACAAAACCAGACTCTAAATTCACTCTGCACAGAGGGACAGAGAATTAATTATTTCCTACACCTTGTAAGATTACAGTTTCATCAGAGGAATTAACATTAGAGCCTAGAACACTGGTCAGCATAAGGGATCGGCAAGCACCTGTATCACGATATATTTTAACTGATTTCCGGTCATTACTGTCCAGAGGACTGACAAAACCATCAGACAGGAAATTAGCACATGAACTCTTGAGAGTGTCACCCACGTTACTGCTCAAAAGAGGAGCTTCATCATAAGAATTTAATTTACCCCTCAAAGCAGGTTCAAGTTAACTCAGTTAAAGAATTCTGGGAACTCTCAAGGGTGGACACTAGACCAATTGACTGAATATTTAAAGATTCCTTTTTGTTCACATCACGCTGTCTCCTGAAACATTTCTCCGTAGTATGACCAAGCATACTACAATAAGTACATTTACTTTTCTGAAACCTAGAGGTGAAGCTGGTATTTACTTCCTGAGAAAACATCATCTTTATTCTCTTTCCTGTTACCTGTACTCTGAGTAGAGGCAACGTACTTACTCTCAGCTTTCCTTTTTTCTTTAGAATATCTCTTGTGAGTGAGAACATATTCATCAGCTAAAACTGCAGCATCAGACAAATTATCTATTCTTTTCTCATCAAGATATAGGATTACATCATTATTAATACACCTTTTGAAGTCCTCCAGCAAGATCATCTGCTTAAATTTACCAAAATCAGAATCCACATTCTTAGAATTCAACCACTGCTCTGACAGATCTTCTTTGATTTTGCATACTCAACATGGGATTGCTTATCTTGCTTTTTAAGTTGTCCTAAATTTTACTCCTATAGGCTTCAGGAACAAGCTCATTGGCCTTAAGAATCAAGCTCTTAACTACATCATAATTATCAGATCGATCCTGAGGCAAAGATGCATAAGTTACTTGAGCTTTACCGGTGAGAACAGTTTGAAGGAGTACTGGCCAATACTTTTGGGCCAATTAAAACCTGTAGCTACCATGTCAAACAACTGAAAATACTTTGTTAAATCAGATTCATTAAAAGGAGGGACAAGTTTAACATTTTTAGCCACATCAAAATCATCAGAGCTAGATGATCCAGTTCCACCTTGTTTCATGCGATACTCATGGTCTGCCTGAATCCTAGCAAGTTCAATTTGTGCCTGAGCCTCCTGAATACGAGCATTTGCCTTAAATTCAGCCTCCTTAGCACTGAGCCTCCTCCAGGGCTAGCTGTAATTTAGCTAATTCAATCTGCGATTTGCTCATTTCGAGGAGTTACATTAAACAAGCTTTCATTAATCATGTCAACAATTTGATCTTTAGAATGATGAGAGCGAACAGGAATTCCCAATTGTTGTGCAACAAGCTTAAGTTCATTCTTTGTTCTGTTTTCTACATCACACACTGTTTGCACATTTGACAAAAAAATCTTTGGCTTCATCAAGAGTAGTAATTTTAGACATCATGAATAAATCTCAGTCACAAAATATCAAGCAATATCCTTATGACATTATCCTGAATATCCTGGCGAGGTCGCCAAATTTATGCTACGGAACAGAGAAAGATAATGTACACTTTAAGTGAGAATACTAGAAATCACTACTGTCCCGTAAAGTTCCAGGTTCAAAACAAAAGAGTTAGGTAAAATTACAAGTTAAAGTTTAATGCTCAAACTAACAACAAAACATTCAGGACTCATAAGGTTAATGTAATGGCAAAAAACAGGTTAAATAAATGGTTAACTGCAATAGCCTCTATTAACACGAAATTAGCATGAGTAAATTTATCTAAGTCAGCCCTGATAAAATGAGAATACCAGATAATACTCAGTGAATGCAAGATATATTATTACAGATACAAAATATTATTAATAATGGCTGACGCCCAAAACACATGAATCACAAAAACCTTACCAGGCCTACGAATTAACACCTTATGCTATACAGTACAAGAAAAAATGTAATAACACTTATACTCAAATTACACAGCTGCTAGATGGTTGGAGACTTCCTGAGCACTCACAATAATAACAACTGTACAGGGAGGACAGAGATGTGAGAAAAATGAGGAGTAGATCTAAGTGGCAATTAATGCAGAGACTGAGCTCATTATATAGGGGCCGGCAGAGCTTGATACAACTTGTAAGAAGGACGCGCAAATGAAGCCAGAGGGGACAAAGAGTTGACAATGCTGCTCAGAACAACAGAAAGAACGACTTACTTTATTATAAGGGTAGAAGGGGGGAGTGAGACACGCTCGTGATCAAACATGCAGCATACTGTACGTTAGAATTACACAAAGGATGATGAAATCATAGGCTATGTAACAATATATATATATATATATATATATATATATATATATATATATATATATATATATATATTTTATCACCACCACCACCGCCACCATCATCATCATCATCATCATCATCATCATTATTTTTATTATTATTATTATTATTATTATTATTATTATTTACAGAAAGTGACAGGTAGAAGGCAGAGTCTTTCCCAGTCGTTTGTTCTCGTCGATTCTCAATCATACTTACGTTCAACTGACTGTCTAAATATTTTTTTACAGCAGGAGGGACAAACAGAGGTTGGATTCTTCCTACGTCTTTTCTCGTATGAAGAAATTCCTGTCCTAAGATTATTTTGCGAGAACAACAAGTATAATATTTCTTTATAATGCTACTTATTTCTGCAGGAAGGACAAAGAGGATTGCATAATCCCTCCCCATTCTGAACCTGTCAGGGTGACCCGATGGCACTTTGACAGGGCAGACTGGGATGGATTTAGAAATTATCTTGCTGATATTCCATGGCTGTCTTTCTTCTCTAGTGATCCCAATTCTACCCAGTCCCACATTTGCGACTTAATACTAGCTGGTATGGATTTATTCATACCAAGTCAACAGTTCACTAAAAGATCAAACTCTCCAAAATGGTTTGATGGCAATTGTGCCAGAGCAACAGCCCAAAAGTCATCAGCCTATAACTCTTACTTAAAATCAAAAACATCTGAATCACTCTCCCAATTTAAAATTGCTAGAAATCATGCAAAAGCTGTAGTAAATCTATCTAAATCAAACTTTCTTCAAAAGCAAGCATCAAAACTACATAACAACCCTAATGACAATAGAATATTCTGGTCAACTCTTAATTCTTTCAATAATAACTTTAACAAGTCATCTTCCATTCCCCCACTAAAATCTTCAGATGGCAATATTACAAATGACCCACGATGGGAAAGTAGATATCTTTGCTAGTACCTTTGCAAGAAACTCTACCATAGATGATACTAGCCAGAATGTCTCAGTACTGGAACTTGATTCTCCCGAAATTGCCCCACTTAAAATACAGACAAGATACGTAAAATCCATCCTAGACAATTTACCTACCAACAAAGCTCCAGGCCCAGATGGAATTCCGCCAATTGTTTTAAAAAAGCGTTCCCCTGAACTTGCCTCTGTCCTAGCTAAATTATTCAGACTATGCATACGTGCTTCTTCATTCCCAAACTCATGGAAAGAAGCCAATATCCACCCAGTTCCGAAGAAAGGAAGTTCGTCTGACCCCTCCAATTACAGACCAATAGCTGTCACATCTTCTCTTGGTAAGGTATTTGAAACTTTAATTAATAAGCATATTATTAAACATCTTGAATCCAACAACTTAATTAGTGATAGACAATACGGTTTTCGCCACGAAAGATCCACCATTGACATACTCAATCTCTTAACTCATACCATCCATCAATCAATTGATCTTTTTGGAGAAACTCATGCAGTAGCTCTTGATATCTCTAAAGCTTTTGACCAGAGTATGGCACCGTTCCCTGCTGTCCAAACTCCCTTGCTATGGACTAACGTCTTTTGTTCCTTTGATTTCTTCTTATCTTAGTGACAGGAAAATAACAGTAAAAGTAGATGACGTATATTCGAATTTCCACTCAATTAACGCCGGCGTGCCGCAGGGATAAGTTCTGGCACCAATCCTATTTCTGGTTCATATTAATGATCTCTTATCTGTCACTCCACAATTCCATTCACTCATATGCAGATGACTCAACACTACATAGTTCATTCACACTCAGACATCCATTTACAAAGTCTAATATCTCTACCTCTCAACTCAGTACAGCCATCTCCATAAATCAAGACCTATCTACAATCAGTGAATGGGGACAAAACAACCTTGTCTCTTTTAATGCTAGTAAAACTAAATATATACAGTTTACTAATAGACAGATATTGCCAGATTCGTACATTACCTTCAGTGCTACTAATATTCCCATCTCCAAAAGTATTGAAATTCTTGGAGTCTCACTTAACAGTGCCCTCAGCTGGACCTCTCATGTCAGATCACTTGCTAAAACCGCCTCAAAGAAACTTGGATTATTGTACAGAGTCCGTAACTTCTTCGCCGATGAGCAGTTAGCTATAATTTATAAGAGCCATGTGCGGTCCCAGCTTGAATATTGCTCACCGTTGTGGAATGATTGTGGAGATGTTGCACAAAATTCAGAACAAAACTGTTAGAATCATTAACAACCCTGCCATTACATATAAACTACCTCCCCTGCAAGTAAGAAGGAATGTTGCCTCCCTTGCATTATTTTACAGGTTTTTTTTGGCAAATGCTCAGACGAAGTTGCGTCCATGGTGCCACCTCTCTATGCCTTCCCTCGTGCTACACGGGCATCTGGTAGTGCTCATGACTGGAATGTCACTCAGCCATATTGCAGAACTTCTGCCTATCAGAATTCTTTCATTCCCCAAACTGCATCTCTCTGGAACTCGCTTCCCCAGAGTTGTTTTCCTCCAAATTTCAACCCACAACTGTTCAAGTCTAACTGTTACAGATATTTTATGAACAGAGGACACCAGTAATCTGGTGTATGGATTATTTTTTTTACCCATTTGTTTTTTTCCTTCCTCCGTTCTGTTATTTATAAATATATATATATATATATATATATATATATATATATATATATATATATATATATATATATATATATATATATAAGAGGATGATCATAATAAGTTATTCTGATATACTTCACTCAGAGTGGGATGTTCATTGCCTTCTTGCACAGGTTATCAGTAAAAACAAATCAAAAGTGAATCCTATAGTTTTTCAAAGATAAATTTCAAAGCACGTGTTGATGCTAAATAATGTCTTAGCTCTATGTACTGTTACTGAAAACATTTTATGCCGCAAGATGCCAATAATCACAGGTAACTATTTGCAGGCGTACAGTAAATATGTCAGATACTGAGAGTTTGTTTGCACCTTCGGGGACTCGGTTTTGGTAACACGCTGTTATATTCCTGTCGACTGCACGGAAATCATTAACCTCTTCTACGATGACGTTTATTATTATTATTATTATTATTATTATTACCAATATGATAACTGATTGATTGCTGGGGATGGTGATGGTAATGACTGACTGACTGACGACGACGACGACGACGACGACGATGATGATGATGATGATGATCAGTATCATTATTATTATATTATATTCATGCTACGTTCAGACGACTGGACTTAGCTTTGGTGGAATCAAATTGGTGGGGTTAAATCCAGCTTTCATTAGCTTCTTCACGTAAGGATGACCTCCTGGATAGAAAAAAAAAAAAAAAAATCGTCTGGCTGCAGCAAAATTAAATTAATGACGTCCAGGACCTGCAGTGACTATGGAGGACAATCTTCCCCGAGAACACGACAAGTAACAGTCAAGTTTATATCGTGGTCCTTATTTGTACTGTTGGGTCTTACTGCACGTCTAGCTTGTTTGTCTAATTGCGTATTTAAGTTTAGTGCTTGAGAGACCTAACCTCGAAACTCCATTTTCTGTTAGATCAAAGGTCAAGGTCACTGGAAAGAACACAATCTACCCTGAACTGAGGCTGGGCAATGACGCGGGAGTATTCTACTGTTCGTTCACTTACAATTGGCCCAAATTTTCATCCTTTTGCAGCTTATTTTACGTAACTCAGTGGCAGAAAGCAGACTATGCAACTGTGACTCTACACCCTTTCTGTAGCACTTCTTCGTGACCAGCATTATATTCTAGTCTCAACCTATTTTTATAACTCAGCATTCAAGATGGGGCGATGGCAACTTTTGGCCAAGGTACAGTAAGCGGCGTAGAATTATCATCGTAACAAGTCAAATTCAAAAGACGAACAATAAGAAGGTTTCAATAACTGTCCTTTTTTAAAATTAATTTTTCCTGCTCTATTTCTACATAGATTTCCAGACGGTGTTTTCTGATATTTTCTGGATAAATTTCGAGAAACCGTCTAGCACTTCTCTAGGTATTTTTCCAGGCAAATATTTCTGGTACTTTTCTTCACAGCAATGTTAATTTAAAGACAGTTTTATTGGTGCATTTTCACGATGATTTTCAAAGCGTTGATTGAAAATCATCGTGATTTCGGTAGTAGCAGGATCATTTCTACGACGCTCATATTTTCTCGGGTATTGTTTTTACGCAAAATTTTGCTCAAGGGGTGTGTGAGCTGGGTGGAGGGCAGCGGAATGCCGGGGGACAGGGCGGCATGGAGGCGATTTGTTTGTGGCAACCCCTTCTGAGATTAAGACGTCTGGCAATAGATACATAGTTTTGTTTGTGCTATATTTACAGTTAACTGCTTGGCTACGGTCTTTTTACCTTAACATGGCCCAGGTTTTTGTCCATTTGCAGATTATTTCAAGTACGTCAGTGACAATACTGTGCCCCTACATCCTTTCCATAACACTTCTTCATGACTAGCAGCATTTTATATTGTTAATCGCTTGGTAACAACTCAATATTCAAAATGGAGAGATGGCATGTTTTTTTTTAGACCAAGTTAGAGTAAAAAGGGTATAGTAATTACACCTTGAATCCAGTGACGCATTTTAGGCATTTTTTCGCTTGCAATTTTTTACGTATGTAGTTTTGTTTGGGCTTATTTTTTTCAGTTAACTTCTTAGCAGGTAATTAGGTCATCGTTCACAAGTTGAGACCAGTGAATCCATTTTCTTTCTTTCTTTTTTAATTATTCTTGCTACAACTAGACGATTTTTGCGGCATTTATGTAGGATCTCTTGTGGGGGATGAATTAAGGTCTCTACAGTATCTCCGTCTGTTCAGAAAGTCTCTCCGAAGATAAGTAAAACCGTCTGGAACAATCAAGAATAAACTTTAAAAAATAAGTCATTGGGGTGAAGGTAATATCACTTCATCTCCACCACTCGCCTTCCATTAAGCTAAGTAAGGTGGCTTGGAGTCGGCAGGTGGAAAATTAACAAAGACGGCGGCGAGGTGAAGGAGCTTAACCTTAAAGCCGGGAGAGCTCAAGTTAGTGTTCTAGTTCAGCTGCCACAAGACTATTTTATTCAGCTGAGAGTGAGTCATAGGAGCCAGAGGATTAATACTGTCACCCATCACCCTCTCATGGTCAGGATAACTCGTGCGGTGTTTCATTAAAGTTACCCCCAGACGATTTTATTCAGCTGAGAGTGAGTAACAGGAGCCCGAGAGCACAGGTACCATTAACACCTTTAGACCCATGACATAATTTAATCCCTCTCAAGATTTAATTAAGCTCAGGAATTAGGATCTGTAGTAGTGAAGGGGTTTATTGAGAGAGAGAGAGAGAGAGAGAGAGAGAGAGAGAGAGAGAGAGAGAGAGAGAGAGAGAGAGAGAGAGAGAGAGAGAGAAATGTGAAAAATCTAAGACGAAGAAAATCACAGTAGGAAGCCAGAATCAATTTTTTTATGTTTCATCGGATTGAAAAGGTTGACCGTCTCATGAACATGGCAACTCTAGACCCTAGTCCAGCTACCCTCAGGCGATTTTATTCATCTGAGTGAGTCATAGGGGCCGAGGATGTTTCATTATTACCACCATTCTTTCTCGTTAATATCACAGTTTTCCTTCGTTATCATTTATCTTCGTCCTCGTCACCCTTGCTCCTCCACCCCCACCCCTCTAGTCCTTCCTAAATCCTGGTCTCATTTCCTTTCTTAGATTTTTTCGCATCTCTCGCACTGACATTGTTCTACCCCCCCCCCCTCTCTCTCTCTCTCTCTCTCTCTCTCTCTCAAGTTTGCTTCGTCTCGTGACTTGCTTTCACTTTCACTCTTAATTAACTTCCACCTCCATCACGTTCCCACTATCCTCTCCCTCTGCAGCGTTCTCTCCCCTCTCCTTCACCTCCAAGTCACATTCCCTCACTGTCACTCCAACTCTCCCCCCTCTCTGTCATACCTATTTCTCCCCTCTTGCTCTCTCCTCTCCCCCTCTCCCCCAGCCATGCTTCTCCACCAATAGTATTAGAAGTGACGGAGGAGGGAGGGAAAAAGTGAGAGAGCCGTTGAGAGGTGAGAACAGAGGGGAAAGGGGTAGATATGGAGAGAAAAGAGGAAGAAGAGAAGGGAAGAGGAGGATGGAAGAGAAGGGAGGAAAAGATGGAACAGAGGAAAGGACTGAAGAGGGGGGAGAAAAAGATCTATGATTTTAGTGGAAAGGTTGGAAGAGAAGGTAGGGGGAAAGAGTAGAAGAGGGGAGGAAAGGACGAAAGAAAGGAGAGAAAAGGATGGAAAAGAAGGAGGACGAAATAGAAGAAAGGACAGGAAACGGCGGAAGGGCAGTGAGGACAAGATGGAAAAGAGGAAACCAAAGGAGGGAAGAGGAGAGTGGGAAAAAGGAGGAAGAGAGGGAGATGTCTTAGGTGCTGAGGAGAGAAAACATAAGAAAATGAGAGAGAGAGAGAGAGAGAGAGAGAGAGAGAGAGAGAGAGAGAGAAAGAGAGAGAGACAGACAGACAGACAGACAGACAGACAGAGACAGACAGACAGACAGACAGAGAGACAAGAGAGAGAGAGAGAGAGAGAGAGAGAGAGAGAGAGAGAGGAGAGACTAGAGGAGGAAGGTAAGGAAAATAAGTAATGAGAGGAGGGAAGAGGGGTAAGGAAAAGAGGGAGCAACGAGAGGAAAAGAGGGAAAAAGGGAAGAGTTCTTTGGAGGAGTGGAGGAAGCTGAGGCAAAAGTTGGAAGAAAGGAAGGAAAAGGGGAGGAAAGGAGAAAATCGGAAGAAAGGAAACAGAGATGTTTGGGGAGGAAACGAGGAAGGAAAATGAAAAATAAAAGAAGGGAAGGACAAGGACTGGGGAAACAAAGGAAAGGTAAAGGGGAAAAGGGGAGATGGAAAAGGGAAAGGAAGATGGAAAAAGAAAGGAAAATGAGGTCAGAGAGAGAGAGAGAAGGGGGGGTGATCCCTAAAGACCTCTGGCTATCCCACCTACTGAGACTCTCTCTCTCTCTCTCTCTCTCTCTCTCTCTCTCTCTCATACGAACCCTTGCATAAGACCCACTGCCAGGAAAGCCTATTATAAACAGAATACCGAGATGGAGGCCGAAAATGTGGACTCAAACTAAAAACTAAAAAGGAACGAAATGGAATGCTGATCAATTAATCTTACAATATACAGAGAAAAAAAAATCCTAGATAAAAAAAACAGGGTTAGTCGAGAGAGAGAGAGAGAGAGAGAGAGAGAGAGAGAGAGAGAGAGAGAGAGAGAGAGAGAGAGAGAGAGAGAGAGAGAATACAAAAATTAGGGAAAACAATTTTTAAAACGTGTCCTTGATGGAGAATGAAAATAGGTAGTGGCGAGATTTGCGAGAAAGAGCAAGACTTGACGAGAAGTAGCGAGATGAGGCGAAAAGTAACGACATATTGCGAGAAGTGGCGAGAAATAACGAGATATGACCATAAGTGGCGGCGAGGCGGCGAGATCTGGCGAGACTGCATGTGAAGTGGTGAGATATGGCGAAAGGCGAAATACAGCGAGAAGTAGCGAGATTTGGCGAGCAGTGGCGTGGGACTGTGAGGGGAGAAATGGCGTGACCAGGGAAGAAGCGAGAATTTGTGAGATATTGCTGGAAGTGGTGAGAAAATGAGTGAGGAGGAAAAAAATAAAAATAAAAATAAAATCGAAATTTGGCTAAAAGTGGCGAGATCAGGAAAGTAGAGGTAAAATCAGGGGGTATGTGGCGAGACTAGACGAGAAGTGGCGAGATCACACGAGAAGCGACGAGATATACCTGGCACTGACAAGGGACTATGTGGTTAGGCGTAAATTGTGAGGTGTGGATGAGGATGGATGGCAGAAAGGATGGCTGGACGAGACAAGAGAAATGGCGAGATCAGATAAAATGTGGCGAGATCAGACGAGAAATGACGAGATATAGCGGGAAATACCAAGGGTTTGTGTGGTTAGGCGGGAATGTTGTGGTGTGAGTGAAGATGGACGGTGGATGGGAAGGTGTGATTTCACCAGGGAACATTTATACTGGCATAAGAAGAGAAAGTGAGAGAGAGAGAGAGATAGAGAGAGAGAAGGGGGGGGGACTGGATGAGACTACATGGGAGAGGGGGGGGTAAAAGGAAGAGAGACAGGGAGGGAGAGAGGGAGCGAGTGAGAAGAATTACACACATCTATGGCGGTAGTCGTCTCAAAGGGAAAGGTTGAGAAGAGGAGGGGGAGTGGGAAAGACGGAGAGAGGGAGAGAGAGCGAGTGGGAAAACACACAAACACCCCACCACTCTAAGCTATATGGGTGTGTAGGTCTCGATGGGAAAGGGTAAGTAGAAGGAAACTGTGAGTGGCGGATAAGATCAAATAAAAGTCAATTCTCCTCCCCTGCCTCCTCACTGCTGGATTCAGACACACTTGAAGTAGACGTAGTGGACAAAGGTGTTTCTTACCACCCAACAGACGAATGGCAACATGCATCTCAATATACTAGGTCACATCTAAGCATCTATGAATCCAGTGATGAAACAGAGACAGGAGAGGCGAAAGGACTCTAGGGCCCATCTCGTGGCGTCGGGAGGCTCCCCAGCACCCCTGCCTTAGCGATTTATTTTTGGATATGGCTGTTTAATATCGTTTTGCACGTTATTTGTGCAATGTTAGAAAGATTTATGTAACAGAATAGAACAGCAATGAGTAATAAACATAAGTCGCTCAGGAAAAGGTGTTAGGGAGCTTCCTTAACCGACGAGAATATCATCCTTGTATTTCACTGAACATTATGGTCCTCACGTCAGAATCCTACTACAATGGCTACAGGTATCTGATGTGGCACCCGCAGAAATGAGTGCGCGATAGTAGACAGCTGTGGACATCTTTGTTAACTTACTCACGATCGGGACAGCTCTAGACGATTTATTCAGCTCTGAATGAATCATAGGAGCCTGAAAGCGTTGATGCTATCACCATCAATACCCTCTGAGCTTTTTTAGTTTATTTAGGCTATATTCTAGACACAGACTACACTACCGTTCCCTAAGCCTTATCTGCCCTGCTAAGCATCACATAGTGGGTCACATGTAAGTCCTAATACCCTTACTTCACTCTCATTACGTGCTAGACTGTTTCAGTCACGGACGGTGTGATGGATCGTTCCTGCATCCTTCTAGACAGCATTCCACTGTTCTATCCACTCCACCATCATCATCCCCGATGGTGAACGTAGTGTCTGCTGTCACATCACATCCTCGCCTCACAACTCACAGCTCACCTTCTGAACCCCTTTCAAAGTTTTCCGCTGACATGAGGGGTTCTCCTTTTTCTATCACTCTCGCAGACACACAGAGTTAATTAGCTCGAGTTTACCCGGAAGACTTGGGTCCAGTGTTCTCCAGGTAATGCAATTTGCAGCTGGAAAAGTGGAAAATGTTGGCTTCCGGCAATATCATAGTTTTCAAGGATGTCTGGTTGGTGAGCGTTACTTCGGTCTGTGTTGGATCTCCCTTCTCTATTTTTCTCATGCATATATACATTTGGCATTTACCAAACTTTTTTTTTTAATTAGTAATCATTCCACATTTCAACAAATTATTACAACACTTTATTTTTAATCGCCCATCTTTTTTTTTTCTCACTTTCTTTGTGTGTATTACAAATCAGACAAAAAAGATCCATTGTTACCATTACCTGAGTCTTGTTTTAGTGATCCATCTGCATTTCGAACACTGGTATCATTCCGGGCACATCATCATCATCACTATCGTCGTCTTTATTATTATTGCCCGCTTGGTGAGGCCATAATGTAATTGTGTGTGTGTGTGTGTGTGTGTGTGTGTGTGTGTGTGTGTGTGTGTGTGTGTGTGTGTGTGTGTGTGTGTGTGTGTGTGTGTGTGTGTGTGTGTGTGTGTGTGTGTGTGTGTGTGTGTGTGTGTGTGTGTGTGTGTGTGTGTGTGTGTGTGTGTGTGTGTGTGTTACCAAAGTATCTCCAAAATCAAGTTGTGCAAATTGTATCCAAAACACTGTGGGCAGTATCCCATGATATTTTTCTGTTTGCTGAATAATTCTCTGGTGGAAGCTGCGATGAAGATTTTGCAAGAAAAAATACACCCATCTTATTCTTGTGAGCTTATCATTATTCACCATTTTCCATCGTATCTTCAACGAAGAAGTAAATTTCGAGCTTTCAGCATAAATATTTATTATTTTTTTGTACCTTTTAAAGGGTTACTATTAGAAATTTACTTCAAAGGTCTGTTATACCCAATGACCTTCATTAACACAGTACCAAGATTTCAGAGCTTCTGAATGCTAGCGTGATATTTTATAAGGAGAAAACAGCGAAATCCTACGACTTATTTTGGCGACGCTGCGATGATATGCACCTTTTTTTGCCTGAGGGATTATATACTGATCTAGTTTTTAGTGATGGCGGAGCGATACGCATTCGCGGACGAAGATGCTTTGGCTTATTATAATTATTATTATTATTATCATTATCATTAATTATTATTAGTAGTAGTAGTAGTAAAAATAATAGATTCCTGACTGTAATATGCTCTTCTTCGCGTACCGTACGTCCAGGTTATAGGATCGCTGCCATGACAGCTGGATCTTGGCTCGCTAACCCTTCTACATTTACGACGATTGTGTTGAATTGTTGCTCAACCCTGTATTGCTCTTACCTTAAAAAGGAAATGTGCGTATACCTCCTTATCATCATCCTTACAGTCACACGATCCACCGCACCTTCCACACTCCATAATCCATCTAGCCTTTCACAATCCATGATCCACCCCACCTTCCACAATCCGTGATCCACCCACACCCCTCCACAATCCATGATCCACCCCACCCTCCACAATCCATAATCCATCCCCACCCTCCACAGTCCAGTGATCCACCCCAAGTTCCACAATCTATGATCCACCCCTTCCACAATCCATGATCCACCCTATCTTCCACAATCACATAATCCACCCTCACCTTTCACCCTCCACCATCCCCCCGACCCCCACCCCCTCCCCTACCCCCTCTCTATTCTCTTAGCCAGGCCTGCTTCTCTGCCATACATGCCTTTGTGTATGGCCAGATTCCCAGCCATTGACTCCCTGGCCAACCCTTCGCACTTCACTCTCAACATTTGATATTCATGCTGGTGTATATCGTTTGACGCCTCTCTCTCTCTCTCTCTCTCTCTCTCTCTCTCTGATTTTCTTGATGGCACTCGTCCAGAACTTAAGTCTCGGCTCTTGTCTTGACTCACACCAATCCTGTCCTCATCATTCTTATCTCACTTATTAACCTCCCTGCCCTACACTACACTTTTCGCTTTCCTCCTCTCTCCTTGCCTCAACACATTTTGTCCTCCGTCACAACGCCAACCAATGAGCTCGATTATGTGGCACTTACGCTGCCTATTTATCTTCTCGGTTTTAATATCCTGGACCAGCCAATTTCTCTTGTATGAAGCTGTCCCAAGGCCTTATTTCTCTCTCTCTCTCTCTCTGATAATGGCTGTATCGGATCAGTATGTCTTCTATATTTCCTGTTTTTATGGCCGACTTCCTTTGTGGCGCCCGGAGCTGAAAATTAAGTTCAATTTTAGGGCAGAACGTGTATGAATGTCACTACGCAGTGAAGTTCGTCACAAGTACCATAACACGGTAATTCTTTTTTCCGGGTGTGTTTATGAAAGGGGAGGATGGAGGACAGGGGGAAAGGGAGAGGGAGGAAAGGCAGGGGAAGGGGAGACAGGGAGGAAGGAATGGGTGAAAGGAAGAGAGAATCGGAAGGGAGGAAGGGGAGAAGAGAGAAGGCAGCGGGAGAAAAAGGGAAGAAAAGAGTTGGAGGAAGGGAGGGAAGGGGAAAGTAGAAAGATAGTAATGAGAGAGAGAGAGAGAGAGAGAGAGAGAGAGAGACAGACATGAACAGACAGACACAGACAGACAGACCAGACGAACAGAGACAGAGACAGACAGACAGACAGAGGTGCGTGGTATTGCGTAATATGCACAAATGCAACACAGGCTCGATCTGCTGCATAAAGGGAATGTTATTGTGCATGTGGCCCTTGAGAGAGAGAGAGAGAGGGGGGGAAGAAAGGGCGCATACGTAAACAAAAATAGCCTAAAAACGAGAACTTGAAGCTTTTAACACCCTTCTTAATTTAACACGCTGATTTTACATGCTTTTCCCCCTTCCCTTTTATTTTTTTGGCAACCTAGGGATATTAAAACACGAATATTCAAATCTACTATTATTATTATTATTCCAAAACGCAATAAGGCGACCAGTTCCTATTTACATCTCCCCTTCCTCAACCCCTCTTCGGTAGAATTTCTTCTCTGTTCTGATCCAGTCCCCTCCGAGACGATTTTATTCAGCTAATGAGACGCTTTTCAAGGGCTAACCAGGTTCTGTTTATCCCTTTCACTACGAGATCTTCCGAAAGGTGAAATATAAGGCCCTGAGCTAACAAAAACACATGATAATATATAAATAAATCTAGCTATCTATCTATTGCCAGACTGCCTTAATCCCACTTATACGGGGTGGCCACAAACAAATCGCCTCCCACGTCACCGTGTCCCCCGCCATTTCCCTGCTCTGCTCCCAATTCTGCACCACCCCTCTCTCATATACCTCTCAACTCCATCCCTCCATCTCATCCTTGACCTTCTCTTCCCCTCCGTCTCTCCGCCTCCACCTCACTCACACTTTCCTCGTCAGTCTCTCTCACTCTCCATCCTCTCCAGATGGCCAAATAAATCAGTAAGTTTAAAGAAATGCAGCTTTAACTACCGCTATATAAAATCTGTCCAAAAAGGCAGGTCACTGTTCACACTTCATTTCCTACGAATTCAGCTTTAAAAAAAATTCGAAGGCCTTAATCCTAAAACGCAAAGACTATGTGTACTTGTCATTATTCTTAAAGCTAATGAGTGGAATCCCTTTTGAAATATTTCTTCTAAGAATTAAAGTATAATATTCAATGTCTAAACCACTCCAGAAGTTCAATTTAAAAAAAGTTATATTG
>NC_136954.1:22830950-22903152 GCF_032717465.1 Coenobita brevimanus | reverse complement strand
ACATACAACAAATGGTTCACACATTAAATGAGAATTTGTTTGGGGTGGGATTATTTTCACTTCCTGTAGACTGTTTCTTTCACTCAGTCATAATTAAACGTGCATCATACTGAAGTTTCACCTGTAAAGGAAAAATTATGTAGTAGCCTGAAAGGCATGTTGACAACAATTTTAAGATTTTTTTTTTTTTTGGTCACACTGAGATCCACAATTATACACCAAATCTTTCAAACTGAATAAGATCTGAGGCTCAGATGTTTTTTGGTTCTGGTAGTTATGTAATAAACGAATTCTACACTGACAACCACAACAATCAACTACTGGTTTGTACATCACAATCACAACTACAATTTCCTTAGTAAGCTGAAAATAACATCGAGCGAGACACACACCACATCCTTCAGGTGGCCTTGCTACTTTAAGCTGAGGGGTCACTGTGGAATAAATCACCAATAAGCTGAAGAGGACGCTTGAGAGCCACAAATAACCATAACAGCAATCAAATTCACTAATATATGAAGCTCTGAGGTCGTTTGTAATTATTTATATATATAAATTTATTTTTAGGACAAGATTCTGGCTGCAACCTTAAAACCCCCAATCAAGCAGACGTGTTTTTCGGTATATTTCGGATACAATAATATTGTCACAGCCTGCGTGAGACTTTTCGAGCTGGGGGAGGATATGTATCTTTTGTTTGATCCCCTAAGAACAAGAGGTCTAATTAAATCAAAATCAAACTGTTCGAATGACGTTGCAATAGTAAAAGCCAATAAAAGACACAACATCTACATGAAAAACTTGAAATTCCTCTGTCATCCTCTACAAGTTAGTTACACTTAATCTACATAGCTCATAGTTCAAGCAGAGAAGTCAGTCTGGTTAAAATTATTATCTTTGTATTCTAAAACACACACACACACACACACACACACACACACACACACACACACACACACACACACACACACACACACACACACACACACACCGTTTTAAATCGAGGTATGAAACAAAAACCCATCGCCTAAAAAGCAAGTCCAGCAATGCACTCCCGCCAACACTGAAAAAGCTTAGGCAAGCAATAAAGAAAATTCCTCTCCACCACCACCACTACTGCTGCCACCTGTCTCCAGCTACACCTACTCAGACACTTCCAACTCCAAGCCAAAAGTGACCACCATCACAACCACCACCATCACCACCATCACCATCACCATCACCATCACCACCACCACCACCCCCACCACCACCACCACCTCCACCACCACTACCACCACCACAACACCACCACAACAACAACAACGACAAATATCAAAATCACAACAACATCCACCAATCACCATCACCATTACTACTACATTACTACATTACAACAACAGAAACGCAATCACAACATCTACCAATCACCAATACCACCATACAATCACCAACACCACTACCACAACAACAACAACAATCCCAGTATTCACCAAATCACCACTACCACAATCACCATTACCACCATCGCCACCATTACCACAACAGCAACAACAATCACACAATAACTAGGCTACTAATCAGCATAACTACCATTACATAATCACCATTATTATCACCACCACATTCATCACGAATACCATCTAAATCACCTCCACTACCACTATCACAATCACCACATCCCCCTCCAACTCCAGCAAAAAAACATCAATAAACCCAGACACCACCACCACCACCACCCCATCACTGTCACCACTACCACCCACCACACTCGTGAGATCCCCGCCACTCTCTCCACCACCACCACCACCACACCACCACATCATCATCACCACGCGCACAAAGCCCTCAACTGCTAGATATAATCCCAGTTGTAAAACCGTCCGCCACAATTTCACTACCCATTGTACCTGCAACAATAAAAACATTACAGCAAACTGCAATTTCCCTTAAAGCCTTTGCAGCTCTTGAAAACTGAAAACAGTTGCTATTCTCCCGTACTAACAACAACAGCCGCGGCCGGAGTGTATCACGGTGAACGACAAAAATACGAGGAAAAATAACAAAAAGTCAGACTCGGCAAACACTTACTACCCCTCTGCTGCCTCCAAAAATAAAATGGCAGACACGAACAATCTCTAGTGAAACATGGAAATAACTTTTAGGGAAAAAAAAAAATATTGTCACCTTTTTGTGGTCACCGACAAATGCAACAAACACTAACAGAATCACAACTGAAGGCACGAACACACCCACATGCAAGAAGGACCACTCAGGACAGCAACAGCCGCGCCCATCAACCGGACGAAGGGCCGAATATCTGATTCTGCCCTGTGACCCTTGATCTTCTGACAGAACATTCCCAAAACTGGAATTACAGTACATCATCCTCTACCTAATCCTTAACACCCTTCCACCAACCTCAGCGCTGGTTCAAAAATTATCTGAACAAAACTGAGTTAACTGTCCGATGGCCTTGACCTTTAACGTTTCTCTGTAAACCTGATCTTTAATTGACTAATTGTTCTCAGAATCGATTCACTTTATTCTTGTGTTTCTACCCAAACTTTTCCACAACGTTTGGTTCAAATCTCGACAAAACTGCTTCAGTTATTTTATTAAGAAGCACATAGCCTACACAGGTGAAACTCTGCCATTGTCCTGTGACCTTGACCTATGACTGATTGTTGCTGCAGGAACTGAATAACCTGATTTTTGCCTTACTTTCCTAGTCTGGTCTAAGTCAAATGAAAACTGTTAAAGTTGATTTTGCTAGGTCACCGTTTGGCCTATCCTGTGGCCTTGACCTTTAGCCTATTGTTCCGAAAACAACTGGCTTAATTATACGTTATCCCCTCAACCCTTCCACCAAAGTTTTGTTAATATCAAAGAGAAAAACTGAGAGTTAATCTGCACGCGCACACACACACACACACTACACATTGTACACACACACACACACACACACACTGCTTATTTCTACCGTAGATCTTTTCGACTCCATTTAGGGCAAGCAGAGCTTATTATTGGGTTGGGGAAGAAAAGACAGGCGTGGAGGGTGAAGGTAATCGGATCCGGGGCTTGTCTGGCTCCAGCACGGACAGGATTTCCTCGCAGAGCAGGGGGTAAGGCTGTTGAGTGGGCAAGAGTGGGGGAGGCAGCATGATGTGCACCACGAGCAAGGAAATTCAGAGAAATCGTGATTGTGGTGGGCAAAGGTGTGTGTGTGTGTGTGTGTGTGTGTGTGTGTGTGTGTGTGTTTGTGTGTGTGTGTGTGTGTGTGTGTGTGTGTGTGTGTGTGTGTGTGTGTGTGTGTGTGTGTGTGTGTGTGTGTGTGTGTGTGTGCGTGCGTGCGTGCGTGCGTGAGAGAAAGAGAGAGAGATGAATGTAATTAGTCAAGGGAAAGATAAGGATAGGAAAAACAAAGGCTATGGTGCAGGAACGGAAAAGGGGCTGCGTGGTGGAGAAGAAAATGAAGAGGGAAGAGACAGAAAGGGCTTTTGTGGTGCAGCTCAGGGCTGTGGTGGTGAAAGAGAGGGCTGTTTTTAAGGACAAGAACGGCTGTTGTATGAAACGGCAGGGACCGTGGTAGAGACAGTGTGTGACTGAGACTGGACAGCAAGTTTTCCCTTGCGGGACAAAAGTTAAAGCTGTTAGGTGTAGCAGGGGATAAGGCAGGATGATGTGGACGACGAACATGTGGAATAGGGGAGGGCTGCGGTGGACAAGGTAAAGACAAGGATGGACGAAAAAGAAGAAGGGGGGACACTGACGGGCAAGAGAAGGGTGAGAGGCAGAAGAGAGATGTGGTGGGTACGTGAGTAAGGGAGTGAGACATGAAAAGGTTGTGATGGGCAAGAGAGGTAGAGAAGAGTGAACGACTGATGGGCAGAGAAGAAGGAAGGCGTAGAGGGGATCTATTTTATGGACGAAAACGGCTGTGGTAAGTAAGGATAAGGATAAGGAGGTAAGTAGTAAGGGACTGTAATGGAGAAGGGGAGGGTTGAGGTAATGGTCAGGGCTGTTGTGAAGTGGCAGAGATGTAGAGAGGGGAGAGCTGAGATGAGGACAAGGCCGTGGTGTAGGGGAGGACTATGGTAATGTAATGGGCAAGGCTGTAGTGGAGAAGGGGAGGGCTATGGTAATGGGCAAGGGTGTGGTGGAGAAGGTCAGTGTTGTGGTGAAGAGCAGGGATGTGGTGGTGGCGGTGCGGAAGGATGTAGTGGGAAAAGGGCAGGGATTGTGGCAGAAATTTATAGGAGTTTCTCGAAGCACATTGGCTAAGGCACAAGGCTAAATTTGCACAGTAAACTGGAGCCGTGGAATGAGACTGAGTGGATCTCGAGTGTCGACCTGGCAGGGATGTTGGTAAGGGTTGTGGCGGCAGCAAAGGCTGTGATGGAGACAAAAATTAAGGGCTGTCTTTAGGGGACGAGACAGGCTGAGGAATGAAACAGAAAGAGCTGGTAGAGGTGAGCTGTGGCAGAAATGAGTTGTAGAAGAGATGGGCCATGGAAGAGACGGATGAAGGATGTGGTGGAGACTAACAGATTCTCCCACGATCAAAGGTAAAGCTATTGGGGGAGGAGGAGGACGAAAATAGATGATGATGATGAGACTGAGATGGAGAGACAATAAACGCTAACACGATTATTCTAAGCAAACGATAAATATGGCGATGATGTTGACGACGACAAGGATTAAGATCATGACAATGTAAAGGAGAAGCAATTAAAAATAAAAAATAAAAAAAGTGTAGTAATCTATATTTGAATAGCAGGAAACATGAAAGCTGTACACGATCAAATCCCTCGCAGAAGCGTGTATAAAGGCACACACACAATGAAGGCGCTGGAAGTGGGGAGGAAGTGCGGGGCATGAGAGAGTAGGCGGACAGAGTAATGAGGAGGAAGACATAAATGGTGACAGTGGCAGCAGGAAGCAGTGGTGGTGAGATATCGAGGGCGAGAGAGAGCCGCTGGTAAAAGAAAGCTGTGGCTGCCAGATGGTGGAAAGAATGGCCAGTTTCCTTTGTGGGAGAGATTGTCGGGCAAGACACAAGAACAAGAAACCTAGAGAACACATAAAATACTCGTAACACCTCGTTAGACTCGATCACTACAAGAGGTCGCCTCTCAATAAAATCACCTTAAAACAAAAACTAAAAAGTTGTCATCATTTTGATGAATTTAACACTAAGACCACATTCATTCACAGTACAATAATAAACTATTGCAAGAAAAATTCAAAAAGGTAAAAATACATGTACGCGCTTTACATATGCAGCTACAAACCAAGTATGATTGACTGTTCTTAGGAGGACTGTTGAGTCACAAGGTCTAAGCCGTCTAGTCGATGCCCAAAGTCCGATATATCACACAAAAAGAAATGTGAGATCAGGGACCTTGGTTTTTACTTAGAACCTATTTACACTTAATACTACCTATCACTGAGGAAAATGGCTCCTCCAACATGGGTGTATTCAAGGCATTGCTACCTACAAAATAAACTCCTTCATTCACGAATGATCTCGGATGTAAACCAAAACTACTTATTTTAAGCCTCATAAATGCTATCCCAAGTGGCTCTCTCGGATCTAAAATATTCACACTGGCGGCACTGTTTTTTGTCCAACATAAATCCTCTAACGGATATTCAGAACAAAAAATGAGTCATAAACAAGCGCTACAACAATTTTCGAGCCCCGGCACAAATACGGCAGCAGGTAGTAACACAAGGTGCCTCCCCTCACATGGGAGGCACCTCATCTCATACACTTGGGGTCATTCTCTCGTTGGCTCCAGAGGTTTTCAAACATTTTCCTTATGGATTCATCTTGTTTGTTACACCATGTTATTAACTTGCACTTTTTTTACTTGTCTGCATAAGTGACATAAGGTAATATAATACAACATCACAGATATAAACTGGTATAGCAGACGTGCAAGACAGCCTCCTCCTTTGTCCGCAAGAACACGGGTTAGATGCATGTGGGCAAAAAATAAAACAAATACTTACATACATGAACAAATAAAATAAGTTCAGTACATACCATCGATACTCCCAGCAACAGTTTGATAAAGCAGTACTTACCTGCAAAGAGCAAAGAGATTATTAGTACATATAATAAAATAAGGACAGGTAGAAATATGTGTAGCTTTGATCTTGAAATAAGACTAACACTGCATACCAATCCTTGGGATAATATATGTACTTATCCATTTTAGGGTAAGAGATCTTTTAAGTTTTATAGTTACATACACACAAACAAATGCATACGGCCTACGGAAAATTTTAAGTAAGCTGCGGGAACACACACACACACACACACACACACACACACACAAACATCATGTCCGTTCATGTGGGTTAAAGATGCTGTCCCTTATTGACAAAGGTGCTTCACGTATCGAAGAGTAACTATGTGCTTCGTGCATGAGGTGTAACGTGGGAAATAAAAGACACAGAAAACAAAAGATATGAGGTCATTGATATGAGAATGACCAGGTGATATGTAATCCAAAGCTAATAAGATATTGTGTATGCAGATTTAAGAAGATGCCGGCAAAGCAGCGTCTCTCTCTCTCTCTCTCTCTCTCTCTCTCTCTCTCTCTCTCTCTCTCTCTCTCTCTCTCTCTCTCACACACACACACACACACACACACACACACACACACACACAGAGCGACATTTGGTATGCTCTGACTATCTTCAGGGTTCATCAAGGCAAATTCCCCACCAACCCCCCCCCCATCCCTCTCTTTTCCACTCATCCATCTACCCCCTCCCCATGCCATCCAGCTTCAGCCTTCCCATCCCTGGCAGTCTGGCACCAAAAAGCCCTCTCTCACCCTGTTCTAAGACAGACGGGGAAAAGAGGAGGCTAGAGTGGCTTTCTTCTCTGGGCCTGAATGGATTTACAGTGTCCTCTCCTCCCCCGTCCCCGTACCACCATCCCGTCCCCTCAGCAACGCTTCCTCTATTCCCCGGGGGAGCCGGTGGTGCAATGGTAGCATATCAAGCTCGCAACTACAAGATCTCATGTTCGACTCTCCAGCCGGTCAGACTGTTGGACAAAGCTTGCTTCTCCTTGTCCTCTTCACCACGTAGTACAATAAAGGAAACCTAGATGTGAAATCAGTACCATTTTGTTGTACCCTAGGGGAAAACTGGGCCTTGGCAAAAACTGGACCCTCTGCCTCAGCGACCCTTGTAAAGTTGATCAGTATTAACCCCAAGCCTCCATCTTCCAACTCCTCTTCCTCCCAACCCCACAACATCAGAGGTGAGGCAAAAAGTGGATCTACAGTGGAGGAGGGAGGGATAGAAGAGGGGCTAGAACAAGATTTTCTATGGTTTAAATGATCCTTGGATGGATTTACGAGTACGACCTGTTCCACTGGATGTTCCAGAGACATTTCTCCCAATCTATAATTTGGTTGTTCCTATTGTTGGGTCCAAGCTACCATGTCTATAGTATTGACACTAGCTAGGGATATTCTGTGTGTGTGTGTGTGTGTGTGTGTGTGTGTGTGTGTGTGTGTGTGTGTGTGTGTGTGAGGGGGGGGAGGTACCAAAACAATGCCTTGTGTGTGTGTGTGTGTGTGTGTGTGTGTGTGTGTGTGTGTGTGTGTGAGAGAGAGAGAGAGAGAGAGAGAGAGAGAATATGTGCAACTATACAGTAGTGTTAGCCATCAATTAGTGAGGAATGGCTAGCAATGGCAGTGGGACAGAGGCCTGACTAAAGGAAACTGGGACACAAGGTGAGAGAGAGAGAGAGAGAGAGAGATCGCCCAGGACAGAAGCAGGCAGAGTGACACAGAGACTGACAACGGGATGGCGTTAGGACAAAGACAGACAGACACAGATTCAGACAGAGCCACGGCGAGGGACGAAGTCAGAGAACGACAGGGCCTAGAACAAACACAGATACAGAATGGCATATAAGGAAAGAGAGAGAGAGACGGGGAGAATATGTGAGGCTATTGAGCTGGCCATCAATTAGTAAGGAATGGCTAGCAATGGCAGTGCGACAGACGCCTGACTAAAGGAAACTGGGACACAAGGTGAGAGAGAGAGAGAGAGAGTGAGTGAGAAATGAAGTGAGGCATAAACTAATCGGGAGAGGGTAACGGAGAAGGAAAGAGGCAGAAGATGGGAGCGGAGAAAAGTAACAAATCGAAGAAAAGAAAGACGCAACGAAGATAACATGGAGGAAAACCAGAGGAAAAAAAGAGAGAGAGGAACAGAGAGAGAGAAAAGAGGCAGAGAATGGAAACTTAGGAGAGGTTGTGCGAGGAAAGTAGGAAATAAAGAGGCTGGAAGTAAGACTGAAGGGAAAGAGTCAGGGAGAAAGGATGTAACAGGAAGGATGAAATGCAAGAAAACTATAAGTGGAGATAATGAAGAGGAAAGAAGACGTGTGTGTGTGTGTGTGTGTGTGTGTGTGTGTGTGTGTGTGTGTGTGTGTGTGTGTGTGTGTGTGTGTGTGTGTGTGTGAGAGAGAGAGAGAGAGAATGTGTACGTCTGCGTGTGTGAGAACATAAGAAGAGAGGATAACTGCAGTAGGCCGGTTGGCCCATGCTAGGCAGCTCCTAGAGGAGTAACTGAACTACGAGAATGAGATAAGGATAGCAAAGAAGAAGGCTCTCCCCAGCCCTCCAAACCCTCCAGCCGAAGCCGGCAGGAAAAAGTCAGAAAGAACATCACGCAGTATAGAAAAACTGGCGTGGACATTTTACAGGAAAGTGTGAAAGGAGAATTGAGACTATCATAGTGTAACCTGAAAAGGAAAAAATTATGAATTAGTATTGGTTATAAGATTTTTTTTTTTTAATCCACCCTTTATTTGTCATATGCTTATCTTAGCCTATGCTTGAAACTCTCAGTGGAAGAGGCAGCAACTACTTTACTAGGCAGCTTATTCCATTCGTCTACTACTCTATTACCAAATCCAATTTCTACCGATTTCCTTATTGAAACGGAATTTTTCTAGTTTGAAACCATTATTTCTAGTTCTATCCTGTATGCTCACTTTAAGTACCTTGCTAATATCTCCCTTATTTATACCCTTC
Organism: Coenobita brevimanus; assembly: GCF_032717465.1. NCBI lineage: Eukaryota > Metazoa > Arthropoda > Malacostraca > Decapoda > Coenobitidae > Coenobita > Coenobita brevimanus. Next base: position 22,894,099 of record NC_136954.1, on the reverse strand, counting down.
ATCCACTTAAACACCTCAATTAAGTCTCCCCTTACTCTACGTCTTTCTAGCGAGTGCAGACTTGGTCTTTTCAGTCTGTCTTCATATAACAGGTTCCGGACGTCATGTATCATTTTTGTCATTCTTCTCTGTACAGTTTCTAACGAATTAATATCCATTCTATAGTAAGGACACTAAAATTGTACTGCGTAGTCTAAATGTGGCTTTACTAATGCTAGATAAAGTTGCAGTATTACTCTTGATGACCTGTTGCTCACGTTTCTCGAAATAAATCCTAGGACCCTATTTGCTTTATTTCTCGCATTAATACACTGTTTCCTTTGGTTTAAGGTTGTTACTAACCATAACTCCTAGATCTCTCTCGCATTCCGATTTGCTAAATTCTTTATTATCAAAGTTGTATTTAGTGTCTCCAGTGGTCTTGCCTACGTTAAGTATTTTACATTTTTCAACGTTAAATTCCATTTGCCAAGTTTTAGACCATTTGGACAATGGATCGAGGTCTTTTGTAAGTTATGGCAATCGTCAGTCGAGTTAATGATACGCCCTATTTTTGTACTGTCGGCAAATTTGCTGATGCTGCTATTGACTCCTAAGTCTAGATCATTTATATATATAATAAATAATAAGGGACCGAGTACTGAACCCAGTGGTACACCGCTAGTTACTAATCCCGAGTCTGACTTAGTTCCATTTATTAATACTCTCTTCTTTCGTCCTTTCAGCCAGGATTCTATCCATTTTAAGATATCGCCGTCTATACCGTGTGCTCGAACCTTTCTAACTAGCCTTTCGTGTGGGGCCCTATCAAAAGCTTTACTAAAGTCCAGATAAATAACATCGTAAGCTTTATCGCTATCTACAGCCTCATAGACCTCCGAGTGGAATGACAACAAGTTTGTGAGGCAGGATCGTCCTTGCCTGAATCCGTGCTGACTTTTGTTTATACGATTAAATCTTTCTAAGTGTTCTCTAATCTTATTTGCCAAAATTGACTAACATTTTTCCTACTATTGACGTTAGACTTATCATACGATAATTCGACGTAGCTGATTTATCACCCTTTTTAAAGATGGGCACTACGTTTGCGGTCTTCCACGCCTCTGGAACTTCTCCTGAACTTAAAGAGTCATTAAATAACGTTAAAAGTGGGTGACATAATTCTTCTTTGGTTTCTTTTATAATTTTTGCATATATATCGTCCGGACCTGGCGATTTTTGAGGTTTTAACTTATTAATATTTTTCAATACGCCCTCCTTACTAATGGTTATTTTACTAAGAATATTTTCCGTATTCTCATCGTAAATATTTGCTGCTTCAGGGACCAGGTCTAGATTTTCCTTGGTGAATACTGATATGAAATAATTATTTAGGATGGAGCACATTTCTTTATCTTCACTGGTAATGTCACCTGAGTCTGTTCTGAGTGGTCCTATCCTATCTTTATTTTTCGTATGGTACATTTGATAAAAACCCTTGGGGTTTTCCTTTGATTCACTAGCAACCTTAATTTCATAACTTCTCTTTGCTTTTCTTATCTCCCACTTTACTTCTTTATTTAAAATCGTGTACCGGTTACGTAAGTGTTCCTCTCCACGTTTTATTTTTCTATATATTCCTTTCCTTTGGCCTATGAGAGATTTTAATCTGTTGTTTAACCATCTTGGTTCTGAATTATTCGTTCTAAACGGTTTTGAATGGATATATCTATATTGGCCTCCGTGTATTATATTTACTAACTCGTTATACTTCTCACTGGTCGAACGTCTGCATGGTACTGGAGCTGAGTTAATTCCCGTCACCTGAACTACATTCCCATCTACGACCTCCCCCCTCACAGACACCTGACGGACATTCCCACGTGTTTCCTGCCCTTCACCTATGACCTGGGGTTCCCCACTGACCTGGCATTCCCTCAAATAGCTAATCTCTCTGTGGAATACCGTTAGAAAATAAGCTCTTAAGCCATCGAAATCTCCTAGACGAAAATTAGGAACGGTGGAGGTATTTTCAGTGGAACAGCTTATCAGGAGAGTGGTCAGAAGTAAACACTTGGGAATGTAGGACCACACACACACACACACACACACACACAATCTCTCTCTCTCTCAATTGGTGCCAGGGACAAGGACAGTTAAGAGGATGCCATATGGCCACTTCACAGCCTCCAGCACCAGACACCCCACCATTATACTCTGTTCAGGACCCTACCCACCACCACCATCAACACCACCATTTTCACCATAACCTCTAGCATTTTCACCACCATTTTCACCATCACCATCACTTTCACCATCACCTTTATCATTTTCACTGTCATTTTTCACAGGGAGGCTTTAGGAAGGGAAGAGGATGTGTAGATCAGATATTCATTCTTATATCTTTAGTGGAAAAGTTTCTAGAGAAGGGAAAGAAGTTGTATGCAGCTTTCATGGATTTGGAGAAAGCATATGACAGGGTGGATAGACAAGGATTGTGGAAAGTATTAAGAATATATGGAGTAGATGGGAAGTTGTTGAATGCTGTGAAGAGTATGTATGATGGTGCTAAGGCTGCAGTGCGTGTGGATGGTGAACTAAGTGAATTTTTCTCTTTGAAGGTTGGGTTGAAACAGGGATGTGTCATGTCTCCATGGTTGTTCAATCTGTTCATGGATGGGGTAATAAAAGAGGTACAAGGTAGGGTAGTGGATGTTGGAGTGGCCCTGGTGAGAGAGGTTAGTGTTTGGAAACTCCCTGTACTGTTGTTTGCAGATGATACTGTGTTGTTGAGTGAAGACGAAGGGGAGCTGCAAGGCTTGGTGGATGAGTTTGGGAGTGTGTGCAAGAAACGGAATCTGAAGGTGAATGTAGGGAAGAGTAAAGTGATGGTCTTTGAGAGAGGTGAAGTCAGTGAATGTACAGCGAGGTTGGATGGTGAGGAATTGGAAAATGTGAGTACGTTTAAGTACTTGGGTAGTGTGATGAGTAAGGATGGAGGTTTAGAGGATGAGCTACTTGAAAGGGTACAGCAGGGAAGAAAGGTTGCTGGTTCTTTGAAAGCAGTGATAAGAAGCAGGGAAGTGAGCATGAAAGTGAAAAAGTTACTACATGACAGTATTGTGATACCAACTCTAACGTATGGAAGTGAAGCTTGGACGTTGTTGGAAGGACACAAGTCCAGAGTGAGAGCAGTGGAGATGAGTTATTTAAGAGGAGCTTGTGGAGTCACATGGAGAGACAGGCTGACGAATGAGGATATAAAGGAGCGTTGTGGTGTGGATGTGGATGTGATAGGAGGTGTTATGAGGAACACACTGAGGTGGTTTGGCCATGTGAAGAGGATGGAGGGTGAAAGACTGACGAAGAGAGTGTATGTGAGTGATGTGGAGGGGGAAAGAGGGAGGGGAGGCCGAGGATGAGATGGAGGGATTGGGTGGAGAGGTATATGAGAGAGGGGGTGTGAGTTGGGAGCAGGGCAGTGAAATGGCAAGGGACAGGACGACGTGAAGGCGATATGTTTGTAGCCACCCCAAAAGGGATTGAGGCGTCTGGCAATAGATAGATAAATAGATCACTTTCACCATCACCTTTATCATTTTCACTAATTTTTCACCATCACCATCACTTTCACCATCACCTCTATCATTATCACTGTCAGTTTCACCATCTTCATCGTCATCATCCACGCTATTACCCGTATCATCTTCATTAACTTCACATCCACCTGTACTTTCATCATCATTTTCATCATCGCCTCTATAATTTTCACTGTCAATTTTATCACCCTCAGCATCACCATCCACGTTATTGCCCGTATCATCTTCATTAAGTTCATATCCATCTTTACTTTCATCACCATCATTTTCACCATCGCCTGTATCATTTTCACTATCTTCAGCATCACCATCCACATTATTGCCACTATCATCTCCATTAACTTCATATTCACGTCTGTTTTCTTCACCATTATCACTATACTCATCATAGGCCGTCAGCAGCACCATCGCCTCTATCATTTTCACTGTCATTTTCACCATCTTCAGCATCATCATTCATATTAGTCACTATCACCTACATTAACTATATTTTTCACTACCTTCATTATTATCATTATATTCTTATCCTAGGCCGAGTCACCAGCATCATTTTCACTGTCATTTTCACCACTATCTTTAACATTATCACTATCATCTTCACCATCACCTTTATCTTCATCAATGCTTTGACCACCATAACCATTATACTGTCATTACAGCCCCTGTCACCATCATATCATCATCACTATCATCACCACTATCATTTTCACCATCACCACTATCATATTCACTTTTATTCACCATCGCCACCATCACTTCCACCCCAAGACTGACCATCCTACCATTATACTCTAACACTATACAATTATCAACATCGTTTTCACCATCACTATCATTTTCACAATTATCAGCAGCACCACTATCACCAGTATCCTCATCATCATCACATTTACATTCACCACCACGTTTCTCTCTATCAGCATTATACTTTTATCGTTGGCCTAGTCATCATCACCATTATCACTCATTTTCAGTCATTTGCAATGTTATTACTATAATTTTCACTACCATTTTCACCACTACCACTATCATTTTCATTCCAGTACCAGGCACCTCACCGTTATAATTTTCTCATAGGCTTAGTCACCATCATCATCATTATCATCATCACCACAAGTTACTTTCGTCACCACCACAAGCACCATCATTTCCACCATCAACAATATCAACACCACTTTCGGCAGTAGCATTTCCATCACCACCATCGTCAATACAGTCATTTTCCTCATCACCATCATTTCCAGTACCAATAATAATTACGGGGAGGTCATATCGAGGTCTCCGTATTAGAAATGCTTACCCCTTCAGTTCGATGACGCATTTTCTTATTCATTCTTGTGAGACGATTCCACTCAACCTGGGACGGACCTCAAGGAGTTAGTGAAGATTATATCTCTCTCCAGAATTTAATGAGGGTTAATATCTCTCTCTCTAGTTCGAAAATTATCTCCAAAACAGAAGAATACAATATTCAAGTGTTAAAATTAAAACAATATAAAAAACGCCATCGGAGTAAAATGCTTAACAGACCTGACGACACGTTCGAATCTGCCATTTTGCTTAAGGTATATATCACCTAATAATCCTCATCGCCATTATCATCACTGTCATATTTACTATCACAGTTAACACCACCACCAGTATTTCCATTATTACCCTATTACTCGTACTTCCAACTCTCTCTCTCTCTCTCTCTCTCTCTCTCTCTCTCTCTGTTGTCTTTATCTTCATCACCACCAGTACCATCGTCATCAATATCAAACACTATTATCATCATCACAACTAACATTTTCATCACCATCATCTGCACTACCACAGATACCACCATCTTAACAACACCAAGGTTATCTTTTGCATCATCAATACCACCATCAACATTATTGCCCCACCAAAACCTTGTCACCACCACTATCGTCACCTCCACCACCACCACCACCACCACCATCATCATCATCATCATCATCATTTCACCATCAGTATTATTACCGTTCTCTGCATTTTAGCATCACCTCAATCATCACCATCATCAATACCACTATACCGCCATCGTGGGCTATGGAAGCTGCCTAACACCTTTTCGTATGTTATTCATCTTGCTATATATAGACAGTTTTATTCGGCACAGGATATACTTCACAGCTTCCATTATTTTTATTTACCCCCCCCCCCCGTGTTCTCCTATGTATTTAATGTTAATCAAGTCCTGTAACACCAAGAATAAACTAAAAATAAATCTCATGAAAATATATTCTGGTATTGATGTGGTTGGGGCAAAAGCATATACTCGCACCCCGTCATTATATGCTGAAGATATACTGTACACACACAACTAATGCAATAATTCGACTTTCACATTCATCACGCTCACTACAAACACCAGATCCTGATTCATACCTGACCAGCAGGAAGGAGATGCAATAACGGCAATCACACTCTCTCTCTCTCTCTCTCTCTCTCTCTCTCTCTCTCTCTCTCTCTTCGGTTCTACAGCAGACTTAATGTTGACGAAAAGAAGCGACACAGTCACCATCACCCCACCAATACCATCACCACTGTTATCACCATCACCGCAATCGTCCCCTCCACCACTAGCACCATCGCAGCTACCACCACCTCCACCACCACCAATGCCAGAGCCACCAATACTCCTGCCACCATCACCACCAATACTGTTACCACCACCACCACCACCCTCAACACCAATACTGCTACTACCACCAACACCACCAATACTGTTACCACCACCACCATCCTCAACACCAATACTGCTACTACCACGTACACCATCACCACCATTACCACAACCATCAACACTGCTACCACTGCCACCACTATTACCACCAATGCCACCACCACCACCATCACCACCATCAATACTGCAACCTCCACCATAATTACCACCACCACCACCATCACTACTGCTACCACCACCTCCATTACCACCACCATGCAGATCAACCTAAGCAATCACCCTCCCATCCTAACTGCATTACCCAGCCCCACCAATCCCCACTAACGGGTCTTGAATCTCACACTAACTGCCTCATCAATTACCAGCAAGGCCAGAGGGGGCTGCATGTAACTGTAATCCTAAGTCCAGTGGATTTACGAGGCTTCCTATCAATTCTTCTTTCTCACCCTATTTCGACTAATTTTCTGTCTTTCCAGTCCTCATTCTATGTTACATATAAATCCCCCCCTGTGTGTGTGTGTGTGTGTGTGTGTGTGTGTGTGTGTGTGTGTGTGTGTGTGTGTATTCTATTTAGGGTAACGTTCGCTTTGCATGTATTCTGGTGGTAGGTTTACGTCTCGTTGGTTCTAATGGTGAGGCAGCCCGCTTGAATCTCTCTCTCTCTCTTTCTCTCTCTCTCTCTCTCTCTCTCTCTCTCTCTCTCTCACACACACACACACACACGCACACACACACACACACACAACACACGCACACACACACACACACACACACCACACACACACACACCACACACACAAAAACAAACAAACAAATACCATCGATTTCCTGTCCCAAGTACGATTTGGTTTGGAAGAAAGGAAAACGAAGAGGAAGAAGAGGGCTAAGGATTAATGTATAGCCACTACAGGAGGGCCAGAGACACAATCAGTTTTAAACCTAATCCCCCCCTACAATACGTCACGCAACAATTGAGTTTAACGTAAGAGGATTTAGTGCAGAATCTTTGCAAGTCTCTTGTTCTCGTTGGTTCACAATGAATTATGTAATCAAATCCCACTCTGAGATATAATACAGGTTTGTATTCTTTTTAAGTTTGTGAGTTTTCTTGCACCTATTTCCTTACTGTGTATATTGTTTTATGCAAGGAAGAAAGAACCAAAGCTGTGAAGCCTACAAGACTGTTTCCTCCAAGAAGAAAAAAAAAAAAAAAAAATTCACGGTATGTTCGAGATGTCTGGCAGCACTACAAGACTGACAGTCACATGCAGCAGGAAATACAGACAGAAGAAGAGAGTTCCAGAACTGACCTGTTGCATTCCTGAAGGACTGGGAGTAATGGTTAATTCTTGCAATAGAGAGCTGGAGAGAAAAAGAGATGAGAGTTTGTTGCTAGTCGGGTGCTAGGCGCCCACCGTAGTGGTGAAGGGATGCATGCAGACAGTTCAGAGGTAGAGTGGCCATTGAATTAGCGATAGAAAAGAGATAAAGATGCAACAGTGAGGCGAAAAGACAGAAGTTGAAGGAAGCCAGTAAGAGGAGGAGAGTTAATGAGACGAAAAGTCTTTGACTCCACCTTGTTGAGAAGAGCTGAATGTGGGGTGCCTCCTCACACACGAGAGTTGTACACTTCAGTAAACAGGGGTGAAATACAGCTTAAGATTGTCTCATATACTACTTACATATTCTAAAATCCCACATAAAATGCAGGAACAACATGGTAGAATGTATGAATGTAATAAATAAGAAAATAAACTGGAAAGAAAAGGTACTATAGCGAGCGCTCTTAATCGAGGAAAATACATGGTTTTCTTTTGCAGGTTTGATTCTAAAGAAGGGCAATGAAAGTGCACAAACTTCCTGCTTCCTGTTTCAGTCCGTTCAGTTCGCTGTCTTAATTAAGATTTATATATTCATTTATCTGAGACGGTACGGAAATCACAGTTGATGCATGTGCAGTGCGTCCCTGATGCAGGACTGGAGGGGGGGGGGGAGGCAAAGAATACGATTGAAGAGTTGGAAGGAAGGATGGAACGGGAGAGTATTGGTGTTGTGATGAGGAGAGGTAGATTGAGATAGCTTGGGCATGTGGACGGGATGGAGAATGGCAACTGGGTGCGTTATGTGAGAAGCGTGAACGTCAAGGGCAGGGTTGCGAGAGGTAGCCCGAGAAGAACATGGGACGAGGTCACAGAGTGTGACCTCAGGGATAAGTGACTCAAATGGGTGGCTGCCAGCAGCGTGAAAAGCCGCCATTAGGTGACCAAGGCCGACGCATGCAAGCGTGTTAGAGCCTTTATACACGATACGAACGATATGAACAATTTATATACTGTATATATTGTTACGGAACAGAGAAAGATAAGGTACACTTTAAGTGAGAATACTATAAATCACTACTGCTCCGTAAAATTTCAGGTTCAAAACAAAAGAGTTAGGTAAAATTACATGTTAAAGTTTAATGCTCAAACTAACAACAAAACATTCAGGACTCATAAGGATAATGTAATGGCAAAAAACAGGTTAAATATATGGTTAACTGCAATAGCCTCTATTAACACGAAATTAGCATGAGTAAATTTATCTAAGTCAGCCCTGATAAAATGAGAATACCAGATAATACTCAGTGAATGAAAGATATATTATTACAGATACAAAATATTATTAATAATGGCTGACGCCCAAAACACATGAATCACAAAAACCTTACCAGGCCTACGAATTAACACCTTATGCTATACAGTACAAGAAAAAATGTAATAACACATATACTCAAATTACACATCTGCTAGATGGTTGGAGACTTCCTGAGCACTCACAATAATAACAACTGTACAGGGGAGGACAGAGATGTGAGCAAAATGAGGAGTAGATCTAAATGGCAATTAATGCAGAGACTGAGCTCATTATAAAGGGGCCGGCAGAGCTTGATACAACTTGTAAGAAGGACGCGCAAATGAAGCCAGAGGGGACAAAGAGTTGACAATCCTGCTCTGAACAACAGAAAGAACGACTTACTTTACTATAAGGGTAGAAGGGGGGAGTGAGGTAGAACATGCTCGTGATCAAACATGCAGCATACTGTACGTTAGAATTACACAAAGGATGATGAAATCATAGGCTATGTAACACCTCCCCACAAAGAAAAAGAAATTTACAAAGGAAATTTCTTATTACTCTAAACCAATCTGTCTAAAGTCTAGATAAGCAATCTGCAATAACATTTTCTTTCCCCTTGACATGTTGTATGTCTAATGAATACTCCTGAAGAAGCAGACTTCATCTTGTCAATCTCTGATTTTTATCTTTAAACTTACTAAGGAATTTCAGTGGGTTATGATCTGTATAAATGACTATGGGGTCAAAACCAGAACACAAATAAAATGAAAAATGCTGTAAACCCAAAATCAAGGCCAAAAGCTCTTTCTCAATAGTTGAGTAGTTCTTTTGAGGTGGAGTGAACTTCTTACTGTAATAAGATACAGGGTGTTCAATACCCTGATCATCCTCTTGCAGCAAAACAGCCCCAGCTCCTGTATCACTTGCATCAACAGCCATCTTAAAAGGCTTAGCAAAATTTGGAGTAGCGAGCACTGGTTGACTTAATAGGATAGCTTTAAGTTTGCTGAAAGAGGATTCACAGTCATCGGTCCAGACAAATTTAACTCCCTTTTTCAGTAGCTCTGTAAGTGGTGATACAAGAATTGAAAAGTTAAGAACAAATCTCCTGTAATAACCTACCATTCCCAAAAATCTTTGTAGCTCTTTCCTACTTTTAGGTCTGAGAAGATCACTTATAACCTGAACCTTAGCTCCTGGTGGTGCAACATATCCCTCACCAATTACGTACCCAAGGTACTGAACTTTAGCTTGACCAAACTCACACTTTGATAAATTAGCTACAAGATTAGCCTGAACCAAACGCTCAAGAAATTTACTGACATGGCATAGGTAATCTTTCCAGTTGTCAATGAAGATTAATACATCATCAATATAAACAACACACCCTGCCAAACCCTCTGTTACAACATTCATGAGCTTCTGAAAAGTGGCTGATGCATTCTTCATACCATATGGCATTACAGAACATGCAAAAGTCTTTCCTAGTGTTACAAAACATGAGATCTCCCTAGCACGTTCAGTCATAGGTACTTGCCAGTATCCCTTTAACAAATCAAACTTACTTATGTACCTAGCCTTTCCGATCCTGTCTATGCAATCTTCCACACGAGGGAGAGGGTAAGTGTCTGTTTTGGTTATCTGATTAACACGTCTGTAGTCGATGCAAAGCCGCTGTGACCCACCTGGCTTAGGGACTAAAGTGACAGGAGAACTCCACTCGCTCTGACAGGGCTCAATCATCTTGTGGTCCAACAGGTAGCCAAGCTCCTTCTGGATGAGAGGAACTTTCACTGGGTTCACACGGTAAGGAGGCAATTTAATTGGCTTTGCGTCTCCAACATCGATATCATGCATCAACACAGTGGTTCTTCCTGGAGTGGCACGGAACACTTGCGGGTACTCCTGCAGTAATGCCGAAAACTCCTGCCTTTGCTCGGGAGCTAGATGAGAAAGCTTAGTCTGGAGATCATTCATGATATCAGGATTCTTCCCCAAACTATCACTCAGGCTCATGCTGCATGGGAGAGCTTCACTTGCAGACTCGGGTGGAACAGCTACAGTGCAGACTGGGTTATTTTCGTCCCGCCTGTGATATAACTTTAGCATGTTGATGTGACAAAGTTGCTTGTTCTTTCTACGATCTGGTGTGGCGATGACATAGTTGACATCACTGAGTTTCTTCTCCATGAAATAAGGACCACTAAACTTGGCTTGAAGAGGTTGCCCATGCACCGGTAGCAGAATCAAAACCTGATCTGGCTGAAAGTGGCGTAACCTGGACTTCTTATCATACCAAGTCTTCATCTTCTCCTGAGCAGCTCCTAAATTCTCTCTCGCCAGCCGTAAAGCAGTGGACAGCCGTTCTTTGAACTTCATCACATACTCCAGCAGGTTGACGTCATCTTCCTCTGACAGCCAGCATTCCTTGAGTAGCTTAAGGGGTCCTCTTACTTCATGGCCAAACAGTAGTTCAAAGGGTGATTCATTTGGAGATTCTCTTGCGGCAAATACAATGAATGGAAGACCTTTATCCCAGTCTTTCTGATGTTCCAAACAGTATTTCTTGAGCATCGATTTGAGTGTTTGATGATATCTCTCCAACGTTCCTTGGGTCTGGGGATGATAAGCTGAAGATGTGATCTGGGTGATGCCCAACTCTTTCAGAGACTGCTTGAAAACATTTGACATGAAATTACTTCCCCAGTCTGACTGTACCTCCTTGGGCAGACCAAACTTTGTGAAGAACCCTAGCATTTCCTTAACCACGTTCTTTGCTGAGATATTTCTAAGTGGAATGGCTTCAGGATAACGAGTAGCCATATCAATCAGGGTTAACACATAAGAAAATCCTGAAGAAGTCTTAGGAAGAGGGCCCACAATATCCACCAACACACGGGTGAATGGCGCCTCAAAAGGAGGAATGGGAACTAGAGGTGCAACCTTTTCGGTCTGATTACACTTCCCCACAAGTTGACAGGTGTGACAAGACTTACAATACCAGGAAACATCCCTGAAGATACCTGGCCAGTAGAAGTGTTTCAAAATGCGTGCCACAGTCTTCCTCACTCCAAGGTGTCCTGCCAAACTGGAATCATGAGCCACTCTAATGATATCCTGCCTACAAACACGAGGGATGACAACTTGATGTACAACCTCCCATTCACAGTCGGCTGATGCTGTTGGGGGTCTCCACTTCCTCATAAGTACTCCTGACTTTATATAATAACAAGTAGAAGCACCAGCTGACTCTTCTTCACTGTAAGCAGAGTTAGCTAGACCTTTCAACTCAGGGTCAGCAACCTGCAACTCAACCAACTCTTGACGAGACAAATTATCAACACTACGGGGTACTGCCTCATCTGGTGAGTGGTCCAAATTAGCAAGAAAAGTGTCAGCTAGGATAACATCATCATCATTATCCTCTAAGTCACCAGTAACTTTAGACTTTGCCCTAGTGACAGCACATGCAGGGAACACATCAGGGACGTCACAATCCTGGGCCGCAGCCACTGGCTCACTAGACAACTGAGGAGCTGGACACACTTGACTTCCACCAATATCATTTCCAAGCAAGAAAGTTACACCTGACATTGGGAGTGTCTCAACCAACCCAACCATAATGGAACTATTAACAAAACCAGACTCTAAATTCACTCTGCACAGAGGGACAGAGAATTAATTATTTCCTACACCTTGTAAGATTACAGTTTCATCAGAGGAATTAACATTAGAGCCTAGAACACTGGTCAGCATAAGGGATCGGCAAGCACCTGTATCACGATATATTTTAACTGATTTCCGGTCATTACTGTCCAGAGGACTGACAAAACCATCAGACAGGAAATTAGCACATGAACTCTTGAGAGTGTCACCCACGTTACTGCTCAAAAGAGGAGCTTCATCATAAGAATTTAATTTACCCCTCAAAGCAGGTTCAGTTAACTCAGTTAAAGAATTCTGGGAACTCTCAAGGGTGGACACTAGACCAATTGACTGAATATTTAAAGATTCCTTTTTGTTCACATCACGCTGTCTCCTGAAACATTTCTCCGTAGTATGACCAAGCATACTACAATAAGTACATTTACTTTTCTGAAACCTAGAGGTGAAGCTGGTATTTACTTCCTGAGAAACATCATCTTTATTCTCTTTCCTGTTACCTGTACTCTGAGTAGAGGCAACGTACTTACTCTCAGCTTTCCTTTTTTCTTTAGAATATCTCTTGTGAGTGAGAACATATTCATCAGCTAAAACTGCAGCATCAGACAAATTATCTATTCTTTTCTCATCAAGATATAGGATTACATCATTATTAATACACCTTTTGAAGTCCTCCAGCAAGATCATCTGCTTAAATTTACCAAAATCAGAATCCACATTCTTGGAATTCAACCACTGCTCTGACAGATCTTCTTTGATTTTTGCATACTCAACATGGGATTGCTTATCTTGCTTTTAAGTTGTCCTAAATTTTACTCTATAGGCTTCAGGAACAAGCTCATAGGCCTTAAGAATCAAGCTCTTAACTACATCATAATTATCAGATCGATCCTGAGGCAAAGATGCATAAGTTACTTGAGCTTTACCGGTGAGAACAGTTTGAAGGAGTACTGGCCAATACTTTTTGGGCCAATTAAAACCTGTAGCTACCATGTCAAACAACTGAAAATACTTTGTTAAATCAGATTCATTAAAAGGAGGGACAAGTTTAACATTTTTAGCCACATCAAAATCATCAGAGCTAGATGATCCAGTTCCACCTTGTTTCATGCGATACTCATGGTCTGCCTGAATCCTAGCAAGTTCAATTTGTGCCTGAGCCTCCTGAATACGAGCATTTGCCTGAAATTCAGCCTCCTTAGCACGAGCCTCCTCCAGGGCTAGCTGTAATTTAGCTAATTCAATCTGCGTTTGCTCATTTCGAGGAGTTACATTAAACAAGCTTTCATTAATCATGTCAACAATTTGATCTTTAGAATGATGAGAGCGAACAGGAATTCCCAATTGTTGTGCAACAAGCTTAAGTTCATTCTTTGTTCTGTTTTCTACATCACACACTGTTTGCACATTTGACAAAAAATCTTTGGCTTCATCAAGAGTAGTAATTTTAGACATCATGAATAAATCTCAGTCACAAAATATCAAGCAATATCCTTATGACATTATCCTGAATATCCTGGCGAGGTCGCCAAATTTATGCTACGGAACAGAGAAAGATAATGTACACTTTAAGTGAGAATACTAGAAATCACTACTGTCCCGTAAAGTTCCAGGTTCAAAACAAAAGAGTTAGGTAAAATTACAAGTTAAAGTTTAATGCTCAAACTAACAACAAAACATTCAGGACTCATAAGGTTAATGTAATGGCAAAAAACAGGTTAAATAAATGGTTAACTGCAATAGCCTCTATTAACACGAAATTAGCATGAGTAAATTTATCTAAGTCAGCCCTGATAAAATGAGAATACCAGATAATACTCAGTGAATGCAAGATATATTATTACAGATACAAAATATTATTAATAATGGCTGACGCCCAAAACACATGAATCACAAAAACCTTACCAGGCCTACGAATTAACACCTTATGCTATACAGTACAAGAAAAAATGTAATAACACTTATACTCAAATTACACAGCTGCTAGATGGTTGGAGACTTCCTGAGCACTCACAATAATAACAACTGTACAGGGGAGGACAGAGATGTGAGAAAAATGAGGAGTAGATCTAAGTGGCAATTAATGCAGAGACTGAGCTCATTATATAGGGGCCGGCAGAGCTTGATACAACTTGTAAGAAGGACGCGCAAATGAAGCCAGAGGGGACAAAGAGTTGACAATGCTGCTCAGAACAACAGAAAGAACGACTTACTTTATTATAAGGGTAGAAGGGGGGAGTGAGACACGCTCGTGATCAAACATGCAGCATACTGTACGTTAGAATTACACAAAGGATGATGAAATCATAGGCTATGTAACAATATATATATATATATATATATATATATATATATATATATATATATATATATATATATATATATATATATATATATATATATATATATATATATATATTTATCACCACCACCACCGCCACCATCATCATCATCATCATCATCATCATCATTATTTTTATTATTATTATTATTATTATTATTATTATTATTTACAGAAAGGACAGGTAGAAGGCAGAGTCTTTCCCAGTCGTTTGTTCTCGTCGATTCTCAATCATACTTACGTTCAACTGACTGTCTAAATATTTTTTTACAGCAGGAGGGACAAACAGAGGTTGGATTCTTCCTACGTCTTTTCTCGTATGAAGAAATTCCTGTCCTAAGATTATTTTGCGAGAACAACAAGTATAATATTTCTTTATAATGCTACTTATTTCTGCAGGAAGGACAAAGAGGATTGCATAATCCCTCCCCATTCTGAACCTGTCAGGGTGACCCGATGGCACTTTGACAGGGCAGACTGGGATGGATTTAGAAATTATCTTGCTGATATTCCATGGCTGTCTTTCTTCTCTAGTGATCCCAATTCTACCCAGTCCCACATTTGCGACTTAATACTAGCTGGTATGGATTTATTCATACCAAGTCAACAGTTCACTAAAAGATCAAACTCTCCAAAATGGTTTGATGGCAATTGTGCCAGAGCAACAGCCCAAAAGTCATCAGCCTATAACTCTTACTTAAAATCAAAAACATCTGAATCACTCTCCCAATTTAAAATTGCTAGAAATCATGCAAAAGCTGTAGTAAATCTATCTAAATCAAACTTTCTTCAAAAGCAAGCATCAAAACTACATAACAACCCTAATGACAATAGAATATTCTGGTCAACTCTTAATTCTTTCAATAATAACTTTAACAAGTCATCTTCCATTCCCCCACTAAAATCTTCAGATGGCAATATTACAAATGACCCACGTGGGAAAGTAGATATCTTTGCTAGTACCTTTGCAAGAAACTCTACCATAGATGATACTAGCCAGAATGTCTCAGTACTGGAACTTGATTCTCCCGAAATTGCCCCACTTAAAATACAGACAAGATACGTAAAATCCATCCTAGACAATTTACCTACCAACAAAGCTCCAGGCCCAGATGGAATTCCGCCAATTGTTTTAAAAAAGCGTTCCCCTGAACTTGCCTCTGTCCTAGCTAAATTATTCAGACTATGCATACGTGCTTCTTCATTCCCAAACTCATGGAAAGAAGCCAATATCCACCCAGTTCCGAAGAAAGGAAGTTCGTCTGACCCCTCCAATTACAGACCAATAGCTGTCACATCTTCTCTTGGTAAGGTATTTGAAACTTTAATTAATAAGCATATTATTAAACATCTTGAATCCAACAACTTAATTAGTGATAGACAATACGGTTTTCGCCACGAAAGATCCACCATTGACATACTCAATCTCTTAACTCATACCATCCATCAATCAATTGATCTTTTTGGAGAAACTCATGCAGTAGCTCTTGATATCTCTAAAGCTTTTGACAGAGTATGGCACCGTTCCCTGCTGTCCAAACTCCCTTGCTATGGACTAACGTCTTTTGTTCCTTTGATTTCTTCTTATCTTAGTGACAGGAAAATAACAGTAAAAGTAGATGACGTATATTCGAATTTCCACTCAATTAACGCCGGCGTGCCGCAGGGATAAGTTCTGGCACCAACCCTATTTCTGGTTCATATTAATGATCTCTTATCTGTCACTCACAATTCCATTCACTCATATGCAGATGACTCAACACTACATAGTTCATTCACACTCAGACATCCATTTACAAAGTCTAATATCTCTACCTCTCAACTCAGTACAGCCATCTCCATAAATCAAGACCTATCTACAATCAGTGAATGGGGACAAAACAACCTTGTCTCTTTTAATGCTAGTAAAACTAAATATATACAGTTTACTAATAGACAGATATTGCCAGATTCGTACATTACCTTCAGTGCTACTAATATTCCCATCTCCAAAAGTATTGAAATTCTTGGAGTCTCACTTAACAGTGCCCTCAGCTGGACCTCTCATGTCAGATCACTTGCTAAAACCGCCTCAAAGAAACTTGGATTATTGTACAGAGTCCGTAACTTCTTCGCCGATGAGCAGTTAGCTATAATTTATAAGAGTCATGTGCGCTCTCAGCTTGAATATTGCTCACCCTTGTGGAATGGTTATGGGGAGGTTGCATTAAGACAACTAGACAAAATTCAGAATAAAGCTGTTAGAATCATTAACAACCCTGCCATTACATATAAACTACCTCCCCTGCAAGTAAGAAGGAATGTTGCCTCCCTTGTATTATTTTACAGATATTTTTTTGGCAAATGCTCAGACGAAGTTGCGTCCATGGTGCCACCTCTCTATGCCTTCCCTCGTGCTACACGGGCATCTGGTAGTGCTCATGACTGGAATGTCACTCAGCCATATTGCAGAACTTCTGCCTATCAGAATTCTTTCATTCCCCGAACTGCATCTCTCTGGAACTCGCTTCCCCAGAGTTGTTTTCCTCCAAATTTCAACCCACAACTGTTCAAGTCTAACTGTTACAGATATTTTATGAACAGAGGACACCAGTAATCTGGTGTATGGATTATTTTTTTTTACCCATTTGTTTTTCCTTCCTCCGTTCTGTTATTTATATATATATATATATATATATATATATATATATATATATATATATATATATATATATATATATATATATATATATAGAGGATGATCATAATAAGTTATTCTGATATACTTCACTCAGAGTGGGATGTTCATTGCCTTCTTGCACAGGTTATCAGTAAAAACAAATCAAAAGTGAATCCTATAGTTTTTCAAAGATAAATTTCAAAGCACGTGTTGATGCTAAATAATGTCTTAGCTCTATGTACCGTTACTGAAAACATTTTATGCCGCAAGATGCCAATAATCACAGGTAACTATTTGCAGGCGTACCGTAAATATCTGTCAGATACTGAGAGTTTGTTTGCACCTTCGCGGACTCGGTTTTGGTAACACGCTGTTATATTCCTGTCGACTGCACGGAAATCATTAACCTCTTCTATGATGACGTTTATCATTATTATTATTATTATTATTATTACCAATATGATGACTGATTAATTGATGGGGATGGTGATGGTAATGACTGACTGACGACGACGACGACGACGACGATGATGATGATGATGATGACGATGATAAGTATCAGTATTATTATATTATATTCATGCTACGTTCAGACGACTGCACTTAGCTTTGGTGGAATCAAATTGGTGGGGTTAAATCCAGCTTTCATTAGCTTCTTCACGTAAGGATGACCTCCTGGATAGAAAAAAAAAAAAAAAAAAAAAAAAAAAAACTCGTCTGGCTGCAGCAAAATTAAATTAATGACGTCCAGGACCTGCAGTGACTATGGAGGACAATCTTCCCCGAGAACACGACAAGTAACAGTCAAGTTTATATCGTGGTCCTTATTTGTACTGTTGGGTCTTACTGCACGTCTAGCTTGTTTGTCTAATTGCGTATTTAAGTTTAGTGCTTGAGAGACCTAACCTCGAAACTCCATTTTCTGTTAGATCAAAGGTCAAGGTCACTGGAAAGAACACAATCTACCCTGAACTGAGGCTGGGCAATGACGCGGGAGTATTCTACTGTTCGTTCACTTACAATTGGCCCAAATTTTCATCCTTTTGCAGCTTATTTTACGTAGCTCAGTGGCAGAAAGCAGACTATGCAACTGTGACTCTACACCCTTTCTGTAGCACTTCTTCGTGACCAGCATTATATTCTAGTCTCAACCTATTTTTATAACTCAGCATTCAAGATGGGGCGATGGCAACTTTTGGCCAAGGTACAGTAAGCGGCGTAGAATTATCATCGTAACAAGTCAAATTCAAAAGACGAACAATAAGAAGGTTTCAATAACTGTCCTTTTTTAAAATTAATTTTTCCTGCTCTATTTCTACATAGATTTCCAGACGGTGTTTTCTGATATTTTCTGGATAAATTTCGAGAAACCGTCTAGCACTTCTCTAGGTATTTTTCCAGGCAAATATTTCTGGTACTTTTCTTCACAGCAATGTTAATTTAAAGACAGTTTTATTGGTGCATTTTCACGATGATTTTCAAAGCGTTGATTGAAAATCATCGTGATTTCGGTAGTAGCAGGATCATTTCTACGACGCTCATATTTTCTCGGGTATTGTTTTTACGCAAAATTTTGCTCAAGGGGTGTGTGAGCTGGGTGGAGGGCAGCGGAATGCCGGGGGACAGGGCGGCATGGAGGCGATTTGTTTGTGGCAACCCCTTCTGAGATTAAGACGTCTGGCAATAGATACATAGTTTTGTTTGTGCTATATTTACAGTTAACTGCTTGGCTAAGGTCTTTTTACCTTAACATGGCCCAGGTTTTTGTCCATTTGCAGATTATTTCAAGTACGTCAGTGACAATACTGTGCCCCTACATCCTTTCCATAACACTTCTTCATGACTAGCAGCATTTTATATTGTTAATCGCTTGGTAACAACTCAATATTCAAAATGGAGAGATGGCATGTTTTTTTTAGGCCAAGTTAGAGTAAAAAGGGTATAGTAATTACACCTTGAATCCAGTGACGCATTTTAGGCATTTTTTCGCTTGCAATTTTTTACGTATGTAGTTTTGTTTGGGCTTATTTTTTTCAGTTAACTTCTTAGCAGGTAATTAGGTCATCGTTCACAAGTTGAGACCAGTGAATCCATTTTCTTTCTTTCTTTTTTAATTATTCTTGCTACAACTAGACGATTTTTGCGGCATTTATGTAGGATCTCTTGTGGGGGATGAATTAAGGTCTCTACAGTATCTCCGTCTGTTCAGAAAGTCTCTCCGAAGATAAGTAAAACCGTCTGGAACAATCAAGAATAAACTTTAAAAAATAAGTCATTGGGGTGAAGGTAATATCACTTCATCTCCACCACTCGCCTTCCATTAAGCTAAGTAAGGTGGCTTGGAGTCGGCAGGTGGAAAATTAACAAAGACGGCGGCGAGGTGAAGGAGCTTAACCTTAAAGCCGGGAGAGCTCAAGTTAGTGTTCTAGTTCAGCTGCCACAAGACTATTTTATTCAGCTGAGAGTGAGTCATAGGAGCCAGAGGATTAATACTGTCACCCATCACCCTCTCATGGTCAGGATAACTCGTGCGGTGTTTCATTAAAGTTACCCCCAGACGATTTTATTCAGCTGAGAGTGAGTAACAGGAGCCCGAGAGCACAGGTACCATTAACACCTTTAGACCCATGACATAATTTAATCCCTCTCAAGATTTAATTAAGCTCAGGAATTAGGATCTGTAGTAGTGAAGGGGTTTATTGAGAGAGAGAGAGAGAGAGAGAGAGAGAGAGAGAGAGAGAGAGAGAGAGAGAGAGAGAGAGAGAGAGAGAAATGTGAAAAATCTAAGACGAAGAAAATCACAGTAGGAAGCCAGAATCAATTTTTTTATGTTTCATCGGATTGAAAAGGTTGACCGTCTCATGAACATGGCAACTCTAGACCCTAGTCCAGCTACCCTCAGGCGATTTTATTCATCTGAGTGAGTCATAGGGGCCGAGGATGTTTCATTATTACCACCATTCTTTCTCGTTAATATCACAGTTTTCCTTCGTTATCATTTATCTTCGTCCTCGTCACCCTTGCTCCTCCACCCCCACCCCTCTAGTCCTTCCTAAATCCTGGTCTCATTTCCTTTCTTAGATTTTTTCGCATCTCTCGCACTGACATTGTTCTACCCCCCCCCTCTCTCTCTCTCTCTCTCTCAAGTTTGCTTCGTCTCGTGACTTGCTTTCACTTTCACTCTTAATTAACTTCCACCTCCATCACGTTCCCACTATCCTCTCCCTCTGCAGCGTTCTCTCCCCTCTCCCTTCACCTCCAAGTCACATTCCCTCACTGACACTCCAACTCTCCCACCTCTCTGTCATACCTATTTCTCCCCTCTTGCTCTCTCCTCTCCCCCTCTCCCCCAGCCATGCTTCTCCACCAATAGTATTAGAAGTGACGGAGGAGGGAGGGAAAAAGTGAGAGAGCCGTTGAGAGGTGAGAACAGAGGGGAAAGGGGTAGATATGGAGAGAAAAGAGGAAGAAGAGAAGGGAAGAGGAGGATGGAAGAGAAGGGAGGAAAAGATGGAACAGAGGAAAGGACTGAAGAGGGGGGAGAAAAAGATCTATGATTTTAGTGGAAAGGTTGGAAGAGAAGGTAGGGGGAAAGAGTAGAAGAGGGGAGGAAAGGACGAAAGAAAGGAGAGAAAAGGATGGAAAAGAAGGAGGACGAAATAGAAGAAAGGACAGGAAACGGCGGAAGGGCAGTGAGGACAAGATGGAAAAGAGGAAACCAAAGGAGGGAAGAGGAGAGTGGGAAAAAGGAGGAAGAGGGGAGATGTCTTAGGTGCTGGGGAGAGAAAACATAAGAAAATGAGAGAGAGAGAGAGAGAGAGAGAGAGAGAGAGAGAGAGAGAGAGAGAGAGAGAGACAGACAGACAGACAGACAGACAGACAGAGACAGACAGACAGACAGACAGAGAGACAAAGAGAGAGAGAGACAGAGAGACAGAGAGAGAGAGAGAGAGAGGAGAGACAAGGGGAGGAGGGTTAGGAAAATGAGTAATGAGAGGAGGGAAGAGGGGTAAGGAAAAGAGGGAGCAAGGAGAGGAAAAGAGGGAAAAAGGGAAGAGTTCTTTGGAGGAGTGGAGGGAGCTGAGGCGAAAAGTTGGAAGAAAGGAAGGAAAAGGGGAGGAAAGGAGAAAATCGGAAGAAAGGAAACAGAGATGTTTGGGGAGGAAACGAGGAAGGAAAATGAAAAATAAAAGAAGGGAAGGACAAGGACTGGGGAAACAAAGGAAAGGTAGAGGGGAAAAGGGGAGATGGAAAAGGGAAAGGAAGATGGAAAAAGAAAGGAAAATGAGGTCAGAGAGAGAGAGAGAGAGAGAGGGGGGGGTGATCCCTAAAGACCTCTGGCTATCCCACCTACTGAGACTCTCTGTCTCTCTGTCTCTCTCTCTCTCATACGAACCCTTGCATAAGACCCACTGCTAGGAAAGCCTATTATAAACAGAATACCGAGATGGAGGCCGAAAATGTTGACTCAAACTAAAAACTAAAAAGGAACGAAATGGAATGCTGATCAATTAATCTTACAATATACAGAGAAAAAAAAATCCTAGATAAAAAAAACAGGGTTAGTAGAGAGAGAGAGAGAGAGAGAGAGAGAGAGAGAGAGAGAGAGAGAGAGAGAGAGAGAGAATACAAAAATTAGGGAAAACAATTTTTAAAACGTGTCCTTGATGGAGAATGAAAATAGGTAGTGGCGAGATTTGCTAGAAAGAGCAAGACTTGACGAGAAGTAGCGAGATGAGGCGAAAAGTAACGACATATTGCGAGAAGTGGCGAGAAATTACGAGATATGACCATAAGTGGCGGCGAGGCGGCGAGATCTGGCGGGACTGCATGTGAAGTGGTGAGATATGGCGAAAGGCGAAATACAGCGAGAAGCAGCGAGATTTGGCGAGCAGTGGCGTGGGACTGTGAGGGGAGAAATAGCGTGACCAGGGAAGAAGCGAGAATATGTGGGATATTGCTAGAAGTGGTGAGAAAATGAGTGAGGAGGAAAAAAATAAAAATAAAAATAAAATCGAAATTTGGCTAAAAGTGGCGAGATCAGGAAAGTAGAGGTGAAATCAGGGGGTATGTGGCGAGACTAGACGAGAAGTGGCGAGGTCACACGAGAAGCGACGAGATATACCTGGCACTGACAAGGGACTATGTGGTTAGGCGTAAATTGTGAGGTATGGATGAGGATGGATGGCAGAAAGGATGGCTGGACGAGACAAGAGAAATGGCGAGATCAGATAAAATGTGGCGAGATCAGACGAGAAATGACGAGATATAGCGGGAAATACCAAGGGTTTGTGTGGTTAGGCGGGAATGTTGTGGTGTGAGTGAAGATGGACGGTGGATGGGAAGGTGTGATTTCACCAGGGAACATTTATACTGGCATAAGAAGAGAAAGAGAGAGAGAGAGAGAAGGGGGGGGGACTGGGTGAGACTACATGGGAGAGGGGGGGGTAAAAGGAAGAGAGACAGGGAGGGAGAGAGGGAGCGAGTGAGAAGAATTACACACATCTATGGCGGTAGTCGTCTCAAAGGGAAAGGTTGAGAAGAGGAGGGGGAGTGGGAAAGACGGAGAGAGGGAGAGAGAGCGAGTGGGAAAACACACAAACACCCCACCACTCTAAGCTATATGGGTGTGTAGGTCTCGATGGGAAAGGGTAAGTAGAAGGAAACTGTGAGTGGCGGATAAGATCAAATAAAAGTCAATTCTCCTCCCCTGCCTCCTCACTGCTGGATTCAGACACACCTGAAGTAGACGTAGTGGACAAAGGTGTTTCTTACCACCCAACAGACGAATGGCAACATGCATCTCAATATACTAGGTCACATCTAAGCATCTATCAATCCAGTGATGAAAAAGAGACAGGAGAGGGGAAAGGACTCTAGGGCCCATCTCGTGGGGTCAGGAGGCTCCCTAGCACCCCTGCCTTAGCGATTTATTTTTGGATATGGCTGTTTAATATCGTTTTGCACGTTATTTGTGCAATGTTAGAAAGATTTATGTAACAGAATAGAACAGCAATGAGTAATAAACATAAGTCGCTCAGGAAAAGGTGTTGGGGAGCTTCCTTAACCGACGAGAATATCATCCTTGTATTTCACTGAACATTATGGTCCTCACGTCAGAATCCTACTACAATGGCTACAGGTATCTGATGTGGCACCCGCAGAAATGAGTGCGCGATAGTAGACAGCTGTGGACATCTTTGTTAACTTACTCACGATCGGGACAGCTCTAGACGATTTATTCAGCTCTGAATGAATCATAGGAGCCTGAAAGCGTTGATGCTATCACCATCAATACCCTCTGAGCTTTTTTAGTTTATTTAGGCTATATTCTAGACACAGACTACACTACCGTTCCCTAAGCCTTATCTGCCCTGCTAAGCATCACAAAGTGGGTCACATGTAAGCCCTAATACCCTTACTTCACTCTCATTACGTGCTAGACTGTTTCAGTCACGGACGGTGTGATGGATCGTTCCTGCATCCTTCTAGACAGCATTCCACTGTTCTATCCACTCCACCATCATCATCCCCGATGGTGAACGTAGTGTCTGCTGTCACATCACATCCTCGCCTCACAACTCACAGCTCACCTTCTGAAGCCCTTTCAAAGTTTTCCGCTGACAGGGGTTCTCCTTTTTCTATCACTCTCGCAGACACACAGAGTTAATTAACTCGAGTTTACCCGGAAGACTTGGGTCCAGTGTTCTCCAGGTAATGCAATTTGCAGCTGGAAAAGTGGAAAATGTTGGCTTCCGGCAATATCATTGTTTTCAAGGACGGCTGGTTGGTGAGCGTTGCTTCGGTCTGTGTTGGATCTCCCTTCTCTATTTTTCTCATGCATATATACATTTGGCATTTACCAAACTTTTTTTTTTAATTAGTAATCATTCCACATTTCAACAAATTATTACAATACTTTATTTTTAATCGCCCATCTTTTTTTTTTCTCTCACTTTCTTTGTGTGTATTACAAATCAGACAAAAAAGATCCATTGTTACCATTACCTGAGTCTTGTTTTAGTGATCCATCTGCATTTCGAACACTGGTATCATTCCGGGCATATCATCATCATCACCATCGTCGTCTTTATTATTATTGCCCGCTTGGTGAGGCGATAATGTAATTGTGTGTGTGTGTGTGTGTGTGTGTGTGTGTGTGTGTGTGTGTGTGTGTGTGTGTGTGTGTGTGTGTGTGTGTGTGTGTGTGTGTGTGTGTGTGTGTGTGTGTGTGTGTGTGTGTGTGTGTGTGTGTGTGTGTGTGTGTGTGTGTGTGTGTGTGTGTGTGTGTGTTACCAAAGTATCCCAAAATCAAGTGTGCAAATTGTATCCAAACACTGTGGGCAGTATCCCATGATATTTTTCTGTTTGCTAATAATTCTGGTGAAGCTGCGATGAAGATTTTGCAAGAAAAAATACACCCATCTTATTCTTGTAGCTTATCATTATTCACCATTTTCCATCGTATCTTCAACGAAGAGTAAATTTCGAGCTTCGCAAAATATTTATTATTTTTTTGTACCTTTTAAAGGGTTACTATTAGAAATTCTTCAAAGGTCTGTTATACCCAATGACCTTCATTAACACAGTACCAAGATTTCAGGCTTCTGAATGCTAGCGTGATATTTTATAAGGAGAAAACAGCGAAATCCTACGACTTATTTTGGCGACGCTGCGATGATATGCCTTTTTTTGCCTGAGGATTATATACTGATCTAGTTTTTAGTGATGGCGGGCGATACGCATTCGCGGACGAATGCTTTGGCTTATTATAATTATTATTATTATTATCATTATCATTATTATTATTATTAGTAGTAGTAGTAAAAATAATAGATTCCTGGTAATATGCTCTTCTCGCGTACCGTACGTCAGGTTATAGGATCGCTGCATGACAGCTGGATCTTGGCTCGCTAACCCTTCTACATTTACGACGATTGTGTTGGTGTTGCTGCTGTATTGCTCTTACCTTAAAAAAGGAAATGTTATACCTCCTTATCATCATCCTTACAGTCCACGATCCACCGCACCTTCCACACTCCATAATCCATCTAGCCTTTCACAATCCATGATCCACCCCACCTTCCACAATCCGTGATCCACCCCACCCTCCACAATCCATGATCCACCCCACCCTCCACAATCCATAATCCATCCCACCCTCCACAGTCCATGATCCACCCCAAGTTCCACAATCTATGATCCACCCCCCCTTCCACAATCCATGATCCACCCTATCTTCCACAATCCATAATCCACCTCACCTTTCACCCTCCACCATCCCCCGACCCCCACCCCCTCCCTACCCCCTCTCTATTCTCTTAGCCAGGCCTGCTTCTCTGCCATACATGCCTTTGTGTATGGCCAGATTCCCAGCCATTGACTCCTGGCCAACCCTTCGCACTTCACTTAACGTTGATATTCGCTGGTGTATATCGTGACGCCTCTCTCTCTCTCTCTCTCTCTCTCTCTCTCTCTGATTTTCTTGATGGCACTCGTCCAGAACTTAAGTCTCGGCTCTTGTCTTGACTCACACCAATCCTGTCCTCATCATTCCTATCTCCTTATTAACCTCCCTGCCTACTACACTTTTCGCTTTCCTCCTCCTCCTCCCAACACATTTGTCCTCCGTCACAACGCCAGCAATGAGCTCGATTATGTGGCACTTACGCTGCCTATTTATCTTCTCGGTTTTAATATCCTGGACCAGCCAATTTCTCTTGTATGAAGCTGTCCCAAGGCCTTATTTCTCTCTCTCTCTCTCTCTGATAATGGCTGTACCGGATCAGTATGTCTTCTATATTTCCTGTTTTTATGGCCGACTCCTTTGTGGCGCCCGGAGCTGAAAATTAAGTTCAATTTTAGGCAGAACGTATGAATGTCACTACGCAGTGAAGTTCGTCTAGTACATAACACGGTAATTCTTTTTCCGGGTGTGTTTATGAGGGGGAGGATGGAGGACAGGGGGAAAGGGAGAGGGAGGAAGGCAGGGGAAGGGGAGACAGGGAGGAAGGAATGGGTGAAAGGAAGAAGTCGGAAGGGAGGAAGGGGAAGAAGGCGGAAAAGGGAAGAAAAGAGTTGGAGGAAGGGAGAGGGAAGGGGAAAGTAGAAGATAGTAATGAGAGAGAGAGAGAGAGAGACAGACAGACAGACAGACAGACAGACAGACAGAGACAGAGACAGACAGACAGACAGAGGTGCGTGGTATTGCGTAATATGCACAAATGCAACACAGGCTCGATCTGCATAAAGGGAATGTTATTGTGCATGTGGCCCTTGAGAGAGAGAGAGAGAGGGGGGGGGGGGAAGAAAGGGCGCATACGTAAACAAAAATAGCCTAAAAACGAGAACTGAAGCTTTTAACACCCTTCTTAATTTAACACGCTGATTTTACATGCTTTTCCCTTCCTTTTATTTTTGGCAACCAGGGATATTAAAACACGAATATTCAAATCTACTATTATTATTATTATTCCAAAACGCAATAAGGCGACCAGTTCCTATTTACATCTCCCTTCCTCAACCCCCTTCGGTAGAATTTCTTCTCTGTTCTGATCCAGTCCCCTCCAGACGATTTTATTCAGCTAATGAGACGCTTTTCAAGGGCTAACCAGGTTCTGTTTATCCCTTTCACTACGAGATCTTCCGAAAGGTGAAATATAAGGCCCTGAGCTAACAAAAACACATGATAATATATAAATAAATCTAGCTATCTATCTATTGCCAGACGCCTTAATCCCTTATACGGGGTGGCCACAAACAAATCGCCTCCACGTCACCGTGTCCCCCGCCATTTCCCTGCTCTGCTCCCAATTCACACACCCCTCTCTCATATACCTCTCAACTCCATCCCTCCATCTCATCCTTGACCTTCTCTTCCCCTCCGTCTCTCCGCCTCCACCTCACTCACACTTTCCTCGTCAGTCTCTCACTCTCCATCCTCTCCAGATGGCCAAATAAATCAGTAAGTTCAAAAAATGCAACTGCTACCATATATAAAATCTGTCCAAAAAGGCAGGTCACTGTTACACTTCATTTCCTACGAATTCAGCTTTAAAAAAAATTCGAAGGCCTTAATCCTAAAACGCAAAGACTATGTGTACTTGTCATTATTCTTAAAGCTAATGAGTGGAATCCCTTTTGAAATATTTCTTCTAAAATTAAAGTATAATATTCAATGTCTAAACCACTCCAGAAGTTCAATTTAAAAAAAGTTATATTGATGTAGTGCTGCCTACTTCTTCCTTAGCCTGTATCATTCTTTTTCTGTGCCTGCCCTCCTCTCTTCCTATTTCTCCCATCATTGCTGTCACTTCTTACTGCTTTTCTTTCCTTCACAGGTGGCTTTACATTGAGTGACAAGCCAAATGGTTACATGTAAGCCAAGAATCCATTTACTAAGCTGGGTGGTAACCATATAACCAAACCATACTTGTTTTCTACGTGTCAGAAAGTGGGTTGGTGGAGGGTTAGTGCCCCTCCCCGTAAAACAAATAACTCAAAGTCAAATGGCCACCCCTTACGGGATTATGGCGTCTGGCAATAGATAGACAGACTACTGTGGACACTACTAGCGATCCCCATCCGAACGATAATTAAAGAGACAGTGAGCAATGACTCTGAAAATCCAGTATTGTGATCATCAAATCCTATCAAACTTTTCAGATTATTGTGTAAAAGTTTAATTATGCTTCAGTCAAAAAGCTGATTGATAATACTGTCCTCAATAGTACATCTGTTGTCTCACCCCATATTACACTGAAAAATTTTTTACTGCTCTCTCTCTCTCTCTCTCTCTCTCTCTCTCTCTCTCTCTCTCTCAAAATGCTTAACACAAGAAATTCAGGTTCAAAAAAATCCCCCATGAAAAAAACAGTGGACGAAGACCAAGGAGGGGACGGAGGGGGGAGAGAAGAGGAAGAAGCGGGGGGAGGGAAGCGGGGGAGATTAGTGATTTGAGAGGTGGGGAGGAGAGGAAAGGATGAAGGGGTTTTATACGGAGATGTCGAAAACAGGGGATATGAGGGTAGGGAAAGGGAGTGGGGAAGGGGTGAGTCAAGAGGGAGAGGGATGGGACGAAGAACGATGATGACGGGGGAGGGGGAACAGAGAGGGTGAGGGAAGTAGGAAAAAGGGGAGCTGGGAAGGTTCAAGATATGATAAGAGGGGATGGGCAAAAAGGGGTGGCGAGGATAGGGGGTAAAAGGGATAAGGGTGGCGAGGGCAGGGGGTAAATGGGATAGGAATGGCGTGGGTAAGGGTCACGAGAGGGGTGGGGCAAGCTCAAGGAGAGGGGGAATAATGCAAGGATATTGGCAATGGAAGGGAGGCGACGGTGGGGGGAGGGGGAAAAGGAGGGGGCTAAGACAGACAGACCAGAAGACAGACCGTCGGCACTGATCCGGAAGTAGATTGATTAAAATAACAATGGGCGAAGGAGGAGAGGAGGCTGAGAATTAGGTTTTGGTTTGCAGATGGGATGGGGTGGATAGGTTCAAACAAAGAGAAAGAAACAGGCAGGCAGTTGATATGGATATTTGGACGACGGCGACGACGACGAAGAAGAAGATCTGTGGTCGAAGTCGAAGAAGGAAAGAAATCAAGAGATGAATAGGGAGGGTGAGGAGGGGAACTGGGACACAAGAGGTGAAAGACAGATAGGGAGGGTGAGGAGGGGAACTGGGACACAAGAGGTGAAAGACAGATAGACAGGCTGACCCAGACAAAGAGGCAGACAGAGGAGGGAGGGGTATAGTGGTAGGCAGACAGGCATGCGGCGCAAATATCCGAAGGACGATAGAGGCTGGGGATGGTGAGGAGCTGGGGATAGTGAGGGAGGTGGTTAGGAGGCAAAGACAGAGAAGACAACTTTATTCTTTCAAGACAAGAAGATGGGGCGGGGAGGGCGGCAAGCAGGCCAAGCACGTAGCTGGGATATTAAACTAAGTTGGCGCACCAAGGACCAATTCTGGGCAATTCCACCGAATCAGGAGGGGATTTTATGTCGCTCACCATGGGATGGGTTTTGTTGTGGTCTCCAGACTTTTGCCTTCCCCTCCCCCTTCTCTTTCCCCCGCTTCCATCCACTTTTTCTTTCTTCTTTTTTAATGGAGCGGGAGAGATGAGTTTGGGACTTTCTGGAGGGCGAGGGGGGTGGGGCGATGGCATTGAGACTTTGTGGAAAGATGGTGTTGAGTTTGAGACTTTTGGGAGGTTGGAAGTATTGACTTTAAGACTTTTATTACTGGTGTGGAGTTTTTATTCTCCTCGAGACTTCACTTTTTTTTTTTTTTGGGGGTGGGGGTGGGGGGTGGAAGTAAGGATGGTTTTGATTTTTTGGCCGCACATATGACACTGAACAAATCTTCCAGGACCAATACAAGACGTAAAAAAACGGTGTACCATAAACTCAAAGCACTTACGGCAATTAAACAGAGACAATTTGGGCAACAAAAAGAAATACACTCCCTACTCTACAAACAATATATCAGATCAGTGGTGTCCCCTGCATGTGCACCCATCCTATCTAACACCCTCTACACCACCTTGCAGACCATGTACAACAACGTTCTGTACATCATCACTGGCTGCATCAATACCACTATACGCGGCAGCCTGTGCAACAAACAACACTCGTCATTACATGCCAGAACCACAAAACACAACTAAACACAAAACAATCACCACACAAACATTACCAGACCCTCTTCAACAACATCCCACCTCCAGACAGCCCAACACAAGCACCCGAGAAACACCAACATACTCATTTCACATGCAGGGCAATACATCTTGACTGCAACACTGTACTACAATCTCCCCTCCGGACATCCACCGAACAGACTAAATGGCCTTCAAGCGTTTCCGTTCGTACTCAATAACAACTTCCCAGCCCACGACACACCACTTTCCCTAAACTCCCTGTTACCTGCTCTCCCCACTCACTTTTGTCTCCCTCTACTCCCCTTATAAACTTAAGTCCTCTGCAGTTTCCCCGTCAATCTCTTACTCGCCCATACATACCCTTATCATCAGTCTCTTCCTCTCCTAGTACTACCTTAGTCTCTCACTTTCCCTCACATTACCTGATCTCTCCTAGCTAGTTCCCCATCTCCCTCTCTTCTTAAACATCCATTTCTTTCCTTTTCATTGCGTATTTCCTTATATGAATCTAATCTCTTTCAGCTTAATGGATAGATATGTGTAGTCACATGGCAAGGTCCATCTAACTACTAATCAAGGAGACTCATTCCTACCACACGATTACAACCCATCAAATTTTACACAGCCAATACTTTACATTCAGGTTGGAGAATGGCCCAGTCTCGTCGGATGAAAAAATAAATAAATAAATAAATAAATGTCAGTCTGTCGCTAAAAGAGGGTCACTGAAACTCATGGAAATAATTTAGGTAGTTGAGGTTAAGAGACACTCACTCATTCACTCATTCTCATTCGTACTATAGTTCTTCTCACCTAAAGTTGGCCTAGATTTGCTTCCTTTTGCTGCTTATTTCACGTAGTTCAGCGGCAGAAGACAACAATACTATGGCTCTGTATCCTTCCCGTAGCACTTCGGGACTAGCACCTCATTCTAGTGTTAATCTCTTGTTATAGCTCAGCATTCAAGAGGGAGAGATGGTAATTTTAGGCCGTTAGAGTAAAAAGGGTACTTAAAACGAACACTCTGTCAACGTAGTGGAAATATGACGTAGTTCTAACCTTTTTGCTGTGCAGAATTTCTTTCACTTTTGTAACACACTCGATATTGCGAGAACTTGTTACCGTACCAAACAGCGAACTACACAGTTAATGATTAAAGACTAAGGAAATGCACAGGTGTATGTCATAGCTCTGAGTCTTGATGAGGCAAGGAAACAGATAAAACGTGTGTGTGTGTGTGTGTGTGTGTGTGTGTGTGTGTGTGTGTGTGTGTGTGTGTGTGTGTGTGTGTGTGTGTGTGTGTGTGTGTGTGTGTGTGTGTGTGTGTGTGTGTGTGTGTGTGTGTGTGTGTGTGTGTGTGTGTGTGTGTGTGTGTGTCAGGCTTGGGTCCGAGTACATGGACTTGTACTCGTACTTAAGTACACAATATATTGTACTTGTACTCGGGTTTAAAATTTCCATAATACTTCTACTTGTACTCGGACTCAAAGTACTCGACAATTTTACGAGTACTTTCGAGTACAACCATGATATATAAAAGTGGTGAGGGTAACAATGGTGTGTCCTTGGAGAGGCCAGGTGGCCTGGGTTGGTGAGTCACTGAGGTCAAGTGGTGTACAGCCACGCCCACTACTGTAACTCCTGATAAGCTGCTTTTAATATGTTAGCACCTTGGTACTAATTGCAAGGTGTACTCGTACTTGGATTTGAGTACAGCACAAATGTACTCATACTTGGACTCGAGTTCAGCTATAAAAAGGAGTACTTGTACTTGTACTTGGATTCGTGATACCGTAATGTAATCGTACTTGAACTCGAGTACAGAAAAATGTACTCGAACCCAAGCCTGGTGTGTGTGTGTGTGTGTGTGTGTGTGTGTGTGTGTGT
Source organism: Coenobita brevimanus (assembly GCF_032717465.1). Classification (NCBI taxonomy): domain Eukaryota; kingdom Metazoa; phylum Arthropoda; class Malacostraca; order Decapoda; family Coenobitidae; genus Coenobita; species Coenobita brevimanus. Next base: position 22,861,997 of record NC_136954.1, on the reverse strand, counting down.
GTGTGTGTGTGTGTGTGTGTGTGTGTGTGTGTGTGTGTGTGTGTGTGTGTGTGTGTGTGTGTGTGTGTGTGTGTGTGTGTGTGTACCCTAGGGTCCCGCGGTGCTATAAGGGTAATACTTTGAAAACAGCCACCAGTTTTGCAAAATAGCCCAGTGCTTAATCACCTCATCCCAACCACCTCACTTGTCCATGTAATATATTTTTGCTATTCCTAGATAGTTTTATTCAGCTAACTTTATCATTCCCTTCTAGAACAGAGATTTTCATTAATGCCCATCCCATTAACAAACAAGGTTCGAATGGATCAAACAGATTTAACGTTTGTTTTCCTGTGTACAACTCTTCTACTTTTCTGTTCACCAGTCTTTCTCCCTCTCTTTCCTCTCCTCCTCGTCCCCTCTACATTCCCAATTTAGAGTACCTTTATTTTCGTGCACATTCAGGGAGCTTAGCACTAATTCCTTGCTTGAGCTCCTCCTCCTCCTCCTATTCGTCCGTTGTCATATGTCTCTTCCCCCACTTCCTATGCCTTCCTTCCCCCACCCCCCACAGTATTCTACCCCTCCCCCCCACTTCCCCCATCCCCCACAGTATTCTACCCCCCACCACATCTACCTTCCTTGCGCTTCCCCTTCCATCATTGCAGCCCAATTCTAACCATTTTCCCCTGATGCCCAAACATTTCTTCACCTATTTCTCTCCCCATCTCACATTACTTTTCCTCAATCCCCTTCCTCTATCCTCTGTCCTTACACATTCTTTATCCCCTTCATCCTTCACTGTTCCTCTACCACTCACTACTATTCTGCCCCTACCCATCATCTCCTCTCCTGCCATATGCCGCCCCCCCTCCCACTTACCTTTTCCCTTGCTGCTCATCATTCTCCTCCCACCCCGATCTCTCTCTCTCTCTCTCTCCTCCCCAAGCAAGCAGCATCCTCAACCTCTCCTCCCTTCCATACTTCACCTCTCACCCCCTCCACTCTTCTCCTCACCCTACTTCTCACCACTCTCATACCTCCACTCTTTCTCTCCACCCAAACATTTACCCACCCCTTCCTCCCTCCCTCTCCTTTCCCCTGCCTTCGTCATATTCCTCCCCTCTCTTTCCTTCCTTCCTTGCCTCCGTCACACTCTCCTTCCCTCTCTTTTCCCTTCATCCTTCTCATTCTTACCCCTAAGGGAAGCCCCGCCATAATAATATAATGATAGATGGCCTCTCTCAAATCCCCGACCTTCGCAAGTCCCATGAAAATATGATGGACGGTTTTGGCTCTTACTCTGGCCAGCCCTCGAGGTAGCTAGTCCTTTCCCTGAGGATATATTTCTTATATTTTTGACATTTTTAGTTTTGGATTTTAGATGCATATTTAGGAAGAGCTCTCTCTCTCTCTCTCTCTCACACACACACACACACACACACACACCCATCCACACACACACAGTTTCTCATGCAATCTTCCCTGTATTCACATTCTCTAGCCCCTTTCCATTCATCCATGATACACAGATAGATAGACTGATACAGATAGACAGATCGGATAAAGTGAGAAATACCAAGGGTCTGTGTGGTTAGACGGGAATATTGTGGTGGTGTGAGTGAAGGTGGACGGTGGATGGGATGGCGTGATTTCACCAGGGAACACATTATGTATCCCACCACACTGGCATAGTGGATGAAGATACACAGATAGTAGATAGATGAATACAGAGAGAGAAAGAGAGAGAGAGAGAGAGAGAGAGAGAGAGAGAGAGAGAGAGAGAGAGAGAGAGACTGTGTCAAATAAAAAAAAAGTAGAAATAGAAAAAAATCTAAAGCTTTCACGCTGAGCCTCACATATCACCGTACATCTGATCCTCTCTCTCTCTCTTAAACTGACCATCGGCCTCTACAATTAAATAAAAATAAAAGTAAAAAAATATGGAGGTGACTGAAAAGGCCTGGAATATTACTGGTTTGATAAAAAGCGTCATGAAACTCCCCCTACCCAAACTGTCCTCTTCCTTCCCCCTTCCCCTCTATTTCTCTCCCGTTCTCCCTCTCTCTTCTGACAGTCTTTCCTCCTTTCCCCTTCACTTCACTTCCTCCCCTTCCCTATTCGTGTCCCCTCCCCTCCTCACACCATCCATGATCCCCATCCTGTCTCTCTCCACTCCCATCACGTTCCCCCCCGTCTCTCCTCTTTTCCCCTCCATCCTCCTTCCTCCCAACTCTCTTTCCTCTCTCCTCTATTACGCTCTCAATCTTCGTTTTTCTCTCGCTCTTTTTTTTTTTATCTTCTCTTCCCCATTTCCCCTCTGTTACTCCCCTACCCGACATTCCCCTCCTCTCCCATCCCCACAACTCCAATCCACTCTTCCCTTCCCTTCCCTTCACCTACCATTTCCTTCCTAATTTCAAGTACTCCTCGCTTTCTTTTCTCTTTGTTTTCCTCCTCCTCTCCCTTCCTTTAACAAACTTATATATTTTTTCCATTTTCATCACTTTCCTCCTCTTTCTTTTCCTTCTTTCTCTACTTCTGTGCATCCCCTTCCGTCTTCCTTTTCATTGTCATTCTCATATTATTCTCTCTCTCTCTCTCTCTCTCTCTCTCTCTCTCTCTCTCTCTCTCTCTCAACAGCAGGCGACGTTCGAAACAACTCACCCTCATCAATATCGCCAACTCGACTTCACCAGCTTCGACAGCCTACCATAACTCTCCCAGACCAGCAGTACCACCTGACCCCCTAACGCCTATAAATCAAATCCTGCACACAATCACACACACACACACACACACACACACACACACACACACACACACAGTCCCTCTAGTTTCAAGTACCATACTGCATTAAGGTCCCATCATTCCTTACCTGTCATCTTTCATTTTATGCAACAGTGGAAGATTGAGTGACAAGCCTAATGGTTTCCTGTAAGCCAAGAAACCATTTACAATGCTAGGTGGTAACCATATAACCAAACCATACGTGTTCCCTACGTGTCAACAAGTGGGTTGGTGAAGGGTTAGTGCCCCTCCCCGTAAAACAACTAACTCAAAGTCAAATGGCCACCCCTTACGGGATTATGGGGTCTGGCAGTAGGTAGGTAGGTAGGAAGACGATTTAACCTTTGGCTGTTATTTACCTACATTGCCATTTATTTTCAGCTACAGTCAGACGACTGTACTCAGCTGAAGAGAAATCCGGGGCACTGAATTTTGACAAGTGGAAGGATTAACATGGTGACCTGGAGTAATGGACCTGCCTTCCTTTTCCACTCTCTCTCTCTCTCTCTCTCTCTCTCTCTACCTACCTACCTACCTACAACGGACGATTTTCACACCTTCAGCCTGGGTGAGTCCTTATCAGCGAATTCTTTTTCCTACCAGGCAATTATATTCACCTTAAGAAAAAGCCTCCTGTATTCTAAGGAGTTTTTAAAGACTATCTCTGCCTCCTCCAGGTCGAAAAGTCTTCCGTAAGCTGAATAAACCTCCCACGAAATCACAATTACAAAATAAAATAAATAACAAAATAAAAAGACGTGATCGACCTCAAGGAGTTACGATCACACAAACTACCCGTAGCTGGACCAGTTGTTTGGGACAGCATCTAATTTGGGTCGTATTCTAAGAGAAATTGGAGATTTCGTATTACCTCTTCTTTAGCGATTTATTCTGAAGATTATACTTTAATATCGCCATGAATACTGACAGATCTTTGTCGATGTTTTGCATTCCACTTTAATATCGTCAAGTGTGAGAATGATGAAAGTATGAGGTCATGAAAAATATTTAAACTGCATGGAGGAGAATGTTAAGGCGTAATATGCAAAATAAATCGCTAAGGAGGTGCTACAAAGCCTCTATACAACCCGGATTACGGTGCTGTGTGTTCTAGCCTGCTCTCTTGGACAAGGCTTTAGACCTTTAGACCTTGCTCTTGGGCCCGTATTCATGTCAGTAAAGAACGCTCCCTAACACCTCTTCCTAACCGATTTATTATGCTTATTATACCTTGCCGTACGCTTGTGTGAAATTTAAGTCATTCCACTATAACCATACTCTGCACAAATAATGTGCAAATCGATATTAGCCAGCCGCATCGAAATATAAATCGAAGAGGAGGAGGTGTTAGGGAGCGTCCTTACCCGACGAGAATACGGACCTTGGACATAGCAGACAATGTGGTTCTCTTTCTTAACGATATATATTTCATTCCACACTGAATTTTCCCGTGTGTTATCTGTTTAATATCGACACTCTCTGCAACGGTAACATCACGAATATACATAATTCAAGTGCCGTGTGCAATACAAACCAACGAGGCACAGGGGTTACCATACCTCCGAGGCCAACTAAAAATACTGGCCAATAAAACTACACAGAGTGCACCAACGGACCTCTGATCATTTACGTCACAGTGGGATCCACTACTTAGTGTGCTGTGTGGGTAGGAATTTGGCAACTAAAAATATGCTGTTTAAAAGGCTGGCGATTTTAGCACGGGCCGAACAGGGTGGTACTCCCGAGGGGAATGGGAATGCTGGTGACAGGGAGAGCTGGAGCTCCTGTTTCACTATGGTGGTACCATTCTTAACTGGCGGTTTGGGTGGGGCACGAACCTCTGTGCAGTGTTGTCACGTTTTCCATACCCGCGATCTCTCTCTCTCTCTCTCTCTCTCTCTCTCTCTCTCTCTCTCTCTCTCTCTCTCCTGGGGGGAGATGTGCGTTACCCTGGGGAATTTTGTTTCTTTTATGTGTCTTATAAACTTGTGCTTTTATTTCTTTATTTTGTTTTTTATTATATTATTGTTTTACATATGACGCCAGATGACCTCTGTGTTGAGGCGCCTTGATTTGTTTTCATTGAATCATTCTCGCCCTCCTGCCTTCCCTCCCTTCATCTTTCCCTCAGCTTGACAATGCACTCAACACTGCCCCTGGCCTGCCTTCTCTCTCTCTCTCTCTCTCTCTCTCTCTCTCTCTCTCTCTCGCTCTCCTGGGGGTAGATGAGCATCACCCTTGGGAATTATGTTTCTTTTAAGAGTGACATAAACTTGTGCTTTCATTTCTTTATTTTGTTTTTATTATATCTAATTATATTTAAAAATATTATTGTTTTACATATGGTGCCAGATGACCTCACTATTGTGGCGCCATGATTTGTTTTCATTCAATCACTCTCTCCCTCCTTCGTTCCCTCCCTTCCTCCATCTCTCACTCAGCTACACTCAACACTGCCCCTGGTCTGCCTTCCCCCCCCCCCTCTCTCTCTCTCTCTCTCTCTCGTCTGTGGTATTTTAGGATACATTTTGGTTATTTTCTTTTACGTTATAATGTACATATTGTAAATTTGACTTTATTTCCACACCACCCACGAGGTAAAAGTCTTGGCGCATTTTTTTTTTTTTTAAGAGGTGTCCCCAAACAGGCCTACTGTAGGACAGAGGAAGCTCTGGCCAGGTGGGACTGGGTGTGTGTGAGTGTTGCCGCTCACAAGGGTTTAATGTATTATTTTTTTTTTACTAAGAAATTGACATATTTTTACTTATATTCCTGCACATTATCTTATAATCATAATTGTGACATTATTACCAACCCCAGAAATACGGTAACAGCCAATAAAAGTGACTACTTTTTTTTAAGCAACACTGTAAAATATATATGCCACGTTTCTGTATTGCCGTATAAATATTTTACGCACAATAAGTTTACTGTTCTTTCATAATTTATATTATAGTACACACATTACCATTATATTCTTATGTGATTATCTTACTGTGATGCCTATTACATCAGAGCCGTTCACATAGCGGGTATGGAACACGTGGCAACACTGTACAGAGGTTCGTGCCCCACCCAAACCGCAACTTAAGAGTGGTACCACCATAGCTATCTAACCATCCTCCTTTGCTGACCTTTTCAGTGTGACAGTAACATGGAGAGTAGACCAGCATACAGTACTCTCCCAAACATTTCCTCTATCTTATGCACTACACTACAAGCACTTTACATTTCACACAACGTATCCCACTACGTTACAGGGGTTGGCGCCAGCAAGGGCATGCGGCCAGAAAACTTTGCCCCCGCTACCTAGTGGCGGACTTCTGGGGGGAGGCGTGACGGGGGATCCGCCAGCATAGATCAAGGGTCCAGGGCGAGATGGGTCTCGAGCCTGTGCTGGAGGGTACAGGGCATTGCGGTTCCCAAGCTGCTGCTTCCGCCCAATAGAGAGGGGCCCGAACCTGGGAGCAGCGTCCCAGGAGGCTGCCCTATCAGTGGGTGTATAATGGCGGAAAAGTTGCAGTGCCAAGGCGCGCTTGAAGGTCTCTGCAGCTGTCCTGGCAGGGTGCCCCGAGGCCACTACCACAGCCACTGGTAAGCTGGTGGGCTAGGGGTACCAGATCCATTGCCTGGACCTGGGACTGTGCAGTGAGTGGGGCCTGTGGTATGTCTATCCCCCTTTATTAATACCATGAAAAAATACAAGAATAAGTTTCAAAGCAAGCCTGAGGACAGTAAATCAACCCGGGGGCTGAGGGTGGGTTCATGGAATTTGGGAGGTTTGAGGGGAAGAGCGGGGGAAGTCGTTGAGGCATTCAGTAGGAGGTGGGTGGATGTGGTGTGTTTGCAGGAAGTCCAGTACAGGGGTGGAGCAGCCAAAAAGATTGTTGGGAAGGACTGTTACTATAAGTTGTTTTGGCAGGGGGGGACAGACGGATATGGGGGTGTTGGTGTAATGGTAGCGGAGAAATGGGTGGAATATGTTATGAATGTTACATGAGTAAGCGATAGGATAATGGTAGTGAAAATTCTGTTCGGCAGAAAGATAACTGCAATTATATCGGCACATGTTCCACCGGCAGGATTGGATAGAGAAAGATAGATTTTGGGATGATTTAATACATGTAGTAGGTGGTATGCGGGATGATGAGATAGTGCTTTTGGGAGGGGACTTAAATGGTCATGTAGGTGAGGCAGCACAAGGTTATGAAAGAGTACATGGGGGATGTGCATATGATATAAGGAATGCGGAAGGGGAAAGGATACTCGAGTTTGGGGAGGCAACGGACATGATTGTGTGGAACACATATTTTAGGAAAAGAGTGAGTAGGTTAATTACGTATGAGTCTGGGGGAAATTGCAGTCAGACAGATTATTTTCTGGTTAGGAGGGCTGATAGGAGGTTAGTGAGGGATGTTAAAGTTATAGGAAGTGAGGAGTGTGTGCAGCAGCACAAACTATTGATTTGTGATATGGTGCTTAAAAAACGAGTGATGAAAAAGAAGACTTATGTACCTAGGAGGAAAATATGGAAGCTGGAAAACGAAGCTGTAAGGGATGCCTTCTCTAACGAGATGAGGAGAGTGGTGGCTGAACAGGGAGCCGTAGACAGAGGCGTTAATGAACAGTGCAGAGCCCTCAAGAACAATCTCTTGAGAGTTACTGATGTAATATGCACTTGGACAAGAGGCCCACCTAGACATAAAGTAACTTGGTGGTGGGATTAGGGTGTAGAAGCTGCAGTTAGGGAGAAAAGAAGGCTTTTCCGAGAATGGAAGAAGTGTGGTAGCAAGGAGGAATACTTGGCTGCCAAGGGTGGGGCTAGACGAGAGGTATACAGGGCGAAGTCTGAGTCACAGACACTTTTACCTGATACCGGTAACCTAAATCAAGGAGAAAGGAAAAATATGATATTTAAGGTGGCAAATCAGATGAAGAGGGATAATCGAGATATTAGAGATGAGCAGTGTGTGAAGAATGATGAAGGAAGGGTAGTAGTGAACAGTGAGGATATTAAAGATGCATGGAGAGAGCATTATAGCCGGCTGTTGAATGAGGAGTCTGACTGCGACAGGGAAGGTTTGGAGCCAGCAGATCCAGTGTCTGGCCCTTGGCCTGTGATTGATGCTGCTACTGTGAGTGAGGCAATAGGCAGGATGAAGGTGGGGAAGGCAGCAGGTGTGTCTGGATTGACTGCCGAAATATTGAAGGCCTCAGGAGATATAAGGGTGAGGTTAGTCACTGACATGATAAATATGATTATTTATTAGTGTGTTGTCCCAGATGACTGGCTGAAGAGTGGAATTGCAAATGTGTACAAAGGGAAGGGTGATGCCCTGGAAAGAGGAAATTATAGAGGTATAAAGCTTTTAGATCAGATAATGAAGGTAATGGAGAGAGATTTAGAAGGTATGATTAGAGAAAGAGTGAATATTGATGAGATGCAGTTTGGGTTTATGCCAGGTAGGGGGACCACTGATGCCATATTCATTGTTCAACAGCTTCAGGAAAAATATATTGGGAAGAAAAGGGATCTGTATTTTGTTTTTATTGATTTGGAAAAGGCCTTTGACAGAGTCCCTAGAAAGGTGGTGAAGTGGGCTTGGCTTGGAGGCGTGGCTGGTTAGGGTGGTTATGGCTATGTATGTGGGTGCTTGCACCCAAGTAAGAGTGAATGGAGATTTGAATGATGAGTTTTCCGTAAAAGATGGTGTGCATCAGGGATCAATTTTAAGTCCCATGTTGTTTATCATGGCACTTGAGGCCCTCTCACGTGACTTCAGAAACGGACTCCCGTGGAAGATGTTGTATGCTGATGATTTGGTGTTGATTGCAGAGAATGAAAGGGAGGCGGAGGAAAGATTTAGGAAGTGGAGAGATGGTATGGGGCACAAGGGCTTAAGGGTAAATACAGATAAAACAAAAGTGATGATATCTAGGCTTGGTGATGGTACTGTCAAAGACGAGGGAGAGTGGCCATGTGCAGTTTGCCACAAGGGCATGGGAAGTAATTCCATCTTGTGCGGTGCTTTTAATATATGGGTGCACAAGAGATGTTGTGGTACCAGAGGTAGACTGCGAGATAATGCTGATTTTATGTGTACAGCGTGTCGGGGAGAGCAGGTGGAGATTGTCAGGCATGAAAGGATTGAACTTGCTGGTGAAAATCTTGAGTGTGTGGAAGAGTTTTGTTATTTGGGAGACATGTTGTGTGCTGGAGGTGGGGCTGGTGCTAGCTCTGCAGCTAGGGTGAGAAGTGGTTGGAAGAAGTTCAGGGAGCTCTTGCCTTTCCTGACACTGAGAGGACTCTCCCTACGTGCTATGGGGTCTTTGTATGCAGCATGTGTTAGGAGTGTAATGCTGTATGGCAGCCAGACCTGGGCAGTAATGGAGGAGGATATTCGCAGGCTCAGACGTACAGAAATGACAATGATTAGGTGGATGTGTAGTGCGTCCCTGCGTGCAAGGTCGGGAGGGGCTGGGTTTACGATGGAAGAGTTGAGAGGTAGGATGGGACTGGAGTGTATTGGTGTTGAGATGAGGAGAGGTAGATTGAGATGGTCTGGGCATATGAAGAGGATGGGGGATGATAATTGGGTGAGGAAGGTGAGAAGTGTTAATATTGTGGGTGGGGTTATGAGGGGTAGACCGAGAAAGACATGGGACGAGGACATTAAGTGTGACCTCAGGGTTAAGGGACTGAACAGGGAGGCTGCAACAGATCGTGCAGCAGGGAGAGCTGCCATTAGGTGACCAAAGCCGACGCATGCAAGCATGTTGGAGCCTCTAAAAACGAAACGAAACGAAACGAAGCCATGGGAAGGAATTTGGCAACAAAAAATATGCAAAGTTTATACACCTACCGACAGCTAAACTTGATAAAATTTCAGTTTCGCCACTGGTTGGAATTTGGCAACTACCAATATGCAAAATTTATACAGCTGGTAATTTTACTCAACTTATTCATAGCTTTTGGTATTAAACTGGCTTCAAATCAACCGATTCCACCAGTAAATCATGCCATTCTCAGCTCTGCACAGCCAAATCATGACCCATTCACCTCACAGACCCCTCGTTGCTGGTCCATTTTTCTTCTTTACTCCAGCACCAGCCTCGTCCAGGGCAGCTGTAAATAAACATGTTACCCACATTACTACAGTCCGGAGTAAAATTTGGCCTCACATTTCACCACGATGTTTAGGCAGGGTGCTCCTGTGTTCACCGTATTTCCCTCATTAGTGATCTACCCGTAGTGTTCAGTGTCTTTTTCGTTACAAGGTGCATTAGGTCTCTTTGAAGGGGATTTGTTGCAGCTGCTGAAGAATCGGATCGTGATGCACAGGACACTCCCAGAATTCTTGGGTTTGGCTTAAAAGGAAGAACAGGGCTTGTGATGAATGCCTATCGACTACAGGGAGGGGGGAGGGACAGGAACGCAGTCAAATTACGCTTAGTCTTTTCCTTAAGTATAACAAGCACTCACCAAGCTTACATCCAGGATACTATTTATATGTGATGCTGGTCGAATAGGGACATGGGGTAAACAAACTTTGCCTACCAGTCTGGCCTGGTAATTTTGTTATTGCTTAGAAGTAACAGCAATCAATGGGAAAAAAAAACACTTCTCACTGTTATGAATGTTGTAGGATATTAATTTCCAGCAATCATGTTTAGCTGAGAAAAATATCCGGAAAGTCTGTTTAGCTGTGAATATCCGGCAATTCTGTATAGGTGGGAAGAAATATCCGGCAATTCTGTCTAGGTAAGAAGAATATCCGGCAATTCTGTTTAGCCGAGGAAATTTTTAAGTTGTAGTTGTTCTTGTGACCTCAGGCTCATCGAAACGTGAACCCAATGGACCGCAGGCTAAAGTTTCCCTCCTCCTGCATTCCACATCCCCCTTTCAAAGGACTGAGAGGAAAGTGAGGGGCGTTTGTATAAACTGGCATTGGAGCTGCCAGGCCACAGTGGTACCAGCATGAAAAGACATACAGACAGACACACAAAAATCTTACAGAAGTTTGAAGAATAGATAACGAAAGAACTGAAACATCTGAAACACGCACTAGCACAGATTGGGGTTTCTCCTGCATTTTGTCAGCTGTAGATTTTCTTCAGATGGAACCGGGAAGCGAGTTGTTTCGTTGACTGTCTCACTCCAACACCAAAACTCTAACAGCCTATAGGGTTAACAGGAAGTCAGAACAGTAAAAGTCAAACATCATAACTATGTGCAGTGATCACCATTTCGTATTACTGATGTACAAGAATATTTTTCAGGCTTACATCAGGAATTTTGTTCAGGCTAAAAATTTCTGCCAGATAACTGGGCTAATGTAAGCCTCCTATGACTCACTCACAGTTAAATAAAGTCTCTTCATGTTGGCTGGAACTGAGTACTAGAACTGTAATGGCCATGAGCGGCTTAACGTGGATATTCTTGTTTTCTGTTATCACTACAAAAGATAACGTCTCGAGAATGGTCCTGCTTTCTGTCATCAGTATCAGCGTCTCGAAAATAAGTCTTGTTTTTTGTAATTAATACAAAAAAATAACGTTTCATAAACATACGTAGCATACCTTAATTCGAATTCATATATGGAGATTTCCTAACACCTTTTCCTTTGCGACTGATTCTGCACATTACAATTCAATACTCTGTGTTACTGATGTAAACCGAGCTGATATTAACACGACATAAATAACATACAGTGGAGTGCTGAGGTGTAATATGCAAACAAAATCGCTAAGGATGAGGCGCTACGAAGCCTCCTATGTTACCTTAAATACAACCCCCTTTGCCATGGCGCCTATTGCTTAATTCTAACCACACTGACTATTATAATGCTCTGAATTTTATGGCCTCCACGTTCGTCCACCTCCAGTCTTTTTCCCCACAGTCATTCTCTCTCTCTCTCTCTCTCTCTCTCTCTCTCTCTCTCACACACACACACACACACCAAGTTTCATTGACACTAAAGCTTTTATACTGCATAAATTATGTAGCATTATATTTTCACAGTAATTCATAACCCAATGAAGGGAGCGCGGTAGCTCAGTGGTAGGGTGTCGGGCTCGTAATCGTGAGGTTGCGAGTTCGCGACCAGCCCGGTGGCTGCTGTGCTGGGAGGGGTAGCGCTTTCCTGTAACCCTAGTAGGCCTATATGATCTGATGAGGTCTAGCTCGGGGATTAATCCCCTTAACCCAATGAGCACTTTCTTATATCTTTAATCAGCTAATGTTTCATGGTTTCCATGTTCATCTGACTACACCTGGCCATCGACTGAGCTGGAAAAAAAAAAAAAATCCTACCATTCTGATTACCAAACTCCTTAATGTCATTTCTGTCCCTACTCAGTAACGAACACTTTCCCTCCTGTTAATTTCATTAACACTCTTTCAATAAACTTTTTGCAGTATTCATTATCGTCACTATTCCACCAATGCATCTGTCCAATATTTCCTGGCTTCAGCGGTTCATTTCCCCTCCCTCCCTGTTTTTTCCAGTCTTTCCCTGTGTGTAATGAGTCGGCAGCCATTTATCCATTCCCCTCACCTGGGCCGTATTAGCGGTGTCATGTCCATTAACCGGATTATCGAGGTGGCAGTTTCACAGGGACTCCCCCGGTGCTGGTCGTGTCACATTTTCTGTGTCGGCTCCACATTTCGCGTCAATGGCTTTACTTTCTCGGCTACGACAGTATCACATAGCCAGTTTAAAGACTTCAGAATTCTCGAGTTGCATACAGCCTTCATTAACACCACCATGAGAGGGTCACCACCATGAGAGGGTTAATGGTAACAGTATTATCACTCTGGTTCCTGTAACAAACTCAGCTGCATAAAATGGTCTGACGATAGATGGACATGAATACTTGAGTTGTCCCGACCATGTGAGGGTTAGAGGCAACAATACCAACACTCAAGTACTTTTATTCATTCTCAGATGGATAAATGCAGGGGTATCCGGCGCTGCCCAGTAAAACCCTATGATCGAGCATATCAACATTGCCTGGGACCCTAGATGGCCACTCTCTCTGTGGGAGAAGGCCCCCAAGGTCCCATTTTACCCACTGAAACTATGTTCCCCCTTGGGCCCATTTCCCCATGGATATATTCTCCATGGACCTATTCCTACCGTGGATCAATTTTGCCACTACCCACCTATCCCACCAATCCGTCCATCCATCCGTCTCGCTGCAGCTAATAATGATATGGTTGTAGAACTTAAAAAAAAAAAAAAAAGTAGCTGACTGCCATGTTTCCATCCTGCTGACTTGATTATTTCTAATTAGTTCCAATCTTGGCCATCAGGGGCGCCACTTTAGCAACTGTGGTGTACACAGATAAATTCCTCGTATACAGTAACACCAAGTATGGCATATTACAGAGTTTTATATACATTCCCCTTGATTTCCACAGAGGACACAGACAAACAGACAGACAGACAGACACACACACACACACACACACACACACACACACACACACACACACACGCAAACATTCTCGTATGTGTGTGTGTGTGTGTGTGTGTGTGTGTGTGTGTGTGTGTGTGTGTGTGTGTGTGTGTGTGTGTGTGTGTGTGTGTGTGTGTGTGTGTGTGTGTGTGTGTGTGTGTGTGTGTGTGTGTGTGTGTGTGTGTGTGTGTGTGTGTGTGTGTGTGTGTGTTTTCTAGCGGTAAGCGGAATATAATACTATAGTTTTACCAATCACGACATAGTTTACCACATCAATTAACACTTCAATACGACGACTTTGAATCTTTCATGTTAGTACTGTTTTCTCCAGACGATTTTATTCCACTTCCGAGAGAATTTTAAAACTGAAGAAATCAACAACAGACTTTACATAATCCCTTTCGTTACTAGGGGTTCACGTATACTGCATGAGTGTTGATTACCAAAATATATAAATAAATAAATAAAGTCATACATACAAAATAGACACGCATACATACATACATACACACAAACATATAAATAAAATATAAAAAACAAAAAGAAAACGATGTCAGCGTAAGAAAGAGCTTAAAGCCTTCAATCCTGGTACCTCTTGGTGGACGATTTGTCTGTTTTTCCCGGCTAACCCCAAAACAGCAAATATCACAAAGATTGGAAGGTTAAGACACGATCTCCATTCTCCCTTACAACTGGGCCCGTATTCTCGTCTTAAGAAAGCTCCCTAACATCTATTTCCCAGTGATTTATTACGTTTGGATTACACACTGATATCCTCTTCCGTGTTATTTAGATAATTCTAGTTTCATCATACTCTTCATAAATAACATACAAAGTTGTATTAACTGGTAATATCCAAAAATAAACCGCTAAACAAAAGGTGTTAGGAAGCCTCCTTAAGTGACGAAAAGGACCCTGCAGAGACGACCTATATTCCTATTTTACTCTGGCCAGCTATACCCTTTTCACTTTAACGTGGTAAAAAAATCGTCTTTCCGACTTAGTCACATTAACACTAAAATACAGTTAATCACGAAGAAGTGCTACAGAACAGATGTATAGCCGTGGCACTTTTTTTTTTTCCTCCCTACCACTGAGCTACTTCAAAAGGACGAAAATCTGGGCCAAGATGAAAAAGTATATTCATTTTTACACACACACAAAATCTACAGAGGTCTGAGGGATAAGGGAATGAAGGTTGTTAATAAGTTGGGAATGAAAGAAATTTACGGAGAGAGAATGGGGAATTAGTGAGAATGAGATGAGAGATAAAGAGGAGAAAGTTTGAGAAATGAGAGGATGCAGAGTGAGAAAGAGGAAGAGAGACGGAGGGGGGACAGAGTGAGAAAGAGAAAGAAAAGTGAGAAAGAAAAGAGTGAGAAATGAAGTGGGAAAGAAGAGGAAGAATGAGAAAGAGAAGGAAGAGTGATAAAGGAGATAACAAAAAACAAAGGGAAGAAAAAAAACGAAACAAGTGAAAAAGAAAAGAACAACTGAGAACAAAAGAGTGAGAAACAGGAGTGAGAGAAAAAGAAGAAGTAACAAAGAGCCAGAAGGAAGTGCCGAGAAAAAGACAGGAGGAGTTGTGACTGGATAGAATGAAAAGGGCAAGTGAAACCGAACATAAGAATAAGTAAGGAAAAGAGGAATGACTAACAGAAGATGAGTGAGAAAGATTATTAAAAAAAAAAGACTAACTGACAGAACAAAAAGAAGAGACAGTAAAATAACAAGCACAGCAAAACTGGGCAGCCCCACTACACAGGAGACTCTAAAACCTTGGCTTGTATTTTCATCCGCTAAGGAACCTCCCTAACATCTATTCCTTACCGATTTACTTTTGGATATGGCTGGCTAATATCGTTTTGTACGTTATTCATGTTGAGTATGATGATATTAGAATGATTCAATTAACACAGAATAAGATAGTAAGATGTAATAAGCAAAATAAGTAGCTTGGTAAGTGGTGCTAGGGAGCCTCACTAACCCACGAAAATACGGGTCCTAGAAACTCACAGCAAAGTAAAATACCATACTTGACCCAAATACGTTCTCTTGAAAATACCGTAGTAAGCCCTAAATATTCTTCTCCAATGTTTTCTTATCGAATCAATTCCATCACATTTTGGGAAAAAGGCTGCGCCCTGACCACTCCCAGGGAACTGTGGAGTGGGAAAAAGAGTTGTGAGATAGAAAAGATTGGGAGGGAAAAAGAATTAGGAGAACAAAATGCGAACTAGGGAAAATGGAAATGCCAGAGAGAGAGAAAGAGAGAGAGAGAGAACCTTCATGGACAGCATCCGGTTAGGCGGTCTTATCCTACCAGAGCACCAAGAGTCTAATTATTTACATGGTTACAACCTAATGTAGTGACTGATTTCCTGGGTTACAGGAAAACATCTATTTATCTATCTATTGCCAGACGCCTCAATCCCGTTTGGGGTGGCCACAAACAAATCGCCTCCAAGTCGCCCTGTCCCCCGCCATTTTACTGCCCTGCTCCCAACTCACACACCCCTCTCTCATATACCTCTCCACCCCATCCCTCCATCTCATCCTCGGCCTCCCCCTCCCTCTTCCCCCCTCCACCTCACTCACATACACTCTCTTCGTCAGTCTTTCACCCTCCATCCTCTCCACGTGGCCAAACCATCTCAGTGTGTACCTCATAACGCTTCCTATCACATCCACAGCCACACCACAACACTCCTTTATATCCTCATTCGTCAGCCTGTCTCTCCATGTGACTCCACAGGCTCCTCTTAAATAACTCATTTCCACTGCTCTCACTCTTGACTTGTGTCCTTCCAACAACGTCCAAGCTTCACTTCCATACGTTAGAGTCGGTATCACAATACTGTCATGCAGTAACTTTTTCACTTCCATGCTCACTTCCCTGTTTCTTATCACTGCTTTCAAAGAACCAGCAACCTTTCTTCCCTGATGTACCCTTTCACGCACTTCACCCTCCAAATCTCCATCCTTACTCATCACACTACCCAAGTACTTAAACGTACTCACATATTCCAATTCCTCACCATCCAACCTCGTTGTACATTCACTGACTTCACCTCTCTCAGAGACCATCACTTTACTCTTCCCTACATTCACCTTTAGATTCCATTTCTTACACACTTTCCCAAACTCATCCACCAAGCCTTGCAGCTCCCCTTCGTCTTCACTCTACAACATAGTATCATCTGCAAACAACAGTGCAGGGAGTTTTCAAACACTATCCTCTCTCACCAGGGCCACTCCAACATCCACTACCCTACCTTGTACCTCTTTTATTACCCCATCCATGTACAGATTGAACAACCATGGAGACATGACACATCCCTGTTTCAACCCAACTTTCAAAGAGAAAAATTCACTTAGTTCACCATCCACACGCACTGCAGCCTTCGCACCATCGTAGATACTCTTCACAGCATTCAACAACTTCCCATCTACTCCATATATTCTTAACACTTTCCACAATCCTTGTCTATCCACCCTGTCATATGGTTTCTCCAAATCCATGAAAGCCGCATACAACTTCTTTCCCTTCTCTAGAAACTTTTCCACTAAAGACATATGGCTTGATAATATACAGTCACTGGAAGCTACACAATCCACTGAGTGAATGGAGAGCGCCCCTACCTTCCACATACACAAGTGATAATAATAACAGGAACATTATCATCATCATCATCATCGTCCTCGTCGTCATCGTTATCGCCAGCATCATCATCATCGTCAGCAGCAGCAGCAGCAGCAGCAGCAGCAACAATAGCAGCAGCAGCAGCAGCAGGAACAACAATAGCAGCAGCAGCAGCAGCAACAACAACAACAACAACAAACAACAATAATAATAAATAAATAAATAATAATAATAATAATATTACTGTGGGGTGTAGTTTTAAGACCAGACTATGGATATCAAACACTACAAAACACACTGCAAAAGTGGAAATGTAATAATACCAAGATTAATGTTACCTTATATAACGTAAGCATAATGCATTACAAGAGTAATTTGTAATAATAATATAATACACTGGTAATCTGTTCTATCTCAAGGCCGGAAATGAGATGGCTTGTTTCCAGACTGACAGAAGGAGGTCTAACTAATTTCCAATAGTTAGGCAGCACAAAGACCAAGATTAGGCTCTTCATAAAGCTAAGGAGGCAGGTCTTTGGCGCCACTAATTAGGGCGGGAGGACGCTGCTGGTTGCCTGGAATCCCGTATTTTTCCAGGATCTTAAACTTTATTTCACAAATGAAAAGGAAAATACGATTGCCAAGTGAACCACAAGCCTGTTTATGTAGGAACGTATGACAAGATGCAAAGTCGGAAGGTGATAAATATAGGAGAGTTATTTATAAGGCTGACAAGACCCATATCCCTGCCTCCTACACTAATACTGAGGCGAAATGGAGTAGAGGAATCCATGTGTACCCGGAAAAAGAATTTAGGGAAAGACTGATGGTGAGTGGTGCACGAAAATTATATAAATTCGAGTATTATCCTGCATTAGCAAAAATATATATTATTACTGAAACGAAAGGGAAAGTGGGAAATTCTAGTAAGGTTGGAACGTGGAGAGATCCAGTAATATATGAAAAGATGCAGTGTCGATGTGTGTTTAAAACAGTGGGTCATGTGGGATCCATTTTTTCTCCTGCCTTTCAATACTGCTTAAAACTAAAATGGAAACAGGATTGCCTATTGGCGGTGACAATAGGGAAAAAAATTGTATATAAAGAGATGCAGTGCTACGAGATATGTATGATTAACTACATTTCCCGTTATTCAAACATTCTTACTGAAGTGAACAGGAAAATACAATTGCCTACACTTCTTTTACTGAAATCTGGCCCAGATTCTCGTCGATTTAAAGCTTATTTCACATATCTAAGTGGTTGAAAACGACAGTGCTGTGGCTCTTAACTGTCTCCATAACACTTCTTCGTGACCAGGATTACATTCACGTGTTAATCTTTATTACAACTCATCAAGAGAGAGAGAGAGACAGAGACAGACAGAGAGAGACAGAGAGAAAGAGAGAGAGCGCTTTTAGGCCAAGTTAGTGTAAACCGAGCAGTGACATAATTAAAAAAAAAAAAAAAACTCAGGCATATAAGTAACGATATGTTGTTAAGAGGATACTTACATTAAATAAAACTGTGGTATTTTTCCTGTATTTCTAAAATTTTTGCTAAAAAAAAAAAAAAAAGATTGTCTAAAGTGGTACCGGTAACATAAAAACAAAAAAGTCTCAAGGTGAGTTAGGTAAATTATACGGTTTCTAGCTTTTTTTTTGCTTTTTTAACACTCTTACGGTGAAAAAAAAAAAAAATATGGCTGCCTTAACCACTTCATCTCGACAATGTACTTTTACCTTCTTGGTGAGGCCAGATTATTGTTTTCGGTTTGAGGGATTACCTTAATAGAGAAACTGGTGAAGGCTGTATGTAACCTCTCCAGTTAGAAATGTAATCCCTTCAATTAGATATGCAATCCATCCAGTTAGAAATGTAATCCCTCCTGTTAGAAATATAATCCCTCCAGTTAGAAGTATAATCCCTCCTGTTAGAAATATAATCCCTTCAATTAGAAATGCAATCCCTCCTGTTAGAAATATAATCCCTCCTGTTAGAAATATAATCCCTCCTGTTAGAAATATAATCCCTCCTGTTAGAAATATGATCCCTCCAGTTAGAAATGTAATCCCTCCAGTTAGAAATGTAATCCCTCCAGTTAGAAACGTAATCCCTCCAGTTACGAATGTAATCCTTCCAGTTACAAATGTAAACCTTCCAGTAAAAAATTTAATCCTTCCAGTAAGAAATGTAATCCCTCCACGTAGAACAGTGCATTAAAAACTGAATAAAACCGTTTGGATATAAGAAAACCTATATATGAAAACAGGTCATCATGCTGGAAGGATTAATGGAGGATTTTTTTTAACCACACCAATGTCAATGTGTAGCTGAAAAAAATCGTCCAGAGAAAGTAATCTGATATAATGGGTGATTTACTACTCTGAGGTAGCAGTATAAAGCCAATAAATCCCTTACTGATGTCCGGATTTATATGACTCTCTGTACTCACTAAATTCTGTAAAATTCAGTCTGTGTCAGTCACATGTTGCATTTTAGGACCTCCTTTGACATGTGGAGTAAAAGCAGATACATACTAAAAAATGCTGTTCTTCCTCCACCGAGGGGCAGAGAAGACATCACTTCCGGATTCTCGTTGGTTAAGGAAGCTCCCTAGCACCTTTTCCTTTGTGATTTATTTTCGGCTACGGCTGGTTACTATCATACTTTGTATGTTATTTATGTTGAGTGTCGAGGCATTTTAATGTTTCATATGACACAGAAGAGGATAGCAAAAGGTAATAAACAGAATAAATCACTTAGAAAGAGGTGTTAGGGAGTTTCCTTAACCGACAATAATACGGGCTTTGTCACCTGCACTGATTCAATGATCGTATATATATATATTTTTTAAATAACTGCCAGGTTTTTAGTGCATCTGATTTAATTTTACAATTTTATCTTCTGGTTAACGTGTCATCTTAAGGGGAAAGGGGACACACACACTCACTCACTCACTCACACACACACACACACACACACACACACACACACACACACACACACACAAGCTTCGCACAGGCTATTTGTCCGGTTAAAAGAAAACATTATGAAGGAGAATAAAGCCATCCCAGTGGAGGAGGCTTAAAACCTTGATAATGTGGAAGACAGAGTTCAGTTATGCTTAGAGTTATGTTAGAGTTATGCTCAGAGTTATGTTTGGAGTTATGTTTAGAGTAATGTTTAGTTACGATTAGTTTTATGCTTAGAGTTATGTTTGGAGTTCTGTATAGAGTTATGATTGGATTTATGCTTACAGTTATATTTGGAGTTGTGTTTAGAGTTATGTTTAGAGTTATGCTTGGTTATGTTTAGAGTTATGATTTGATTTATGCTTAGAGTTATGATTGCATTTGTGCTTTGAGTTATGTTTAGAGTTATGCTTAGAGTTATGTTCAGAGTTACGCCTGGAGTTATGCTTAGAGTTATCCTTAGAATAATGCTTAGAGGTAAATGTTGCTTTCAGTACCTGGTGTAAGAGTGCATAATTTGTAATGGAGTGAAGAAAGTAACAAATTTCACACAAATCAGTTCCTTGAAAGCGAAAAATAACGAAAAATTCTTCGGATTTAGAACAGTGATTCACCCAATATCAAAACATGTAGGTGGCCTGAAGGGGTTAATGGAGGCTGGATCTAACTCCTTCACTTCTAAAAGCCAATCTAAAGGTAAATGAAATCGTCCTGAGTCAGTATGAGAAAAAAAAAAAACTTAATTAGGGTGCTTCCTCAGTGCCCTGACCTCCTGGCTTTTTGGATTTCTATAACACTACACTACTTTGATTAAATTCCTCATCATCTGGAAATCTTACACCTCCTGTTCTTACCAACTTGCTGGAAAATAAATAAACATCGTTAAAAAAAAAAATAGAGTCTAAATCCGGTGACGTCCTCTTTTCTTAATTTTTTACTGGATTCTTGTGGCTACCCCCGAAATTTACTCCAAGGCATCTTATACTGAAAGTCTGCTGAGGCTGCATCTATCTCACCCCCTTCAGTTTCAAAAATTTATCCTAAAATAAATAAACCTGTCAGATGGTAAAATAAAATGAAAAAATCCTCCGGTCCGTTTGGGTAACACTCTCCCTTAACCGATTCATTGTAAGAATCTGGACTTTTTCACGTTTTTCCCCCAGGTTTATTCTTACCACCGTCATATGATTTTCTCTGGGATAGAAAGGGGTTCAGGCAGTGCAGGCGTTTACGCTCACACGACCAGCTTCCATACCTAAGCTGAACGAAACCAACAAGTGATAGCAAGAACTGTGTTGAATAAAGTCATCACACACACACACACACACACACACACACACACACACACACACACACACACACACACACACACAGGTATATAATCAGCCATCCCTTCTTCAACCAACTCATCCTCAAAATGCTGGTGAACTTACAATGAAATTGCGCTAAAAGTTAAAAATGGGTCATCAGTCGAAAACTTTGCAAGGGATTATTGGAGATTTTTGGTAAAAGTTTGTCGGGGCGAGTGAAGGTAAGTACGAATTTTCAAGGTTCTAAGGTCAAGGCTGGAACAGGTCAAAGATTACGTTTTATCAATTTAACATGACCCAGATTTTCGTCCTTTTGTAGCTGATTTCGCTTTGACCAGTGACAGAAAAAAATATTACAGTTCTGCACCCTTACCACAGCAAGCATCTTACTCTATTATTAACCTGTTTTTACAACTCGGCGTTCTAGATGGAAAGACGGCAATTACGAAAAGTCAAGTGAAGAGTATACGCCACGTTAAAATGAAAACAGTATCAAAAACAGGCACAGGGATCCAGACAACTTTTTTTCTTCTGGCTCTATTGTAATCATGTTCAGGGTGTTATAAAATCCGTCATCCGAGTGAAGGGGTGAGGACGGTGCCGTACGCAAAAAGCTTTGAATCCTTCATGGGAGACGGGAACAGTAAATTTCGGCTACAAGTCTCCTATCAACGAGTGGGTTCCATCCCATAGTGGACCTGATGTGGACTGTGTGTGTGTGTGTGTGTGTGTGTGTGTGTGTGTGTGTGTGTGTGTGTGTGTGTGTGTGTGTGTGTGTGTGTGTGTGTGTGTGTGTGTGTGTGTGTGTGTGTGTGTGTGTGTGTGTGTGTGTGTGTGTGTGTGTGTGTGTGTTTTCGCTGCTTGGGGAGACTCCCAAGTACTTTTTCCTCAACACTTTTCTTTTGCACATTTCTCGCTTTTTATTTTGTGTGTTTTTTATCATGAAAGCTGGTGCTAGGGCGGTACGCTTTCATGTGGTGACGCTGATACAACCGCGCGACTCCACCGTTCGGTTATACAAACGTTCCTCATCGCCCTCCCTATTCTCTCAAAACCTCTCAAGATGAGGATGGTGGACTGCGGGAGAAGGGCAACTTTAATCTGCAGTCCACTGGGTTCAAATTTCAGATGAGCCTGGGGCTGCAACTAATATTACTTCCGTACTATATTAATGTTGTCTCTAAATACTGCAAAGATATAAACAGCACACAAGAGAACAAGACGGATTAATACCGAAAGTAAATCGGTAAGTGAGAGGTGATGGGAGAAAAAGAAAGCTGCAAAACCCACAAGAACACATCTCTTTGTGACTGGAGATTTCTTAACACCAACTTTTAGCGACCTATTCTGTTTATTACGTCTTAATAACCCACTGTGTTTCACTGATTCCTACTATGTTGATACTAAAATGATGTAAATAATATAAGAGGGTGTTAATGAGTAATATGCAACATTTACAGCAAGGGCAGCTGTGCTACCAAGCATCCTCTACCGTCTTCATTAAGCTATAGATGCTGAACGTTTTTTACATCTGTAGATCTGTTTATCTATCTGACTGCCTATCTATATCTATTTACCTATTGATTTATCTCTTGGGAAGAAACAACACAGAACATTATTGAGATTCCTTCGTGGCGTGGTAGGAACGGTACAATAGGACTTCCTCTCTGGCGACAAAACGATTCTCTCTCTCTCTCTCTCTCTCTCTCTCTCTCTCTCTCTCTCTCTCTCTCTCCACACAGCAGGGACGATGGCAATTTAGAAAACTTAACCAATACGCGGGCGACACCACTCGATCACGTCACTACATAAATTGCCACCCATATGACCACGCCACAAAATTCCCCTCTTGCTTGGCCGTGTGTGTGTGTGTGTGTGTGTGTGTGTGTGTGTGTGTGTGTTAAAATACACTCACGTCACCCTCTTACTCGGTTAGGGCACATTCCTCTTTCTCCCTATCGATCGTCATCGTCATTATCATCATCACCATCGTCGTCATCATAATTATCAGTTATCATCATTGTCATTATCATCTCCGTTCCGGTACCTTTAATAAACTGCTGTCAGTCGTTTACCTGGCTATATTTTCTCTCATTATCGTTCGTCATCATCATCGCCACGCTCATCTTCAGCATCCTTTATAAATTCTTGCCCCTCGTTCAGCTAGGGCACATTTCTTTCTCATGATCGTTCCTCATGGTCATCATCACAGTCGTCATCACTATCCTCATCGTCATAAACTCACACTTTTCTTGTCTAAGGGACGCTTCTCCTTTTTATTTTTTTTTTAAATAACAGACCAGAGGAAGGAAAAACGAATAAAAAAAAAATAATCCATACACCAGATTACTGGGGTCCTCTGTTCATAAAATATCTGTAACAGTTAGACTTGAACAGCTGTAGGTTGAAGTTTGGAGGGAAACATCTCTGGGGAAGCGAGTTCCAAAGATATGCAGTTCGGGGAATGAAAGAATTCTGATAGGCAGAAGTTCTGCAATATGGCTTGTCATCGTCATCATCATCGCCATCACCATCATTACCCTACCATCATCATCACCTAAATAAAATATCCTTATGCTCTTAAAAATACGACAAGTATACACACACGGAACAAGTTAATCGGAAATATTTTCAAACGCCCTATCCACTGTTTCAAAATACAATGAAGCCTACATATCGGGCATCTACTTGACTTTTAACACTTAGATTTCTGTTAAGAGGAGGCGGTGTCCCCGAGTCCGTAGAAAGGTGGTCTACTGTTCCAGTGGTTCTAATCCCGACTGAGGCAGAGAACAGCTTAAAGGATATGAATTTCTTAAATGGAAACTGATGACCTACCAAAGACCCGCCGTCATCTCATAAAAACTTTCCCTCTGATACTGATACACCAGTCCTGTATGAGACAGCCCTAGCAAGTAATCATTATGAACGGTGGATGTTAGCGCCTAAGTGGTGACATGTGTAGGTGCATGTTACGTTGGAGGACTGCTGGGGCCTCAGGGAACGGTTTGTTAAGCCTAAACCCAGAGTTGGACGCATAAAAAAAAAGTACTTTCTCTCAGCAGAATAAAATCATCTGATGTTAACTGAAATGGAAAGCAAACCCAACAATGAATGAGTTAATAGCACAAGTAGTAACACCTAAGCTCTTCTGACTCACCCTCAGCTGAATAAAATCGTCTGGCGTAAGTTGGAATAGAAGAGCTGTCCTGACCATGAGACGGTTGATACCGGAATGGAGGAGCAGAGGTGCCCCAGTCAAGAATGAATTAACTGCACTATACTCGTTTTAACCTAACTTGGCCTGAAACTGACATTTCTTCATTTTGAATGCTGAGTTTTAGCGACAGATTATGTTAGTTATGAAGAAGTGCTGTGAAAAGGATACTGCAGACCCGCATTATCGTCTTTTTCTGCTAATGAGTTTCGTGAAATAGGTTGCAAAAAATGAAAATATGGGCCAAGTTAAAGTGAATGAACTATACTCTCTTTAACCTGACCTATAACTGCCTCCTCTCCATCTTGAATGCTGGGTTGTAACAAGTCATCAGCACTGGAACATGATGTTAGTCACAGAGAAGTGCTATGAAGAGCTATTGCGTTGTCTTTTTCCCGCCCACTAAGCTACATGAAAAAAGCTGTAAGGACAAAAATCTGAGCCAAGTTTAGGTGAAAAGGGTATAGAGTCTTAGGCGCCTATGTTCACTCCTTTTGTGTGGAACTAGAGGACAAATATACTTTTTTTTTTTTTTTTTTTTTTTTCCCCGGAACATCTCATCATATTCCCACTTGAGTTGAAAAAAAATCGTCTTGCAGCACAAAAAAAAAGAAAGTAAATAAATAAATGAATAAATAAATAAACGGCGTCCTTGAGCTTCAGAGGAACAATACGTGAATTACTGAAGCGTGTTTAGCTAAGATTGTTAATGCCATTCATCTCAGCTGATGGCCGACTGTTGTCATACTGAAAGGTAAATTTCAGTGTTGTAGGTCTCGAGACCTGTTTGGTGTGGTCTTGGTCTTGATCTTGGTCTCGAAGCTTCTGATCTCGGAGTTTTGGCTCGAGATAAGGTCGAGAACAGTATTACAAAGTGCATCGCCGCATGGGGAAGGTCGGAATTTATGATCTTACACGGAGAAAAACCATGGCTGATTCGATTCACGGCGCGCCATACAGCGTTGTACTGTCTATAGATACTGCCTGGCTAGCGCTACAGTGATGATGCATGAGCTGAGCCCTGCAAGTGCCGACAGAGTGCATGCGAGTCGAGAGAGCATGCATGACGTGGCCATTCTCGCAGTGACAATCTCCGTTTGCACGCACGCATGTTTACAGCTCTGTTCACCTCCGTGTACTTGATATACGTGTATGCTGTATGCAATCCCCGAATCCTTCGTACACGTATACCACAGGTTTAGCTAGTTTGCTCGGAAAATGTAACCACAAAAATTTCTAATTTCCCATGTTTGTTTCTTCACGCCAATGAAGCAATGAAATCGGAAATATTTTACCTAGATGTTCAGTTGTTCAGATATATTAAATTTTGTAAATATATTTCCTCCCTTACAGGCGTAGCCAGGATTTTGGAGCAATGGAGACCAAGTCAAACGTCAGTGGCTTCCAACCTTTCGAGTTATGACCCTTCAGAGCTTCCAAATGGCTATCACGGAGGCCTGCAGTGACTTCTGTGACCTTTTTAGAATAAATTAGAATATTTTCTAGTGTTTCACAGCCACCCTTGCATTTCATACAACTTATTCACCTATGAGCGGGGGGCTATGGCCATGTGGCCCAGTGGCGTTTCTAGCCCCATTAAAGTGGGGGGGGGGGCATCTGGGGGCCGATAAATCATCTGTGGTAGACAGATGGGCAGTGAACAGACTCGAATGAGGACCCCTTTCAAGGGGAAAAGTTTGTGAAAACTGTTCTCTTAAACAAATGGTGGGTACGACCGTAAGAAGTATTTGGAGCACTTATTAAAGTAAAATATATATTTTATATTTATGAGGATTTTTTGCTTCCCACCTCTGTATCCCTAAACCCCTTCGGTCTCATGTGTAATTATCCTGAAAAATAGGTTGTCCCCCTCGACTGTTCACGAGAAACGAAAGATGAATATGCTGTGTATGGAACGTTTGGGCACGGGTAAAGGTCGGAGAGAGGTGCGAATATTAGTCTTCCGAAAAGCAGCTTTCACATGAGGAAGATACAGCTATCCATGAGTACGATGGCACTGACAAAGTATGCAACACCATACATTATAACTTCAAAACCGTACTTCAAAAGTTTAAAAACTTAAAAAACTTTCAAAAGCCGTAACATCGGTGTGCAGGGCCGTATAGAGCTGTGACCGCGCCCTGGAGTGCCTGGAAAACGTTTGACACGGGCCAGAAAAAGAAGCAAAATTGTCACAGTCCTGGTGTGGGCCCTGGTCCCTCCATGCTCTTGAGTTTTGGCCGGGGAATTATCCCCATTGCCCTCTTCTCTCTTTCATTCTTCTTAGTAATTGCCTTCCCGGAAACTACTCGACCTCATTCAACTCATGTGCGATAATCAAATTCGTTTAAAAGGTGTTGAGTATTGCATCGATACATAACCTGCAACTGGGTGACTGGGGATAGTGCACTCACTCGGGGGGCCGAGACGTCGGTGAAAACTGATCAGCAGTGCAGCACCTGCAGGTTGCAGCTACTTTTCATTCATTCAGCAGACACATAACTTCTTGGTCTTGGTCTTGGTCTTGATCTTGGTCTCGGAGGGTATGGTCTTGGTCTTGGTCTCGAGGTGCCTGGTCTTGACTACAACACTGGTAAATCTGACTAGTAACCGAGGGGTCTCATTCCTGCCTAATAATAATGGCTCTGAAGAGTTGGGAGGAAGGACGGGACTTGACTGCATTAGTGTTGTGATGAGGAGGGACAGACTGAGATGGTTTGGCCGTACTGAGAGGATGGAAGATGACAACTGGGAGCGGAAAGTGAGAGGTGTGAATGCCGAGGGTTGGGTTGCGAGAGGAAGACCGTAAAAGACATGGAACGAGATCACAGAGCGTAACCTCTGGGATAACGAACTAAATAGGGAGGCTGCCAGAGACAGAGGAGTGTGGGGAGCTTCCAATAGGTGACCAGGGCCGACGCATGCAAATATGCTGAAGCCTTTATAAACGAAGCGAAACGAAACGATCTAATGTTACGCAAATGTGATCTAGTATTCGAGCTGTGGAAATGGCTCAGTTCCGTCAGATGAAAACAAACCTGTTATAGGAGAATCTAATATAACTCAAGTCAATATCTTAACTTCACCAATCTGGTGAGGGATTTTATCATTTACTCTTACTACCTTCAGATGACATAATTCAACTTAGGGCGAACCTCTAGTCGTGAAGGAGGTAATTAAGGCTGTTAGACTAATATTTCAGAATATGCTCGTCTGTTGGATAGAGTAAAATTAAAAACGCATCATCAAAGTGAAGGGGTTCAGGGAAAAACTGGATTACGATGATGGTGCATAGCAGTAGTAGGTGGGAAGAGAGAGAGAGAGAGAGAGAGAGAGAGAGAGAGAGAGAGAGAGAGAGAGAGAGAGATTTCCATTAACTGTATTCTTGCTATCTTCAGACGATTTTATTCAGAGTAGGACAATGTTTTCAAACTGGAGGGGTTGACAAACTTGAAGACCGCCTTGGCTAATATGTGACCGTAAATTTGAATAAAATAATAAAATGAAAAAATAAATCATCCAACTGAATGGATAAGTGAAGAACAGTATTGGGAATATGGTAGCTATTGCCCTTGGTTAATCAGAAACGTGAACCCAGTGGACTGCAGGATGGAAATGCCCCTTTTTGGCAGTCGACCATCCTCCATTCTCTCTCTCTCTCTCTCTCTCTCTCTCTCTCGTTTGTGTAACTGGTTAGCTCCACCTCCCAGTCATATTAATGCCACCACGTAAAGGCGTCCCTCTCCAGCACCTGGGATTATAGTAAACAGGGATAACAGGTAAAAACAACGTTCTAATTAGGTTAATACGAGATCTGTTTAAGACGGATACAGGGCACAACACCGAATTCGGACAGGCGGGGTCAGTCCGAAAACATCACTGGTATCCGCTGGGGCCCCTGGGATGTAGTGGGACTCGTCAACAGGATCCCATAATCTGTTTAAGAGGGCCACTGTTGGTATCATGACTGTTGACGCAGAGGGTGAGGTGGACTGGTGAGGGACGTGGTGAGGAAATGGAGGGATGGGAGGTTAACCGGTGAGAAATGAGGGAGACTGTGAGGTCAAATGACGATCACCGGGGTGCTGCGGGATACATTATGCCAAAGTAGGAAAGGGAGGTGCTTGATGAGGCATGGGAGGAAGGTGAGCTGGGGAGAGAAAGGAGGTGAGCTAGGGAGAGGGAGGGAGGTGAGCTAGGGAGAGGGAGGGAGGTGAGCTGGCGAGAGGGAGAGAGGGAGGTGAGCTGGCGAGAGGGAGAGAGGGAGGTGAGCTGGTGAAAGGGAATGAGGTGAGCTCGTTAGAGGGAGGGAGGGAGGTGGTGATGGATGAGAGATGGGATATAGAGGTACAATACCTGTCGACGAGATCCGATAATCTGGTGAAGAGGATTGCTTTAAGTACGATTAATGCTAATGGAATAAGGCCAGTGATGTAAGGGGAATAAAGTGAGGAAGGTTGGAGAATGGAGGGAGTGAAGTGAAGTGGTGAAGGAGGGAAGTGAAGCGGTGAAGGAGGGAAATGGTGAGGGAGGGAAGTGACATGGTGAGGAAGTGAAGTGGTGTGGGAGGGAAGAGGTAGGGGAGGGAAGTGAAGTGGTGAGTGAGGAAAGTGAAGTAGTGCGGAAGGGAAGAGGTGAGGGATAGAAGTGAAGGGGTGAGAAGAAAGTGAAATGGTGAGGAAGGAAAGTGAAGTGGAGAGAGAGGGGAGGGTGAAGAGTGAAGTGGTGAGGGAGTGGAAGGTGGAGATTGTTGAGGGTAGGGATACAGAGGCACCTATTGACAGGATCAGATAATCTGCCTGGGGATTCACTGATAGCAGGATGAATGTTAAGATGGGCGGCGCGGCGGATGCTGAACTGAACTGCAGAGGGTACAATGATAACAGGCAATTCCGTATCATCAGCTTCATGAGTAGGGGCCCGAGGCTAGGCTTCGGTAGTCCAATACATTTAAGTGTAGATGGCCAGCACACTTCCCCTGATGGCATTAGGAAGGCTCACTGAAACACTTCCATTCTTTTCTTTGGATTGGGTCTATGCAAGGCGTTCACTCCGACTAGGGAGTTCCAACCACGAGACCATCAGTGAAGATGATGGGATTACGCGGTGATCAAAGAAGATATGACTGAGATTTGATGACGTGACAATTTGACTAAGATGAGACGACGAATAAAGAGAAGAAGCCGAAACGAAACTGAGTAGCAGGAACCGGCATCACAAGCTATAACTCACTCATTTCTCACTCTGGCTGGGCAATTTAAACCCTTAAATCTCCCAGTGTTAAATGACCACAATGGAAGGAAATAACAAAGAAAATCGACCAAAGGAAAACTGACAAATAATTATGAATATAAAAACAAAGCATAATAATAAAAAGGGGGAGAATGGAACAAAAATGGAAAAGGAAAAACTCAGACTTAAAACAGCAAAAAAGCTAAAAAATAAGCAACACCCACAAAAAGGAAAAGCATTAAGTTTAGGAAAACAAAACGGAAAACTAAGAGAAAAAAAGATAATAAAAAGGGGAAAAAAGGACAGTCTAACAAGTATGTCGCAAACGAAGGAACAGAAACAGAAAAGAACAAAGGAATAGAAAGAAAATATCAGTAAAAAAGACAGAAAAATAACATTACTGGGAAAAAAGTATGATGAAAAAGTGTAGGAAAAAAGTGTGTAGTGGTGGGCAACAGGGATTACTGAGGATTAGTGAAAGTGTGTCAGAAGTCACGGGCGCTCTGCTTTCGTCGATAGTGGTGGTGGTGGTGCAAGGACCATCACCACCACTAGCACCATCACCATCACCATCACCATCAACCACTAGCACCATTACTATCACCATTATCACAGCACCATCATTTATCACGATATAAACATCGATGGTCAACAGAACCACTATCATCACCATTACTAGCACCGGGAGTTACTAGCACTAGCAGTCATTAACATCAATACTGTCACTATCACTACTATCACCATCATCACTGTAACAACGATCATCATCACCAACAAAACTGTAGTATCATCCACTACAACCAGCAGATAATTTCAGTTACACCACCACTGTCAGCAACAATAACTATCACCATCATTTATCATCATCACTATCACTGTACTTCATTTAATATGACCCAAACTTTCATCCTACAGCAGCTTATTTCACGTAGCTCAGTGGCAGAAAAAGACGATACTACTGCTATACATCCTTTCACAGCACTACTTCGTGACCAGTACCACCTTCAAGTGATAAACTATTGCTACAACTCTGCACTGAAGATGGAGAGGTGGCAATTTCAGGCCAAGTTACAGTAAAAAGAGTATAGCACCAATAGCTACCATCACCATCATCACAAACATCATCTTTATCACCACTTTCACCATCCTTGTCAAAGTCTCGGCCGTTGTGTTGTCTTGGCTCGACTGGGATGGTGGCGGTGGTGACAGTGTTTGGTGCAAGGACTGTCACCACCACTGCTAAACTTTTTTAAACATTAACTTGGCATAAAGCTGCCATCTCTCCTTTTTGACTGCTGAGTAGTAGCAAATGAATTACCGGCAGAAGTAGAGTATGATAGTCATGGAGAAGTGCTATGGATCAGCGTGTAGAACCGACGTACTGTCTTATTTTCCAATCAACCATGTGAAATGAAATCCATTTAAAGTGTGAAGTGTACC
>NC_136954.1:22795950-22828450 GCF_032717465.1 Coenobita brevimanus | reverse complement strand
ATAGTCAGAAATCTTGATGATCGAACTCACGTAGGTAGAGCTGTCACTCCTACTGAGCTGTTCCAACCACTACATCAGAAAACAGCAGTGTGTGTGTGTGTGTGTGTGTGTGTGTGTGTGTGTGTGTGTGTGTGTGTGTGTGTGTGTGTGTGTGTGTGTGTGTGTGTGTGTGTGTGTGTGTGTGTGTGTGTGTGTGTGTGTGTGTGTGTGTGTGTGTGTGTGTGTGTGTGTGTGTGTGTGTGTGAGAGAGAGAGAGAGAGAGAGAGAGAGAGAGAGAGAGAGAGAGAGAGAGAGAGAGAGGAACTACTGAATGGAAGGAGAGAAACGTAAAAATATCACTTCTTCTCCCCCCTCAGAAGCAGCGACATAGTCAGGAAAATAAAGAACAAACACGAGAAGGAATGTCAGCAATATGAAAAGAAGGAATAAAGGAAGGAGGGGAAGATGGAAAGAAGGTTTAATAAAAGACAGAAGGAACAGAGACGAGTAAAAATCTCTCTCTCTCTCTCTCTCTCTCTCCTTTTTCTTTTCGTCCTTCCCTTCTTTTCTTATTGATTTATCTTCTTTTCCTCGCTTTTCTCTCATTCTCCATTCCTTTAGTCCTTCTTTCTTCTCCCTCACTTTTCTCTCTTTATCCTTCCTTTCCCTCCTCCTTCTCTTCTCCCTCCATTTTCTCTCCCTTTTTCCAGTCTTTCGTCTCTCTTCACCTCTCCTCCCTGTACTTACCTCCCCTCCTCCATCTTCTCTGGACCCTGGAGGCCCTTGTAAAAAAAAAAATACCGCTCTGTTTTGGCGTTACTTCTTTTTTCACTGCTCCTTTTCCTGACTTTCTTACATCACGGTTGTATTTTACTTCTCTCCCTGTTTTCCTCTTTCCTCTCTCTATTTTCCCTCCTCTACATATCTTTCTCTCTGTAATTTTCCCTTTTCCTTTTTCCTCTCACAACCTTCTCTCCTTTAAACATATCCAGTCATGCACTTCCTCTTTGTCTCTTCATTTCTGCCCGTTTCATATCTCTCTCCCTCTAGTGCAGGGGTTCCCAACCTTTATTTACCCATTACCCCATTTTCCACACCTCCCTTCACTCATTACCCCTCATTGCTTATGTTTCCACAATTGCATTTTAGCTGCTTAACATTTTGATGCCTAGATTTTAGTTTGAATGTAGGACTTAATTAAAGGTTAGGCTAAAACCAAGAGAGTTATTGCAAGGAGTAATTTGAAGGGAGAAACCTGTACTGTACACAGGAAAAATCATCTGGTAAATTACCAATATGCTGGGAATCGAACCAGGGACTCTCAGATGAGAGCCAGGCAGCATACCACTACACCACGGCAGACAGAAGGAGTAATTTATTTTTATTATTAACACTGATACCAAATAAACATGACTTTAAACATTCATCTCTGAATTTTAGTATAGGTCTGAAAGTCTATCATAACTGGTATGATTTTTAGATTTTTTTTTTTTTTTTTTTTTTGTTACCTCCCCCATTACCCTTCACAAAAGACCAAATTACCCCACTTGGGGTAATTTACCCCAGGTTGGGAACCCCTGCTCTAGTGTGATGGGTGGGGGGCGATGACCATCCACTCACTCAATGTAGGGGCTATCTTTAGTGTCTAAGCTGAAAGACGAGCCATACTTTTCCCTATATCTCGAGAAATCATTTACTGCGTTGAGTGGTAACCATACCAGCCAAGAAGGGGACACCTGGGCTCGTAATATCGTAGGTTTAGGTGGCTCCCGAACACCTCTTCCTTGGCGATTTATTTCCAGATATGGCCGAATCTTATCTTTTTGTATATCATTTATGCACAGTCTGGTAATACTGACACGATCTATGTAACAGAAGTGGACAGTGAGGTGTAATAAACAAATTAAATAGCTCAAAAAAGGAGTAGGTGAGAATGAGAGGGCAAAGGAAGGAGTATGTATAGTTGTAAGTAAAAGATGGAAGAGGAGCATAAGACAGTATGGATCAGTTGGGTCAAGGATTGTGTGGGTAAAGTTGAAAGTTGGAATACAAATGTGGGCGATTGTGTGTATATGCACCAACGCAAGATCGTGCTAGAAGAGTGAGAGAAGAGTTCTGCACAAATGTGGAAGTGTGCATGGAAAAGTTTGGAAGGAATGAAAGAGTGTTTTTGATTGGTGATATGAATGGTAAAGTTGGGAATGTGAAGGTGGATGGAATAGGTGGTGAGTGGGGTGTGCCTGCTGAGATAGATGAGAATGGGAGTACGTTAGTGTACATTTGTGCTGGGAGGGGGTTGGTGATAGCCAATACCCTCTTCAGGCATAAAATGATCCACAGGTATACATGGCGAGTGATGAGAAGGGTGGGCGGTGAACTGAATGAAAGGAAGGCAATGATTGATTATGTGTGTGTGGATGAAAGGATGCGAAGATGTGTAAAGGATGCAAGAGTGTATAGAGGTTGGGGGAGTGGACTTTCTGACCGCTACTTGGTGGTGGCCAGAATTAGAATGCAAGTTAAGATGGAGGAATAGAAGAAGGGAAAGACGAGAGGAAGGAGTAGTTGCAAGGAGAGTGGAAAGGTTACAAGAGGATGAGAAAAAGGCAGAGTATAAGAGAGAAGTGGAGGAACGATTGGGCAAATATGAATTGGAGCAGATGGGAGACGTGGAAGGTGGGTGTACGATATTTACAGAAGAAATATGTGCAGCATGTGATGTGGTGTGTGGAAGGAAGAGAAGACGGAGGGGGGTGCAAGGAACAGCGTGGTGGACTGAAGAGGTGAAACAGGCTGTGGCACAAAAGAAGAAAGCATACAATGAATGGATGAGAAATAGGGGCGTGGAAGAAGTTGAGAGGCGGAAGAGAGAGTTATATGTGGAAAGAAAGAGAGAGGTGAAAAGATTAGTAAGAGAGAGTAAGAACAGAGTGGATGAGGAATTTGGAAGGAATTTGAGTGTTGAGTGGAGGGACTGTAAGAAAATTTTCTGGAGAGAAGTGAAAAGAGTAAGACAGGGTGGAAGTGAAGTTAGCAGGGAAGTGAAAGATAAAAATGGTAGATTACTAGTGGAGAAGAGAGAAAAAGTGAACAGATGGAGAGAACACTTTAAGGAATTGTTGAACGTTGAGGATGGAAGTAATGCGAGTATAAGTGGCTGGGGAATGGCTGGGAGAAGGAGGGAGGTGAGAAGACAGGAAGAAATCAGTAGGATAGAAGTTGTGGAAGCAATGAAGAAAGTTAAATCGGGGAAAGCCCCAGGAATTGATGGAGTGTGTGGTGAAATTCTGAAGCATGGTGGAGAGATAGTAGTAGAATGGATGTGGAAGATGTGCAGATTGGCCTGGGAGGAAGGTAGAGTCCCGGAGGATTGGAAGTCAGGTATAATTATTCCCTTGTACAAAGGAAAAGGGGAAAAAGAAGTGTGTGGTAATCATAGGGGCATTTGTTTTCTTAGTATAATAGGAAAAGTGTATGGTACGATACTTATAGACAGAGTTAGAGAAAGAACAGAGAAATTAGTTGGAGAAGAACAGGGAGGCTTTAGGAAGGGAAGAGGTTGTGTAGATCAGATATTCATTCTTAGATCTGTAGTGGAAAAGTTTCTAGAGAAGGGAAAGAAGTTGTATGCGGCTTTCATGGATTTGGAGAAAGCATATGACAGGGTGGATAGACAAGGATTGTGGAAAGTGTTAAGAATATATGGAGTAGATGGGAAGTTGTTGAATGCTGTGAAGAGTATGTACGATGGTGCGAAGGCTGCAGTGCGTGTGGATGGTGAACTAAGTGAATTTTTCTCTTTGAAAGTTGGTTTGAAACAGGGATGTGTCATGTCTCCATAGTTGTTCAATCTGTACGTGGATGGGGTAATAAAAGAGGTACAAGGTAGGGTAGTGGATGTTGGAGTGGCCCTGGTGAGAGAGGATAGTGTTTGGAAACTCCCTGTACTGTTGTTTGCAGATGATACTGTGTTGTTGAGTGAAGACGAAGGGGAGCTGCAAGGCTTAGGTGGATGGGTTTGAGAGAGTGTGTAAGAAACGGAATCTAAAGGTGATTGTAGGGAAGAGTAAAGTGATGGTCTTTGAGAGAGGTGAAGTTAGTGAATGTACAGCGAGGTTGGATGGTGAGGAATTGGAAAATGTGAGTACGTTTAAGTACTTGGGTAGTGTGATGAGTAAGGATGGAGGTTTGGAGGGTGAAGTGCTTGAAAGGGTACAGCAGGGAAGAAAAGTTGCTGGTTCTTTGAAAGCAGTGATAAGAAACAGGGAAGTGAGCATGGAAGTGAAAAAGTTACTACATGACAGTATTGTGATACCAACTCCAGCGTACGAAAGTGAAGCTTGGACATTGTTGGAAGGACACAAGTCAAGAGTGAGAGCAGTGGAAATGAGTTATTTAAGAGGAGCATGTGGAGTCACGTGGAGAGACAGGCTGACGAATGAAGATATAAAGGAGCGTTGTGGTGTGGATGTGGATGTGATAGGAAGCGTTATGAGGAACACACTGAGGTGGTTTGGCCATGTGGAGAGGATGGAGGGTGAAAGACTGACGAAGAGAGTGTATGTGAGTGAGGTGGAGGGAGGAAGAGGGAGGGGGAGGCCGAGGATGAGATGAAGGGATGGGGTGGAGAGGTATATGAGAGAGGGGGGTGTGAGTTTGGAGCAGGGCAGAGAAATGGCGGGGGACAGGGCGACTTGGAGGCGATTTGTTTGTGGCCACCCAAAACGGGATTGAGGCGTCTGGCAATAGATAGATAGATAGAAAAAAGGTCATAGGAAGCTTCCTTAACTGACGAGAATACCGGCCCTGGTGGTCTAGTGGGTTAAGGCATGCCCACCGAAGTGGCACTTATGGGTCTGAGGGTAGTATTTTAAGTGACATTGTGGTGTTCGCAGCGCATCTTTCTTAGCGATTTGGTCTGCAACTTACACCTCAACATAATCTTGTATATTTCCGTTGCAATGATAAGTAAAATAAATTGTTGGAGACGAGAGGCTACGAAACCTCATATGGTACTCAGAATACGCATCAATCCGAAGGGTATGCACTGTTCACTTTAACTTGGCCTAAAATTGTCTTCTCTCATCGTAAAAGCTAAGCTGTAGCAATAGACTAACACTAAAATATAGTGCTAGTCACGAAGATGTCTATCTATCTATTTATCTATTGCCAGACGCCTCAATCCCGTTTGGGGTGGCCACAAACAAATCGCCTCCAAGTCGCCCTGTCCCCCTCCATTTCACTGCCCTGCTCCAACTCACACCCCCCTCTCTCATATACCTCTCCACCCCATCCCTCCATCTCATCCTCGGCCTCCCCCTCCCTCTTCCCCCCTCCACCTCACTCACATACACTCTCTTCGTCAGTCTTTCACCCTCCATCCTCTCCACATGGCCAAACCACCTCAGTGTGTTCCTCATAACGTTTCCTATCACATCCACATCAACACTACAACGCTCCTTTATATCCTCATTCGTCAGCCTGTCTCTCCACGTGACTCCACAGGATCCTCTTAAATAACTCATTTCTACTGCTCTCACTCTTGACTTGTGTCCTTCCAACAATGTCCAAGCTTCACTTCCGTACGTTAGAGTTGGTATCACATTACTGTCATGTAGTAGCTTTTTCACTTCCATGCTCACTTCCCTGTTTCTTATCACTGCTTTCAAAGAACCAGCAACCTTTCTTCCCTGTTGTACCCTTTCAAGCACTTAACCCTCCAAACCTCCATCCTTACTCATCACACTACCCAAGTACTTAAACGTACTCACATTTTCCAATTCCTCACCATCCAACCTCGCTGTACATTCACTAAATTCACCTCTCTCAAAGACCATCACTTTACTCTTCCCTACATTCACCTTTAGATTCCGTTTCTTACACACTCTCTCAAACTCATCCACCAAGCCTTGCAGCTCCCCTTCGTCTTCATTCAACAACACAGTATCATCTGCAAACAACAGTACAGGGAGTTACCAAACACTATCCTCTCTCACCAGGGCCACTCCAACATCCACTACCCTACCTTGTACCTCTTTTATTACCCCATCCATGTACAGATTGAACAACCATGGAGACATGACACATCCCTGTTTCAAACCAACTTTCAAAGAGAAAAATTCACTTAGTTCACCATCCACACGCACTGCAGCCTTCGCACCATCGTACATACTCTTCACAGCATTCAACAACTTCCCATCTACTCCATATATTCTTAACACTTTCCACAATCCTTGTCTATCCACCCTGTCATATGTTTTCTCCAAATCCATGAAAGCCGCATACAACTTCTTTCCCTTCTCTAGAAACTTTTCCACTAAAGATCTAAGAATGAATATCTGATC
This sequence comes from Coenobita brevimanus, assembly GCF_032717465.1. Classification (NCBI taxonomy): domain Eukaryota; kingdom Metazoa; phylum Arthropoda; class Malacostraca; order Decapoda; family Coenobitidae; genus Coenobita; species Coenobita brevimanus. Next base: position 22,822,127 of record NC_136954.1, on the reverse strand, counting down.
TACACAACCTCTTCCCTTCCTAAAGCCTCCCTGTTCTTCTCCAACTAATTTCTCTGTTCTTTCTCTAACTCTGTCTATAAGTATCCTACTATACACTTTTCCTATTATACTAAGAAGACAAATGCCCCTATGATTACCACACACTTCTTTTTCCCCTTTTCCTTTGTACAAGGGAATAATTATACCTGACTTCCAATCCTCCGGGACTCTACCTTCCTCCCAGGCCAATCTGCACATCTTCCACATCCATTCTACTACTATCTCTCCACCATGCTTCAGCATTTCACCACACACTCCATCAATTCCTGGGGCTTTCCCCGATTTAACTTTCTTCATTGCTTCCACAACTTCTATCCTACTGATTTCTTCCTGTCTTCTCACCTCCCTCCTTCTCCCAGCCATTCCCCAGCCACTTATACTCGCATTACTTCCATCCTCTACGTTCAACAATTCCTTAAAGTGTTCTCTCCATTTGCTCACTTTTTCTCCCTTCTCCACTAGTAATCTACCATTTTTATCTTTGACTCCCCTGCTAACTTCACGTCCACCCTGTCTTACTCTTTTCACCTCTCTCCAGAACATTTTCTTACAGTCCCTCCACTTTACACTCAAATTCCTTCCAAATTCCTCATCCACTCTCTTCTTACTCTCTCTTACTAATCTTTTCACCTCTCTCTTTCTTTCTACATATAACTCTCTCTTCCGCCTCTCAATTTCTTCCACGCCCCTATTTCTCATCCATTCATAGTATGCTTTCTTCTTTTGTGTCACAGCCTGTTTCACCTCTTCAGTCCACCACGCTGTTCCTTGCACCCCCCTCCGTCTTCTCTTCCTTCCACACACCACATCACATGCTGCACATATTTCTTCTGTAAATATCTTACACACACCTTCCACGTCTCCCATCTGCTCCAATTCATATTTGCCCAATCGTTCCTCCACTTCTCTCTTATAGTCTGCCTTTTTCTCATCTTCTTGTAACCTTTCCACTCTCTTGCAACTACTCCTTCCTCTCGTCTTTCCCTTCTTCTATTCCTCCATCTTACTTGCATTCTAATTCTGACCACCACCAAGTAGTGGTCAGAAAGTCCACTCCCCCAACCTCTATACACTCTTGCATCCTTTACACATCTTCGCATCCTTTCATCCACACACACATAATCAATCATTGCCTTCCTTTCATTCAGTTCACCACCCACCCTTCTCATCACTCGCCATGAATACCTGTGGATCATTTTATGCCTGAAGAGGGTATTGGCTATCACCAACCCCCTCCCAGCACAATTGTCCACTAACGCACTCCCATTCTCATCTATCTCAGCAGGCACACCCCACTCACCAACTGTTCCATCCACCTTCACATTCCCAACTTTACCATTCATATCACCAATCAAAAACACTCTCTCATTCCTTCCAAACTTTTCCATGCACACTTCTACATTTGTGCAGAACTCTTCTCTCACTCTTCTAGCACGATCTTGCGTTGGTGCATATACACACACAATCGCCCACATTTGTATTCCAACTTTCAACTTTACCCACACAATCCTTGACCCAACTGATCCATACTGTCTTACGCTCCTCTTCCATCTTTTACTCACAACTATACATACTCCTTCCTTTGCCCTCTCATTCTCACCTACTCCTGCACATATACCCCATCCATACTCCCATTGTCTCACACTTTCTCCTCTCCATTTTGTTTCAGTTATTCCACGTACATCCACTTTCGCACCCTCAAGCACCTGGACAATCTCTCTCTCTTTCACCTCATCATTCGCTCCCCTTACATTCCAAGTTCCAATTACCATGTCCTTTGTCCGGTCCTTGGTCGTCATCGTTTGGTCAGTCCTTGCTAAGGAAAAAAAATGGAAAGCCGCAGCATTGTCTTATTGTCACTTAACTACAAGAAAGAGGCTGCTAAAGGACGAAAATTTGGGTAAAGTTAAAGCGGATGAACTACAGTAGAGGTTCACTGCTTAGGTAACACAGCCCATGGAAGTAAGACTGGTCACCCCCACCGTAAGTGTCTGAAGACTGTAGGCTAACACTAGGCCTCTACGATCCTGACATAAATAAATAAATACAGTATATAAATAAATACACGCAATGGAAGAATGGATGATGGATGGATGATGACCCTACTTATTTTCCAAATTTTAGGGGAAAGAATTTCAAACACTTACATGATGTTTGACCGACTGTGTGAGCAATTTCACTAGGGTCTCTTTCTCTTTCTCTCTCTTTCATTTAACCCTTTCAGTCAGTGGAAGCCTTTATCACAGTATTCTTCCCACCACCTGACGACTTAACGCTCCCACAACAATGGCTCTCTCTCTCTCTCTCTCTCTCTCTCTCTCTCTCTCTCTCAATGTCACTCTTCCAGCTGTAATCCAGTCAAGGAGATTTTTTTTCACCAGGACGGTTAATAACATCCTTCACTGATCCCCTCACTCCAATGATCTAAACTTAATCGAACCATCTAAAATTGACAACATTAAGCTAAGAAAAATCGAACTGAAGAGGTTAACTGTGCTTTAGGCCGGTATTCCTGTCGGTTACAGAGGTTCCCTAACACCTCTGCCATAGCAATTTATTTTTGGTACGGAGGGTTAATATCAATTTCCTTGTTATTTATGTGAAAATTATGGTACTGGAATGATATAAGGACAGAGGAAAATAAATAGCTTAGGAGTAGGTGTTAGGGAGCTTCCATAACTGATGAGAATATGGGCCTTGGAGACACCGTTCATGGTGGGGCAGCTTAACGGAGACTGTTTCCATCCCCCTCCGTGCAAAAGTTTTCCTTATGGCGAAGCAGAATCGCCAGGAGATAACCATAACGAAACAGAAATTGTCACTCGAGAGGGAGTCAAGAAAAGATTAAGCCTGGGATGGTGATGGTGGTGATGGCTATGACGGTGATGATGATGAAAGATGATGATGGTAATTGTGATGGTGGTGATGATGATGATGGTGATGACTATGAAGGCGATGGTGACAGTGTTAATGGTGGTGGTGAAGTTGATGAAAATGACGATGGCGATGGTGATGACAGATGATGATGGCGTTGGTGATGACAGTGATGGTGATGGCAATGATAATGATGACAGTAATGATCATAATGGCGATAGTGATGGCAGTGATAATATTAATGGCTAAGGTGATGCAGGAATCAATGTTGATAGTGATGGTGATGACTGTGATGATGGCTGTTTGGCCTTGTATGAATATATGACGAGTGCTTTTACTCATTTAGCTACATATATAATGTCATACCTAATATATAGAATGTTATATCTACAGTAGGTCACATGTGAATGACGAAAAAGCCAACTGAGAGAGAGAGAGAGAGAGAGAGAGAGAGAGAGAGAGAGAGAGAGAATGATGAGGGGGAGGAGGTGGCAAACAGGAGATATTAGTGTGTGTGTGTGTGTGTGTGTGTGTGTGTGTGTGTGTGTGTGTGTGTGTGTGTGTGTGTGTGTGTGTGTGTGTGTGTGTGTGTGTAGTAGGTATGCGTATGCATAAATGTATGAGCGTTTGCACGTATGCCGGTATGTACGTAGACATTTATGTATGTATATGTGGGCGTTTATATTCAGGTGGGGTGAGGGGAGATCTGAGGGGAAGGACACAGGGTAAGAAAACTCCCTCGCAAAACAGACAGGAAAAACAGGAGGAGGAGGAGGAGGAGAAGGAGGAGGAGGAAGGTTATGACAAGAGAGAATGGGTAAAATGGTAATGGGAAGATGGAAACTAGAAAGAGAAGGCAAAGAGAAAGGAATACAGAAAGAGAAGTCAGAAAGAAAGGAAAAGAGAAAGAGAAAGCAGAGAGAAAGGAAACGGGAAAAAAGAAAAGAGGAAGAAGAGGAAGAGAAAAAGAAAGGGAGGAGGAGAAGAAGGAGTCAATTGTTAGGAAGGGAGGAGGAGGAGGAGGAGGAAGGTAATGACTTTAGAGAGAATGGGCAAGATGGTAATGGGAAGATGGAAAACAGAAAGCGAAGGCAAAGAGAAAGGAAAAGAGAAAGAGAAGGCAGATAGAAAGGAAAAGAGAAAAAAAGAGAAGAAGAAGAGAAAAAGAAAAGAAGGAGAAGGAGGAGGGAATTGTTAGGAAAGGAGTAGGAGGAGGAGGAGGAGGAAAGAATAAATGGAAGGGAAAAGAGGACCTTGCGTTAAACAGATGTTAGAAGTACCGGTACTTAGGAACACGTATGGAGAGAAAGGGAGTTTGATATAACAATAAAGGAAAAAGAACGTTTGAGAGAAATGAAAAATCGAAATGAAAGGTGAGCGATGGAAGGAGGGAAATTAAGGGACGTTTGACCTTTTTTGGCCATCAACTTTTCCTAACTTCTTTTTACAGCTTAGCTCCTATTATCATTTTATTTCCATTTTGTTTTATCTTGCCACCACAGTACGCACTTTTCTTTCGCCTATCCCATTCCCCCTGTTATTTTTTTTCCCTTTGTCATCAATTCTCCACCCTTTTCTTCCCTGTTTATTAAGCGATTTTCACAATGTTCTTGCCATGTGCCATCAGTCTTTTCCCGTCATTATCTAAATTTTCCTTTCAGTCTTCTCATTTTCCTTGGTCCATAAATACCCACACAAAAATTTCCTATCTGACTTTGCTCTTTACCCCCCCCCCCTTTTTTTTCCCTTCTCCAGTCTTCCTTACATTTCCCTTCAGTCCCCAGGGCTTTGAATTAAATCTTCAAAATTTTCCTGCTTCCCTTCCTTCACGAATTTTCCCGAACAGATCTTACCATCAGTGGTAATTTTTCACACTGTTCTTTCTCCATTTTGTCTTCTCTCCTCATTCCCTCCACCTGTCTTTAGTCTTTCTTTTCCTTTTTATTTTTTCCTGTTTCATCCCTTCACTTAATTGTCCCTATCAGTAATAACTTTCTCCTTTTTCTTAAGAATCAATATTTCTTCCTTCCTCTCTCTGTTGTCCTCATGTGTAGTAAACTATGATACATTTCTAGCCTTTAAAGGTCGCTTGGATAAGTATCTGTTTTCTAACCCCCAACTTACTATGTTCACTCCTGGATAATACATTTCTACATACATAAACTTATCTTCTTCTCTATTTTTTCAGAACTCGGATGATACCACCAGCAGAATCGATAAATATTTACTTAATGGTACCTTCCATTTCAGGCAGATAGCGTAGATTAATATTTCCTTTCCCTCTTTCCTAGGGAATTTCCATGATAGTTTTTCTATACTGCATGGTGGTCCTTCTCACTAATTCCTGCCGGCTTCTGCTGGAGAGTTTGGTAGGTGGGGCGGAGTCTTCCTGCTTTTCAATACTTCTCTTTAGCTGCTAGAATAGTTTATATTAGTTATAACCTTCTCTATACCAAGAGCCACGAAAAGACCAACAGGTCTGTTGCTGTTTGCTTTCCTTTGTACTCCTCAATTCCTCCTTTGTCATTTTTCTACTGTTTCTGTTTTTCTTTATCCCTTAATTTTCCCCAGTTCCTAAATTTTCACTCATTTTTCCTCATTTTCCCTATTTTTCCTTCACTCCTTCACATTTTTTTCCTTTTTCTGGTGTTTGTTTTCAGTTGGACAGGACACGCCGGAAGGGACGAATCTCCAGATTTCCACGAGCATCACCGTAATTAAATTTCCTCCCTGATGAGATTCCAGTCATCTCTCTCTCTCTCTCTCTCTCTCTCTCTCTCTCTCATAAAGTCAACAAGCATAACTGCTAATTAGAAAGTCTATTGGCCATATTCCTGTCATCTCTGGCCATTTTTTTCCTTTCCCTTCCTCTTATCTTGATTCCCTTCTGCCCTTTTCATTTCTCTTTCTCCTTCCATTTCGTTTCCTCCTACTTTTTCCTTTCTCTTCCTTGTTTCCCTTGTTCTCCTCTTTTCCTTCCCTTTCCCTTCTTCCCTCTCGTTCTTCTCTTCCCTTACCTCTTTTTCGCTTTTCCTCTTTTCTTCTTCTTCCCTTTCCCATTCACGCTTGCCTTTTCCCTCCTCTTCCCTTTGCCCTTCCCTCCTCTTCAATCCCCCCTTTCCTTCCTCTTTCCCTTCCCTTTTCCTCTTCCTTTCCCAATCCTCCTCCACCTCTCTCTTCCACTACATTCATTTTTCTTTTCCCCTTACCTTTCTTTTCTCTTTTAATATTTCCTTTCCTTTCCCTTCCTTTTCCTATCCATTCCCTCTTCTCTTCCACTTCAAATTTCCATTCTCCATCCCTTGCACTCTTAGCATGCTCCTTTCATTTATCTTCTCTTCCTCTATTTCCCTTCCCTTCCCTACTTTCATCCGCTCTCTTCCACTCGCGCATTCCATCCTCTGTCCCCCTCTTCATCCCTTTTTATCAAATTTCTCTTCTACCTCTGATCCTGTCGTTCAGCGAACATGGATATTACTCATGTAATTTCATTCTCATTCTCTTCATGTTTTTATCTCTCACCATTTCTTTGTCTACAGGTATGTCAGATTTTCCTTCAGTAACTGTATGTGTGTGTGTGTGTGTGTGTGTGTGTGTGTGTGTGTGTGTGTGTGTGTGTGTGTGTGTGTGTGTGTGTGTGTGTGTGTGTGTGTGTGTGAGTGAGTGAGCGCGTGCGCGCGTGTGCGTGCGTGCGTTCGTGCTCGAGCAGTAACAGTGTTTGTTGTTGTTGATCAACCTGTCTGACCGAGCAGACCCATCAACCGCTGGCAAACAACCGCCCCTCCTGGGCTGTCCCGTGCAGTGCACGTATGTTCCCTGGCGGCTGACTGCGCCTCGTGACAGCGAGGTGCGGGGAAAAAGGTGGAGGTTTGGTTCCTGGGTGGATGCCGCCATTGCGTCGCTCCGTCCAGTTTACAGGGGCACAATAGCAAGCTCCACATGACCTCGTTATCTGGTTATATGATTGCCACCCAGCGTTGTGAATGGTTTCCTAGGTTACAGGAAACCATTAGGCTTGTCATTCAGTGGAAAAGCCGCCTGAAAGGGAAAGAAAAGTACTGAAAGGTGACAGGAAGATAAAGGCAAAAACAGGAAAAGAGGACGGCAGACACTGACATACTCGTAGAATGAAAAATGTGAAGGAAGAAGTAGGCAGCACTACATCAAGTGAGTGGATGATGGTAGCTACCACATAACACCAGTGTTTTTATAATGAGCAAGTGTGTGGGTGTGCAAGTGATACAATAGCAATGGTGTAGAGATGAACAGCACCTTCTGGCACAATGGGATCAAAGCACACTGATTGGGATTCGGAGCTTCGATACGGCACACCAACCTGGCTGATCCATTGTCTCGGCTGTGCTGTGTGGATTCACTGGCCTCCATTCTACTGAGCTTAACCCTTCAGTCCAGTGACGTGTATTGTATTCTTGTTACCTAAGATGCTTTTGGTCAGCTTAGGAGTTACTGGAGACGCTTTTATTCGGTTTGGGAGAGACTCTTCGAACTGAAAGAGTAAAAAATAAGAGAGGCCATGGCAATGTTGAATAAATATATATACTAGGAGCAAAAATAGACAAAAAATGACGTCACCCAGACTGAATTGATTAAAGCCTCCAATTCAGGATGTATTTTTTTTTCTTGTACTCTTCTAATGTTTTTATTCTGCTTAGAAGAGTACCCCAATAATGAGAGTATTAACCCCTACACCGCGGGCTTGTTTACCAATTACTTGCGTGTCCCGCGGGGTTATTTGGGCTCCGACAGACTCTCAAAAAATATTTGCTAAAAATCAGTTATTAGTCCTAGAATAATAAAATTATATATGCTTATAGCACATACCTTCAGCTTTCTCCTGGAATGATTGTTGAGCCTTCGTCAGTTTCCGTAGGACTTGTGGAGACCTCTGAAGTAGGGTAACTAAGTCTCCACTTTACACTTCCCGACAACCCGTTATATGATTACCACAGCCAGATACAAACACTATAAACACTATTCTACCATTTTCAAGTAGTTTGGGATCCATACTAAAAAAAAAACAGTGTGAAAGCAATGGAAATTACGAGCGCGTCTGATCGCCGCACTTGCGCTAGTTCGCTCTAGGCACTCTGTCATTTATTATTCATAAAACCCCTCACACTTTATATTTCTATTACTATATCACACTTATATATATCTGGAGTCTTTCTCCATAAGTTTCATTCAGTCGTATTATTTTATTGTCACTGAAGTCATTCTATTTTTCAGTCAGTAAAATACGTAGAGAGCCACGGATTCACTCTCACTGTTATAACATAAATTATTTGTACTCATATTCTTATATTACTAATTACTTACATTACTATTTACATTTTCTATTCTATTTTCAATATTTACCCTTCTATTTTACTTACAATATGTTATTCACTGTCACTTTCAGTAAGATGAAACTATAGTACACTGTTCAATCATATGAACTGAACATCCATTGCTTTCACCTGCTATTTACACATTATTTACACATTATTTCCAAATAATTCTGCTTCCACACTTGCACTGTTAGAACTGCTTCTGGCTGTGATAATCAAAGAAGCAGGTTACACAGAGGGGAACCTGGCATTCAGCGCACTGCCAAGAGGTGCGTTTATGCTCAGGTGTGCGGCGTGTGGTATGCGCACATACCTGACACCTGCGAATCGCAGCCTTCCTTTTCCCTGTGGCAGGCATTAGCTCAAGTCTGTGCCGATCCATATACGCCCTCTGCTCAAGTCGGTCGGGAAGTGTAACTGGATGGCGCCTTGGAGTTGCTGCTTGCACCTTACCATATTTTTCCAGCAGCTGCTGGACACAAGTCCTGGCGAACAACCTCAGGGAGAAGGACTTGGGTGGCTTTACCTTCATCTTGTACAGGATGAAGGCGTTCAGCATCGTCATATCTATGAGATGCAGAAAAACTTTCCTGTACCACCTAGTATTCTTCCTGAGGCAGTCGATCTCACCAATCATCATGTCGGACTTGTCCACCAGCCGCATGTTTATATTATAGTCCAACACAGCATCAGGTTTCATCACAGGTTCGCCTGTCCTACGGTCGACCTTCCCACTGTCTCTCATCTCCCCCTTATGTACGGTGGTGAGCATGTGCACGACTCTCTTGTCATGCCACCGTATTGCCAGCATCTTCTCAGACTTGCGTAGGTGCACGTCTCCTCGCTGCGAGTTTCCTGCCTCTGGGAATTTGGGGAAGTTGGCACGATTACTTTTGACAGTGCCGCAGGAGCCAATGCCGTGCTCAGAAAGGTATTTGGCAAGTTTCGGTGCTGTATAGTAGTTGTCTGTATACAGCACATGATTCCCACCAAAATACTTTTCTAGGAGCACTTTCACTACACAGCCTGAGAAGTCAAGGGGTGTGTTTTATCGAGATCGACAGTGCTGGCTGAATAGATGACGAAGTCAAGGATGTACCCCGTCTTACAGTCGCACAGTACAAAGAACTTAATTCCAAAGCGATGGCGTTTGCTTGGAATGTACTGGACAAACCGAAGACGTCCTCTGAACAGAACCAAGGACTCATCAATGACAACCTTCTGAAATGGGTGGAAGAATGACATGAACTTATCCTTCATTCTGTTCAGAATCTCCCGGATCTTCCAGAGTGGGTCGGTTTGGGAAGGTACATCATTATCGGCAAAGTGCAGGTTTCCCATGATGTTCCGGAAGCGATCTCTGGCCATGTACTTGTTGAAGGTCGGTGAGGGTAGTAAGGGGTCCATGGACCAGTACTCTTCCAACTCATGCTTCTTGGAGTGTGGCATAAGAAGCATGAGGGCAAAGAACACATACAGCTCCTGCACTCCCAGCATGGTCCACTGTTGCATCTTGGCTGCACCTGTACCACTAGCAGCACGTTGTGATTCGAACCTGTTAGTCTCATCACATATGTGCTGCATGACTTCGTCATCTAGGAAGGCCAAAAGGTAGTCGACACACTCAGCATTTTCGTCCATAGTGAAGGCAGGCTGAACTCCTGACGAGCTCTCATCGAAAACCAGGTTTTCGGGGACAAAATCTGACCCTTCCGTCCACGCGAAGGCGTCCAGGATTCCCTGGCGTGGCGGTGGAGGGATGGTGGTGGTGGTGGTGGTGGAGGTTGGCTGAGAGGGAGGCTTATCACGGTCAAGGTCACTCGCACTGACCCTAGGTTGCCGTACAGCACTAGCAGCCCTTACCCTACTAGCTACACTACTTCTCACTCTCTTAGATCTACCTCTACCTCTACGGCCGGCCTTCACTGTTGATGCTGGTGGTGACTCCGACGACGAAGACTCCGGAGATAACTCAGCCGACGATGATGACGAGATGAGTAAAGCGGGACTTGGGGAACGGGGAGGTGAATGATCTTGTGACTCATGGCGGGCTGGGTCACATGGGGGCATTGTTCTGGGGCTAACACGCCGCCTTTTCACTCCCTTCCCAAATTCTTTTCCTTCCTGCACTAAAGGCTCCTTTCCCTTGGAGCTACACACAGATTCACTGGTAGGAGCACTTGTTGTTGCTGTTTCTGGCGCGATAAGTTCACCCGGCTCATCACACGATTCACCGGAATCGTCAAAATCGCTGTCCATTATTATCATCGACAATTCAGCAAGTTCTCGTGCCACTGCAGAGTCACTGAGGCCTTTCCTGCTTGCCTCAACACTTTTCTTGGGGGTAGAGGTCACGGGGCCCTTTGCAATGGGCGCAGAAGCGGCAGGAATGGCGGGGCGCGAGTGCGACATGTTGTCTCTGCAGTGGAGGACAAGGAACTAAATGCCGCGGCTTATCTGAGAAGGGAAGGGTTGACAATGACACTTTAGGCTGACTGCTGCTAACTCACAGGCTAATTTTTTATAGGTAGAAAATCTCGGCAATAAATAAAGAAATAGGTACTTCCAGGTGAATGTAAATGTCAATTAGGATTCTCCCTTCCTTTCTGATATATATTTTTATTACAGACATCGATTACAAGGCATAAATCAAAGGGGAAATTACCGTGGTAATGTAGCGAATGAATGCACATGAGGTTTTGTCAGGTGATAATTGGGCAATTTCAGGAGTATAACACTATCATTCACTTACCTGTTTTTTTTTTGGTATATATTATTGGGTAAAAATATTGGGCATAGGGCTTATTTCAATGGATGAAATCTGTGGAAAAAGAAGAGGGAAATTTCCGTAGCGCAGTGCGGCGTGAGAGGTGAGAGGAGAGGGTAATGGAGGGCAAGTAGGGAGGGGAGTCAAGAAGGGGGTAAATTATCTGAGAAGGGAAGGGTTGACAATGACACTTTAGGCTTACTGCTGCTAACTTACATGCTAATTTTTTATAGGTAGAAAATCTCGGCAATAATATAGAAATAGGTAGTTCCAGGTGACTGTAAATGTCAATTAGGATTCTCCCTTCCTTTCTGATATATATTTTTATTACAGACATCGATTACAAGGCATAAATCAAAGGGGAAATTACCGTGGTAATGTAGCGAATGAATGCACGTGAGGTGTTGTCAGGTGATAATTAGGCAATTTCTGGAGTATAACACTATCACTTACCTTTTTTTTTTTTTTTGGTAAATATTATTGGGTAAAAATATAGGGCATAGGGCTTATTTCAATGGATGAAATCTGTGGAAAGAGAAGGGGGAAATTTCCGTAGCGCAGCGCGGTGTGGGAGGTGAGAGGAGAGGGTAATGGAGGGCAGGTAGGGAGGGGAGTCAGGAAGGGGTTAAAATAGCTAAAATGTCAACAATGGATGGGAGTACAGATGAGATTTGGAGTGCTGACTAGTGTTGGACATTGGCAGTACTGATATATGATACAAGCCACCACTTGAGAGCCCGGGATAATTCAAAATAACACAGAATCACAAAAGTGACGCCCCGCGGTATGATCCATTGTAGCCGAGCGTCACGAAAGTGACACCCCGCGGTTAAGGGGTTAATGAAGGAAATATCAAACACCTGGAGTTTGGAAAACCGAATCTCTTCTAAGCCGTGAAATATTTGGAATAATAATAATAATAATAATAATAATAATAATAATAATAATAATAATAAAAATGTCAACGGATTAAGGAAGATAAGTAATTTTATGAAGGCACTTCCTAGGTGATTAATTTTGCATCCTGCACCTTAATCCTTCGAGAGGGAAGTGCCTTTATGTAATTTATTTCAGATAAAGTCAATTTATTTTATATATTTTACGAGAAATCGCCGGCATGGAAATATTTAAAAATTCACACAGACTGAAAATGAAAACAGTTCATTCTATCCCACCTAATGCAAAATAATTACAACATAATTTTTGCAGTCAGTAATTTCATATTACTTGAGCAAGTGTTTAAAGAGAGAGAGAGAGAGAGAGAGAGAGAGAGAGAGAGAGAGAGAGAGAAAATATATATCACTAGACAGCCGGACAACAACGAGAATACATAAGCGAGTCGACAACGCAAGGGGTTATATTTCTTACAATAAATACTAACATTTTCAAAAATAACTTGGAACAAAAAGTGCAACAATAAAAATTCAGTGGATTACTATACTTCGTGTATTTTCACCCGACGAAAATGAGCCACTTTTGAAACTTGAATACTTGACCTTGGACACATCAAATTCGATATTCCTTCTATAGGCATGAAACTCCGACCATTTGACTTTGCCCTGCGGCCTTGACTTTAGACTATTGGTTCTTAAAACAAAATCATTACATCTTGCCTAATTCTCATCTCCTACATACGCGGTCCAAGTCAGATCACACCTGAGTTGACCTTGCCATGTAACCTTTCTCCAACTGTTCTCAAAGTCTAATTATATTGGGTGCCTGATTCTCAACCCTTCAACCAAGTTCGGTCGACAGACATCAAAATCTTGGCTACAGAGTCGGACCTTTGACTTTCCCGCATGACCTTGACCTTACACCGATTGTTCGCAAAATCGAATGACTTCATTCTTGCCTTACCTGTTTATACCAACCTAGCCATGCGACCTTGAGCTATGCTGTCTTGTTCTGAAAAACAAAAAGTCAGCCCCATCGCAGATACTCAAGCCTTCCACCAAATTTGGGGAAAACTGAATCAAATTTTATTTTATAACACACACACACACACACACACACACACACACACACACACACACACACACACACACACATGTAACAGTTCTTGCGTCCATATGTTTGGCATTACATCACTGTAAAGGTAATTTGCATGTAAATGGCCGCACCCAGAGCGCGAATGTTTGAATAGAGGAAAGGATACTTTTTTGTGGAGGTCATAACAGGACAGACAGTAGTGAATTTTTATGCTATACAAACTAGATATGGAAAAACTCAGAACGTAAAACGGAAAAAAAAAAAAAGTTAAGTAAGAGTCAGCGAGGACCCATTTAATGTACAAAACAGATATGCAAATGATTAAAAGTTAAAGAAGAAAAATAAAAATGTGAAAACTGTTATCGTGGAGTTAATAGTTGACCATGATATACAAAGCAGATATATACGAGTTTACAACGTGGAACGATAATTAATACATTGGAAAAAAAAAAAGTCTTAGAATCAGCAGAGGATTCTTATGACAAGCAAACCAGGTATGTAAAGGCCTGAACGTGAAAGGGAAATTAAAATGCTGAAAACAGTTACCCTAGCATAGTTTAATTGGCCCTTTTTGTGGAGGATACAGCATTGCCATCCTGCAACTAATATTTTTTTGAGAAGCCTGTAAATGTGTTACTATATGCTTTTTATTCTAACCTGGCCTAAAACTGCCATTTCTCCTTCTTCAATACTGACCTGTAACATAGAATTAACGCTCAAATATGATGCTAATCACGAAGAAGTGCTATGGAAAGTATGCTGAGTAGTAGTAGTACTGTATTGTCATTTTCTGCCACTGAGCTATGGGAAATAAGCTGCAAAAGGACGAAAATCTTGGACAAGGAGTACAACTGACTCATAAAGGTGAAGGGGCAATTATAACGCTGATATGCAATTAAACAAGTAGAGGACACAGTGCTAGAAAGAACAGAAAAGCCTGTTTAAAAAGAAAATGAGTGAAGGGGCAATTATAACGCTGATATGCAATTAAACAAGTAGAGGACACAGTGCTAGAAAGAACAGAAAAGCCTGTTTAAAAAGAAAATGCCATCTATTAAGACCAGTATTTTTTTACTTTATTCTTACAACCGCCAGACAAATTTACTCAAGTCTGGAGAAAGAAATCGCAGTGAAGGCGATTTGTAGGTCTCCATTGATTATACAGAGCGTAAAGTGTTTCCCCCACCCGAGTGAAATTACCTGCTGGGAGCCAAAACATCCAAAATAGCAGTCGACTCGTTTACGTTCATGAGGACGTGTTTACTGTATCGTTCCTTATAGCGCCAGACGCCTTTATCCTCAACATCTTTTCCTTAACGATTTATTTTCCAAACTATCGATTAACATCCGTTTTATTGCTTCCTACATCTTTTTAATCTCGACATAGATTGCAGGAATAACTCTCGTCAGTTAAGGAAGCTCCTTAGCACATTTTCCTTAACGATATATTTTTCAGACTCCATTAATATCCGCTTTCTTGCTTCTTATACCGGTACCTTTTTAATGTAGACACAGATTGCATGAATAACACACAAGAATATACTACCGAAGCAGAATAAGAAATAAACTGGTAAAGAAGAGGTGTTAGTAAACTTCCTAACCGCACGAGAATACCGCCCAGGTCTGAGTGAAAATTAACCATTTCAGCCCCAGGATGTCATTTATTTTACTCCTACAACTCCCAGACGATTTTATTCAGCACAGGAGAAACTTTCCGAACTGGAGGGGTTAGACATAGCCTTCATTAACCCTCTCACTGCCAACGGCCCGTATTCTTGTTGGTTGAGCAAGCTCCCTAACACTTTTTCCTAGGCGAAGTAAAAGCACGAGAAATGGAGGTAGAGATGGCGTTGGTAATGAATGGTGATGGATGAAATAACTGATGATGTAGTACCTACTACTTGCAAATACCGGACAAGAACTTGGTAGACTAGTGCAGAGTTCTGCTGACGTCTGTGGGTGTCGTGCCTTGAGAGTATATGTAGAGAAGAGTAAAGTAATGGTTATTGAGAAAGAAGGTGACTCCCAGTGTGATAATACAGTGAATGGAGAGACACTGGAATTGGTGAGAGAGTTCAAATACTTGGGTACAGAGATGGAAAAAGAGAGGAAAATGTGCAAAAGAAGTGGAAAGTAGAGTGACACAAGGAAGGAAGGTAGCTGGTGCATTGAAAGCCTTGATAAGAAACAGAGGCTTGAGTGTTGCAGCTGCACGAGGCTTACATGGAGGAGTGTTTGTGCCAACTTTAACATATGGATGTGAGACTATGGGGTGGCATGAAAATGAAAAGTCAGGAGTGAGAGCAGTGGAGATGGGACTGGCGAGGAATGTATGTGGAATACAGAAAATGGATAGGATACAAAATAATGTGATTCGTGAAAGATGTGGAGTGAGGAAGTCTGTGGACATCAGAATCGAAGAGAGTGTACTGAGATGGTTTGGTCACGTGGAAAGAATGGATAACAGAGTGGTGAAAAAGGGTATATCTGAGCGAATTTTATGGAGTGAGGAGGCGAGGTAGGCCAAGAAGAAGGTGGAGGGATATGGTGGATGAGTGTGAGAGGAAGAGAGGTTTGGAAGTCGCTGAGGCTTGGGGACTGACAAGAGATTGAGCTGGCTAGATGAATATTGTGAGGAGAAAGCGCATGATCGGGGATTTGGCACCCCTTTTTGACGTGACAGCGTCCGGACTGACTCTATCGTATACTGTACGTTTATGTGAATCTACAGAACGTGGTGAATGTTTTTGGCGTATCAGATAGAGCCAGGATTCCGGGGGGTTGAATGGCGAGTGAACGGAAGCGTGGCCCATTGGACTGGGCAAATTTGGGCTGTCTGGACGTTGCTACTCCTCACCTTGCCCTAGGGTGGGAGTGGAGGTCCGGATGATGATGATGATGATGATGATGATGATGATGATGATGATGATGATGATGATGATGATGATGACGACGACGACGACGACGACGACAAGGACGAGGACGATGATGATGATGATGGTTTATTTTATTACATGTCCTCTTCTTTGTTACATAAATCCTTCCAATATCGCCATACTCTTCATAAATAGCGCCCAAAAGGATATTAACCACCTATATCCAAAAATAAACAGCTGAGGAAAAGATGCTAGGGAGCTTCCTGACTGAACTAAACACAGGTCAAGGTGTCCTAAGCTTACAAGAATCGTCAAGAGGCAGTAGGAATATACTGAAGGACGTCACTGGATTGAAGGAGGTAAAAAATTTAAGGACTAACCAACGTGAAGGATATCGCCTCATGACAAGGGCAATGACGGTGGGTAAGTGGCCGTGGGATGCGTAGTGGTAAAAGCCATCACTACCATCACCACCACCAACAAACACTTTATCATCAACCTTACAATGAAGAACACCATCACAACCACTGCCCACTACCTCCTTCGACACACCTGCATCGCCACTCTTAACACCACCACCATCAAATGCACCACCACCATCACCACAGCAACAATCCACACTCCATTACCACCACCACCACCATCGCCAGAGCAACAACCCACACTCCACCACCATCACTACCACCGCTATCACACTCACATCACCACCACCATCACTACACCTACTTCACCACCACCACCATCACTACACCTACTTCACCACCACCACTACCACCACCCCCACCACAACAACAACAAACTACACACCACCATCACCACCACCACCACCACCACTATCACACTCATCATCATCACCACAGCAACAAACCACACCACCAGCATCACCACCACGTCAGTATTCAACATTTCAAGTCCCATTTCAAATGTGGTGACGGAAGAGGAAAATGAGCACTGGGAGGAGTCAGGCAAAAGACTACTTTGATGCTTTCCTGGGTCTTTAGCGGAACCATGAGCGTCTGATTAACAGTGACATTCCAATATCGTGGTGACAGAGAGACGCCTTCACGTGGTGGCAGTGCTATAACCCAGCGGCTCCTCTTCCCTGTTATACAAACGTCACTCAACTCCCTCCCTATCCCCCGACGGTAGGGCAATGGACTGTTGTAGAAAGGGAATTTCTGCCTCCAATTTATCATGTTCACATTTCAGATTAACTTGGGGCTACAACAACAGCAACAACTACAACTACTACTAACTATCTGTCTACTATCTATAGCCAAACAGTCAGACACCTCAATTCCGTAAGAGGTGGCCACAAACGAATCACCTCCATGTCACCCTTTCCCCTGCCATGTCGCTGCCCTCCCCCAAACTTACACCTCCCACTCTCATATACTACTACTGTTACTACTACTACTAATACTACTATTACTACTACTACAAAATCGTGTTTTTCTTTTCCTTGCTAAATCCCTGGATAACTTAAATAAGGATATGAGAAATTTTACAAACTGAAGTTAGTAAGATGTAGTATTGATCAAGCTCTTCACAGCAATGGAATCCCACTAATATCAGTAAAATCATCTCGTAAAAGAAAGAAAAGAAACAAAACGTCTACATACCGAGAGACCAACAAAGGACGGCCACTGGTTTGACTGAAATTTCTGGTTTTGGTATTTCATGTTCATGTTTTCTGCCTAATCATTAAAAGGAAAAAAAAAAGGAAAGAATAACGTTAACACTCAGGTCCGTATTCTCGTCGGTTAAGGAAACTCCCTAACACCTTTTCCTTCGCAATTCATTTTATATAATAGATCTAACTGTCCTGTTCTCTTCTATGTAAATCATTCAAACATCGTCATAATTTGCATAAATATCGAACAAAAGGATACCGGTGTTAACCGGCTATATCCAAATATACATCGCTAAAGAAGAGGTGTTTGAGAGCTTCCTTACTCTACCAGAATATGTGCCCCGGCCTCATGATATCCTAACTGGGAACCAAGGACCTGAGACGAGGCTAATATAGGCCAGAGCATAAATTTTATGCGTAGGAAACAGACTGGTCCCCGGTGACATTTTATGACAGAAAGCCCTCCAGTTATCGGTGGGAGTTTCCACCGATAACTGGTGGCCCAGTGTGTAGCCGTATGAAAGCTCCGATTTGAAAAAATGCTTTACAGCGAGTGGTAGCAACGCCAGTGGCAGACACTAGTTGCGCGAGCGAGCCACCGCCGCGAGCTGGTTGCCGGCCAGGCAACCGCAGTGACCTCGTATGAAAGGCTCCACTGAAAACTATGGGAGGCAACTAACTGCGGCCACTGGTGGCGGCCACCGGTGGCCTCGTGTGAAAGCGGCCTAAGTGTGTGGTCACACTTGCTTCAAATATGACTGACAAAGGGAAATGAAGCTCTGGGGTCCGTCCAACGTTCAGACTCTAGTACTGTTGCTCTAACTCTGTGCTTCGTTTCGTCTTGTCGATCACCTGTTTCGAGTAAGTGAAACCGCACCCTAGGTCACGGCCAGCACTCCTACTCCAGAATGCTTTAAGCAGTATTCTCGTTGGTTAAGGATGCTTCCTAACACCTTTTCCTAAGCGATTTACTTTGCTATTACACCGTACTGTCACCATATTCTGCATAAATAATGTAAAAGGATTATTAACCAGACTTATCGAAAAAAAAAAAAAAATCTCTAAGGAAGAGATGCTAGGGAGTCTCCTTACGGGTGTTTATCACTACACTTGGTTTGATTTTACCTAGTGCAACTTGGCCATTACCACAACTTCAACAAAAAGTCGTGGTTACATGAAATTCCGAATCTTAGTTTTGAGATACAAATGAGTCTCCCTGGTTACTAATCAAAACAGCCCTCCAGTCTGACCACATCTGGCTATTAAGGGAACCAACAAAAAAGTTCATAATTATTCATCTGGATTATGTACAAGAGTTATTGAGTAACCAGAACCATGCAAGACCTCACGACAAGTGTTAATGAACGACTTATGGTCCCTGTAAATGTGTAGGGTTAGTCCTCCACACACACACACACACACACACACACACACACACACACACACACACACGTAAAACGTTAAGGAGTTACCTGGAATCGGATTGATAAAAAACATGACTAAATTCTTGCCTTAACTGAAATTTTCATTTCCTGGAAAAACAAGACAAATTTCTGCAGTTTCTTTTCCCCATCCATCTTGAAATTAATAAATATATAAATAAAAATCAATAAATCAGCTGCGGCGGCGGCAGCGGCGGCGGCGGCAGCAGCAGCAGCAGCAATAGTAGTACAGCAGTAGTAGTAGTAGTAGTAGTAGTAGCAGTAGTAGTAGTAGCAGCAGTAGTAGTAGTAGCAGTAGTAGTAGTAGTCGTAGCAGTCGTAGTAGTAGTAGTAGTAGTAGTAGTAGAAGAAGAAATAATAAATAATAATAATAATAATAATAATAATAAAAATAATCTATCAATATACCTAGGCTGCTTCCCCCAAGAAAGGAAGGTAGCGGAGACAGAACGACATACTCCTAATTTACTCATCCACACAAACACATTCATTCGCACCTTAATAATAATAATAATAATAATAATAATAAATATATATATATATATATATATATATATATATATATATATATATATATATATATATATATATAAATAATAATATATATATATATATATATATAATAAATATAATATATATATATATATATATATATATATATATATATATATATATATATATATATAATTATTCACTTCGAGCCCCCACGTGTAAAGCAATTACTGACCAACCTTGACAACACCCCCCCATGAGAGAGAGAGAGAGAGAGAGAGAGAGAGAGAGAATTAAATTCTTTATTTTCTCAAACGTTTCGGGCTACACAGGACCCATCTTCAGCGAGTTTGAGCAATAAATGACAGAGCCGAGACATTTATACCCTGGAAATTCCCTCCCCCTTCTCCTGTCCCAGCCTGATCGGCGACACGAGAAGGGGGACGAAATTTCCTGGGGTATCAATGTCTCGGCTCTATCACTTGTTCAAACTCTCTGAGGATGGGTTCTGTGTATGTAGCCCGAAACGTTACAGAAAACCCGAATTCAAGCTGTCCTGTGTCTCTCTCCCACCCATTTCCATTTGTCGCAGTGGATCATCTACATAGACAGACGAGATGGAGACAAAAAGGAGACAGACAAGGTGGGGACAGGCACGGTAAAGACAGGTCAAGGGAGGGACATGCTAAGCAGAGTGAGGCTGAGTAAAGAGAGGAGAGGAGAGGGGATACGGACAGGAGATGAAAGAAGTACGATAAAGAGAGGTAAGGAACACAGGGAAGACAGGGACAGGACAGGACAGGTCAGCTTGCCTCATCTGCATGCGTGTCTCGGCCACACAGCACCACCACCACCTCCATCAAACTCAGCCAAATAGTTGGGTCGGTCAGGCTGTTTCCCCAGTAGTGCTCGCAGCTGCAGTAAGGAATTCTTAAGAACTGTGTCTGGGGTGGCTTGGAGGGGACTACTCTAAGGTCCATATTCTCGTCGATTGAGTAGCTCCCTAGCATCTCTTCCTCAGCGATTTATTTTTTAATACGGCTGGTTAATATCAATTCGTATGTTATTTATGCACAGGTAAGGTTGTATTTGAAATATTTAAATGGCACGGAAGAGGACAGCAAGAAGTAATGATCAGAATAATTCACTTAGGATGAGGTGTTAGGGAACTTCCTTAACTGACGAGAGTACAGACCTAAAACATACGCTGCAAATATCGAAAAAAATAAAAAATAAAAAATCCCTACTGTAGGATGCTACGTGTTACATTCCATTCTTGCCAACGCCAGACCATTCTGTTCAGCTTATGAACAATTACTTGCATTTAAGGGGCTAGGAACAATGTCCATTGTTTTTATGTACATGTAGTCCCGTCAGGAAGATTTTATCTGTCTTCCTTGGCAGGTACTTTAACTCATTTACCATGAGTGTTTACTTCGCATTTAATTCAGGCTAACACATGATAATCACATAGTAATTTTAGATACATCTCTACTAACACCTTCATCATGAGGACATGCAGCACTACATATTCCATTCTGGCTAACAGCAAACGATGTTATTCATGCGTGGAGGGATCCCATAGCGTTAAGGGGTCAATGTTGCCCTGTATTTTGCCAGGCTAGAAACGCCCTTATCATTGTTACTGAATACTGAGGGATCGATTAACTTACGTCAGCCAGCCCGGCGCCCGTACCCTGGGACGCGTTCTCTGTCGTTAGTTTGCAGATTCGGTGTTACAGAATCTCGGGACTTTGGTATGCAGCCTTTGAGACTGTGTAGGGGAGACTGATATCTGATGGTTTAGTCTCAGCTTGGTGTCAGTGCCCCTCAGTATTGTTCAGGATGTACGGTGTGAGATACAGTATTTGGGTTTTCTAAAAAAAATTCATGTAAGACAAGTTTTGAAATGAGGAACTGTAGGAGCGCTGTGATGTTGATATAGATGTGCTGGAAAACATTTAAAATTCTGTGATAGTTTGGCCATGTGGGGTGGACGGAGAATGAGAGGCTGACTTGAAGAGTGTATGTGAAAGAAGTACAGAGAGGAGGGGAAGGGGAAGACCGAGGTTAAGATGGAGAGACTGGGTAGACAGGTATATGAGATAGAGTGTGAGCTGAGAAGATAGCCAGATGACAGTAAACAGTGTGGCACCGTGGCTGTTTGTGGCCACCCCTTACGAGATTATGACATTTGTGTAGACTGTGGCGACAGATTGATAGGTGAAAGTTTTGAATTTCGAATAATTTAAGTAGTTAGCCTTTGGGAATGTGTAGAGGAGGTTGAAAAATGTGGGTTGGTTTCAGAAGGGGGTCGGCGTCCTTCAGAATTGAGGTCACATGATCCTCGACATTTACAGGCATTTACTCATTTAGTTATTTATTTATTTTTGATTATATAAGGTCTGATACTTTGAGAATATGATGTTTAACTTTTGGTTATGTATAGAAAAGGTTGACATTTGAAGGCTGATTTCGGAACGGGGTCTTTTTTTTTTTTTTTCTTTTTTTAAGATCTTTAGGGCTCTGTAAAATTTCAGCCTAATATTGGTAACTTTTGGTTAAACTAAATATGAGCAGAACATGTGAGTCTGAGTTTTGGCTGAATAGATTGGCAGACAGATATGGATTTGTGGAGGTAATGAAAATAGGCATATGGACGGTTAGATGGCTGGATGGACAGATCGATAAAAGGACAGATAGATACATGGGTATATGGGTAGTGGCGGCACCAAGAGTCTGTCATAAGAGCCGGGGAGTTGGTAACCAAAGATAGATTATCCGTTTTCTCTCGTGATTTTAACCCTCTGACGCGAAATATATACTTTGAATTATGTTCTGAATCATGACATGATTTTACTAAGTTCAAGAGAAACCTAGGACCTCAAAAAATTTGCGGACTTCTACGATTACTGTCTTTAGAACTTCTATCATATTCGAACTTATGGCGAACATTTTTTACTCAGGTCACAGAAAACCGCCGTAGTTACTCGTAAAATGTTAGAGGTAATGCAAAATGCATTATGCTAGACTCTTGTGCTTGACATTAGCCCATTCTGCAGGGCTTGACAAAAAACAGCTTAGCTTCTCTAGTATTGAAACCATATTTTCTTGCTACTCTGTTTCTGTATATAGACCATTATCTTGCATTTCAGTAATACCCACTTTCTTCATTATTTTAACTCTACATACGGCACTTTTATATAACCTGATTATACTTATCAATTATATTATGCGAACAAACGTTGTCTGTGTGTGTGTCTGTCCACATCTGACCCCTCCGAATTTCGATTCGGAAGACGCGGAAAGACGAGCTGACAACGATGGTGTAAAATACAGTATAGTATAACTGCGTGAGGTCTGTTGTGCACGAGTCACGCACACTTTTGTGCCTGATTTTTCGCCAGACATTGGGAATCCACCACAGGTCATACCGTTGGGTATAATGTGCTGAAATTTCGCATGAGCGTGCCCGGTATGTCAGAGCAGGTCCAGGGTCCAAGTTTGGTGTATGTGAGCATACATTAATAACTATTTAAGAGTTAAAATCGGGGGTGAAGCCCGAGTGCCTCAAGCAGAAGCAAGTGCTTGGCCGCTAAGCGCTTGTGCACACTATGTCGGTATCAATGGAGTGAGTACTACAGTGCACTGTACAAAATAAATCACTGAAATATAAGTATGGTTATGTCGGTATCAAAAGAGTGAGTACTACAGTGCACTGAACAAAATACATTATTGAAAAATCAATGTGGCGCGGTATTACTACGTGTCCTCAGCCCACCACAACACAGCCCCAACACCCACAAGACTATCTACCTATCTATTGCCAGAGGCCTTAATCCCGTACGGGGTGGCCACAAACAAATCTCCTCCATGTCGCCCTGACCCCCGCCATTTCACTGCCCTGCTCCCAGCTCACACCCCCCTCTCGCATATACCTCTCCACCCCATCCCTCCATCTCATCCTTGGCCTCCCCCTCCCTCTCCCTCCCTCTACCTCATTCACATACATTCTCCTCGTCAATCTCTCACTCTCCATCCTCTCCACATGGCCAAACCACCTCAATGTGTTTCTCCTAACGCTTCCTATCACATCCACATCCACACCACAATGATCCTTCACTTCCTCATATGTCAGTCTGTCTCTCCATGTGACTCCACATGCTCCTTTCAAATAACTCATTTCCACTGCTCTCACTCTTGACTTGTGTCCCTCTACCAAGGTCCAAGCTTCACTTCCATACGTTAGAGTTGCTATCACAATACTGTCATGTAGTAACTTTTTCACTTCCATGCTCAATTCCCTGTTTCTTATCACTGCTTTCTAGGAACCGGCAACCTTTCTTCCCTGTTGTACCCTTTCAAGCACTTCACTCTCTAAACTTCCATCCTTACTCATCACACTACCCAAGTACCTAAACGTACTCACATTTTCCATTTCCTCCTCATCCAACCTCAATGTGCATTCACTGACTTCATTCCTCTCGGAGACCATAACTTTACTCCTCCCTACATTCACCTTTAGATTCCGTTTCTTACACACCTTCCCAAACTCATCCACCAAGCCTTGCATGACACGCCTGGAATTTGTGTCATCTGGCACGACGATGCTTTGCCCCGACACGACAACAAAACAGCAGCTTCTCTGTGCAATTCCCTTCATAGTCTCATGAGTCTCTCTCTCTCTCTCTCTCTCTCCCTCTGTGTGTGTGTGTGTGTGTGTGTGTGTGTGTGTGTGTGTGTGTGAGAGAGAGAGAGAGAGAGAGAGAGAGAGAGAGAGTCGTGATGGAGAGTGGGAAGTTACTGCAGGTGTATTCCACGGGATTTACGGCAGGGCTATCGGTTTCATCTCCCGTCATGACATAGGGGACGGTATTCTCATGGCCTTACCAGCTTCCCCAACACTCTTCATTGCTAGTCTAGTCCTGTATACGGTATGTTATCATTTATGAAGTCTAGAATTTTCCTATGCTAAATAATAATAATAATAATAATAATAATAATATCAGTGGGCAGAATGTAATAACCCTATGATCTCACGTCCTCTAAAGGATCAAAATCAGACAAGTTCTCATCCTTTAGGCGGCTGAACACACATCATCAAGAGACAACCAATCCGAACTAGGGTACTTTTGTAAGACTGCCAAAAAAACGGGATTCCCGTTTATATTTAGAAAAGAAATATATCAACGTATATGCCAGAGCAACGAAGGTGAAATACCTAAAATACAGGACAAAATGAGGTGCTTGTGGTCGTCCCAGTCTCATGAGAATACAGGCCTTGAATGTGCCATCAGCTGCTGGAAGGTGATGGGAGAGGCAGCCAGGTCAGGTCAGGTCAGGTCACACACATTCCCCTCCAGCACCAACAGCCGATAAATCCTCCATGTGTCCCTTCAGCCACGATCACGACCTTCCCTTAACCTCTTCCCTTGGGTGACCTCATTTTTTTTTTCTTCATACCTCCAAATAATTTTTATTAACCCCCCATTTTTTTTTTTTTTTTACTGGAGGGATTAGATATAGTCATCATTAATTTCTTCTCAACCCACGAGTCCTCCTTATTTGCCCCCGCCCCCTTTAAAAAAAAATGGCATCAGCAAGAATAGCTAAAGCAACGTGTAACCGATTAACGGGCTGAAATAATGCACTGGGTGAATCCTAAGTTGCAAAAACTATATATATAGATCGGTGGACTCGGTGGTAGTGTAGCTGTCCGTCGATTTCAAACATTAAATAGTCTGACGGCAGCTAAAAAAAAAAAATAAATAAATAAACAAATAAATACATCAATGTTCCGAAATATTTCACTTACGTGAAACTGAGAGCGTCATCGTGGGTCGTTTTCTCGTCCACTAAGTTAGCTCTTTAACTCTTATTTATAGTGAGGTTTTATCCTGTCACACTTTAGTATTTTCTTACATGCCTTCTATATTACTTTACAGACATAATCTGGGGGAGTTTGTATTGTTTCACTTAAGTATCTTTTACATGCCTTCTACTGTACATATATTCTATCGACATTATCTCTTAATTATTATACCAGACGGGAAGATTAACGTAGAAATCACTATAGTTGGTGTGTTATCTGATAGAACTGGGCCAACTTCACCTTAACACTAATTCGTGGCTGCATGCCTTATATATGAGGCAGAAATGAGTCTCCTTGATTACGAGTCAAATTTATCCAACTGAAATGGGGTTAAGAATCTGTTGGATGAAAACAAAGGAGCTATAACAAATAAATCTTGTAATAAAGAGAACCTAGTTAGCATCATAAATGGCTATGGAAGCTCCATAACACCAATTCCTAAGCGATTTGTTTTGTTTATTTTACCTTACTGTCCTCATCTGTTCTATAAATCCTTACACTATCGACATACCCTGCATAAATAACGCACAAATGGATATTAACCATACATATCCTAGAGATAAATAGCTGAGCAGGAGGGTGTTAAGGAAGCTTCCTCGAATCAACGAGAATACGAGGGCCAGGTGATAGCGGGAAGGTGAGTCGCCAGCCAGGCCAGGTCAACACACATTCCACCCCAGCACCTGTGACCTATAAATTCCCGATGTGACCCATATTCCAAGATTTCCTGGAGCAATTTCACTTATATGGGTTTCACTGCTGTGGGGTTATTGCTTTGGGTTTCACTGCTTTATGCTTTTCGCTGCTATGGGCTTCACTGCTATGGTTTTCACTGCTATGATTTT
>NC_136954.1:22785471-22795850 GCF_032717465.1 Coenobita brevimanus | reverse complement strand
AACTCTCCAGCAGAAGCCGGCAGGAATTAGTGAGAAGGACCACCATGCAGTATAGAAAAACTATCATGGAAATTCCGTAGGAAAGAGGGAAAGGAAATATTAATCTACGCTATCTGCCTGAAATGGAAGGTACCATTAAGTAAATATTTATCGATTCTGCTGGTTGTATCATCCGAGTTCTGAAAAAATAGAGAAGAAGATAAGTTTATGTATGTAGAAATGTATTATCCAGGAGTGAACATAGTAAGTTGGGGGTTAGAAAACAGATACTTATCCAAGCGACCTTTAAAGGCTAGAAATGTATCATAGTTTACTACACATGAGGACAACAGAGAGAGGAAGGAAGAAATATTGAGTCTTAAGAAAATGGAGAGAAAGTTATTACTGATAGGGACAATTAAGTGAAGGGATGAAACAAGGAAAAAATAAAAAGGAAAAGAAAGACTAAAGACAGGTGGAGGGAATGAGGAGAGAAGACAAAAATGGAGAAAGAACAGTGTGAAAAATTACCACTGATGGTAAGATCTGTTCGGGAAAATTCGTGAAGGAAGGGAAGCAGGAAAATTTTGAAGATTTAATTCAAAAGCCCTGGGGACTGAAGGGAGATGTAAGGAAGCGACTGGAGAAGGGAAAAAAGGGGGGTAGGAGAGCAAAGTCAGATAGGAAATTTTTGTGTGGGTATTTATGGACCAAGGAAAATGAGAAGACTGAAAGGGAAAATTTAGATAATGACTGGGAAAAGAGTGATGGCACATGGCAAGAACATTGTGAAAATCGCTTAATAAACAGGGAAGAAAAGGTGTGGAGAAT
Organism: Coenobita brevimanus; assembly: GCF_032717465.1. Classification (NCBI taxonomy): domain Eukaryota; kingdom Metazoa; phylum Arthropoda; class Malacostraca; order Decapoda; family Coenobitidae; genus Coenobita; species Coenobita brevimanus. Next base: position 22,795,040 of record NC_136954.1, on the reverse strand, counting down.
TGATGACAAAGGGAAAAAAAAAATAACCGGGGGAATGGGATAGGCGAAAGAAAAGTGCGTACTGTGGTGGCAAGATAAAACAAAACGGAAATAAAAATGATAATAGGAGCTAAGCTGTAAAAAGAAGTTAGGAAAAGTTGATGGCCAAAAAGGTCAAACGTCCCTTAATCTCCCTCCTTCCATCGCTCACCTTTTCATTTCGATTTTTCATTTCTTCTCAAACGTTCTTTTTCCTTTTTATTGTTATATCAAACTCCCTTTCTCTCCATACGTGTTCCTAAGTACCGGTACTTCTAACATCTGTTTAACGCAAGGTCCTCTTTTTCCCCTCCCATTTTATTCTTTCCTCCTCCTCCTCCTACTCCTTTCCTAACAATTCCCTCCTCCTTCTCCTTCTTTTCTTTTTCTCTTCTTCTTCTTCTTTTTTTTCTCTTTTCCTTTTCTATCTGCCTTCTCTTTCTCTTTTCCTTTCTCTTTGCCTTCGCTTTCTGTTTTCCATCTTCCCCATTACCATCTTGCCCATTCTCTCTAAAGTCATTACTGCTTCCTCCTCCTCCTCCTCCTCCCTTCCTAACAATTGACTCCTTCTTCTCCTCCTCCCCTTTCTTTTTCTCTTCCTCTTCTTTCCTCTTTTCTTTTTTTCCCGTGCTCTTCCTTTCTCTCTGCTTTCTCTTTCTCTTTCTCTCTTTTCTTTCTGACTTCTCTTTCTGTATTCCTTTCTCTTTGCCTTCTCTTTCTAGGTTCCATCTTCCTGGCCATTACCATTTTACCCATTCTCTCTTGTCATAACCTTCCTCCTCCTCCTCCTCCTCCTCCTGTTTTTCCCTGTCTGTTTTGCGAGGGAGTTTTCTTACCCCTGTGTCCTTCCCCTCAGATCTCCCCTCACTCCACCTGAACATAAACGCCCACATATACATACATAAATGTCTACGTACATACCGGCATACGACACAAACGCTCATACATTTATGCATACGCATACCTACTACACACACACACACACACACACACACACACACACACACACACACACACACACACACACACACACACACACAAAAACACACACTAATATCTCCTGCTTTGCCACCCTCCCTCCCCCTCATCATTCTCTCTCTCTCTCTCTCTCTCTCTCTCTCTCTCTCTCCTTCAGTTGGCTTTTTCGTCATTCACAGCATGTGACCTACTGTAGATATAACATTCTATATATTAGGTAATGACATTATATATGTAAGCTAAATGAGTAAAAGCACTCGTCATATATTCATACAAGGCCAAACAGCCATCATCAAGCCAGTGTCATCACCATCCACTATCAACATTAATACCTTGCATCACCTTAGCCATTAATATTAATCACTGCCATCACTATCGCCATTATGATCATTACTGTCATCATTATCATTGCCATCACCATCTACTGTCATCACCAACGCCATCATCATCTGTCACTTCACCATCGCCATCGTCATTTTCATCAACTTCACCCACCACCATTAACACTGTCGCACCATCGCTTTCATAGTCATCACCATCATCATCATCACCACCATCACAATTACCATCATCATCTTTCAATATCCATCACCGTCATAGCCATCACCACCATGCCACCATCCCAGGCTTAATCTTTTCTTTTGACTCCTTCCTCTCGAGTGACAAATTTCTGGGTTTCCGTTATGGTTATCTCCTGGCGATTCTGCTTCTGCCATAAGGAAAACTTTTGCACGGAGGGGATGGAAACAGTCTCCGTTAAGCTGCCCCACCATGAACGGTGTCTCCAAGGCCCATATTCTCGTCAAGTTATGGAAGCTCCCTAACACCTACTCCTAAGCTATTTATTTTCCTCTGTCCTTATATCATCTCCAGTACCATTAATTTCTCACATAAATAACAAGGAAATTGATATTAACCCTCCGTACCAAAAAATAAATTGCTATGGCAGAGGTATTAGGGAACCTCTGTAACCGACAGGAATACCGGCCTAAAGCACAGTTAACCTCTTCAGTTCGATTTTTCTTAGCTTAATGTTGTCAATTTTAGATGGTTCGATTAAGTTTAGATCATTGGAGTGAGGGGATCAGTGAAGGATGTTATTAACCGTCCTGGTGAAAAAAAATCTCCTTGACTGGATTACAGCTGGAAGAGTGACATTGAGAGAGAGAGAGAGAGAGAGAGAGAGAGAGAGAGAGAGAGAGAGAGCCATTATTGTGGGAGCGTTAAGTCGTCAGGTGGTGGGAAGAATACTGTGATAAAGGCTTCCACTGACTGAAAGGGTTAAATGAAAGAGAGAGAAAGAGAAAGAGACCCCAGTGAAATTGCTCACACAGTCGGTCAAACATCATGTAAGTGTTTGAAATTCTTTCCCCTAAAATTTGGAAAATAAGTAGGGTCATCATCCATCCATCATCCATTCTTCCATTGCGTGTATTTATTTATATACTGTATTTATTTATTTATGTCAGGATCGTAGAGGCCTAGTGTTAGCCTACAGTCTTCAGACACTTACGGTGGGGGTGACCAGTCTTACTTCCATGGGCTGTGTTACCTAAGCAGTGAACCTCTACTGTAGTTCATCCGCTTTAACTTTACCCAAATTTTCGTCCTTTAGCAGCCTCTTTCTTCTAGTTAAGTGACAATAAGACAATGCTGCGGCTTTCCATTTTTTTTCCTTAACAAGGACTGACCAAAACGATGACGACCAAGGACCGGACAAAGGACATGGTAATTGGAACTTGGAATGTAAGGGGAGCGAATGATGAGGGTGAAAGAGAGAGAGATTGTCCAGGGTGCTTGAGGGTAAGCGAAAGTGGATGTACGTGGAATAACTTGGAAACAAAATGGAGAGGAGAAAGTGTGAGACAATGGGAGTATGGATGGGGTATATGTGCAGGAGTAGGTGAGAATGAGAGGGCAAAGGAAGGAGTATGTAGTAAGCTAGGAGTAAAAGATGGAAGAGGAGCGTAAGACAGTATGGATCAGTTGGGTCAAGGATTGTGTGGGTAAGTTGAAAGTTGGAATACAAATGTGGGCGATTGTGTGTGTGTATGCGCCAACGCAAGATCGTGCTAGAAGAGTGAGAGAAGAGTTCTGCACAAATGTAGAAGTGTGCATGGAAAAGTTTGGAAGGAATGAGAGAGTGTTTTTGATTGGAGTGGATAGTGAATGGTAGTAAGTTGGGAATGTGAAGGTGGATGGAATAGTTGGTGAGTGGGGTGTGCCTGCTGGAGATAGATGAGACATGGGAGTGCTCTAGTGGACATTTGTGCGGGGAGGGGTTGGTGATAGCCAATGCCCCCTGTAGGCAGAAAATGATCCACAGGTATTCATCGCGAGCGATGGGAAGGGTGGGTAGTGAACTGAATGACCTGAAGGCTGTGATTGATTATGTGTGTCCGGATGAAAGGATGCGAAGATGTGTAAAGGATGCAAGAGTGTATAGGGAGGTTGGGGGAGTGGACTTTCTGACCACTACTTGGTGAGTGGCCAGAATTAGAATGCAAGTAAGATGGAGGAATAGAAGAAGGGAAAAAGACGAGAGGGAAGGAGTAGTTGCAAGAGAGTGGAAAGGTTACAAGAAGATGAGAGAAAAGGCAGAGTATAAGATAGAAGTGGAGGAACGATTGGGCAAATATGAATTGGAGCAGATGGGAGACGTGGAAGGTGTGTGTAAGATATTTACAGAAGAAATATGTGCAGCATGTGATGTGGTGTGTGGAAGGCAAGAGAAGACGGAGGGGAGTGCAAGGAACAGCGTGTGTGGACTGAAGAGGTGAAACAGGCTGTGACACAAAAGAAGAAAGCATACTATGAATGGATGAGAAATAGGGGCGTGGAAGAAGTTGAGAGGCGGAAGAGAGAGTTATATGTAGAAAGAAAGAGAGAGGTGAAAAGATTAAGTAAGAGAGAGTAAGAAGAGAAGTGGATGAGGGATTTGGAAGGAATTTGAGTGTAAAGTGGAGGGACTGTAAGAAAATGTTCTGGAGAGAGGTGAAAAAGAGTAAGACAGGGTGGAAGTGAAGTTAGCAGGGGGAGTCACAAAGATAAAAATGGTAGATTACTAGTGGAGGAAGGGAGAAAAAGTGAGCAAATGGAGAGAACACTTTAAGAATTGTTGAACGTAAGAGTGATGGAAGTAATGCGAGTATAAGTGGCTGGGGAATGGCTGGAAGAAGGAGAGGGAGGTGAGAAGACAGGAAGAAATCAGTAGGATAGAAGTTGTGGAAGCAATGAAGAAAGTTAAATCGAGGGAAAACCCCAGGAATTGATGGAGTGTGTGGTGAAATTCTGAAGCATGGTGGAGAGATAGTAGTAGAATGGTTGTGGAAGATGTGCAGATGGGCCTGGGAGGAAGGTAGAGTCCCGGAGGATTGGAAGTCAGGTATAATTAGTCCCTTGTACAAAGGAAAAGGGGAAAAAGAAGTGTGTGGTAATCATGAACGGGCATTTGTCTTCTTAGTATAATAGGAGAAAAGTGTATAGTAGGATACTTATAGACAGAGTTAGAGAAAGAACAGAGAAATTAGTTGGAGAAGAACAGGGAGTGCTTTAGGAAGGGAAGAGGTTGTGTAGATCAGATATTCATTCTCTTAGATTCTTTAGTGGAAAAGTTTCTAGAGAAGGGAAAGAAGTTGTATGCGGCTTTCATGGATTTGGAGAAAACATATGACAGGGTGGATAGACAAGGATTGTGGAAGAAGTGTTAAGAATATATGGAGTAGATGGGAAGTTGTTGAATGCTGTGAAGAGTATGTACGATGGTGCGAAGGCTGCAGTGCGTGTGGATGGTGAACTAAGTGAATTTTTCTCTTTGAAAAGTTGGTTTGAAACAGGGATGTGTCATGTCTCCATGGTTGTTCAATCTGTACATGGATGGGGGTGCAATAAAAGAGGTACAAGGTAGGGTAGTGGATGTTGGAGTGGCCCTGGTGAGAGAGGATAGTGTTTGTAACTCCCTGTACTTAAGTTGTTTGCAGATGATACTGTGTTGTTGGAGTGAAGACGAAGAGGGAGCTGCAAGGCTTGGTGGATGAGTTTGAGAGAGAGTGTGTAAGAAACGGAATCTAAAGGTAGAATGTAGGGAAGAGTAAAGTGATGGTCTTTGAGAGGAGGTGAATTTAGTGAATGTACAGCGAGGTTGGATGGTGAGGAATTGGAAAATGTGAGTACGTTAATAAGTACTTGGGTAGTGTGGGATGAGTAAGGATGGAGGTTTGGAGGGTTAAGTGCTTGAAAGGGTACAAGCAACAGGGAAGAAAGGTTGCTTGGTTCTTTGAAAGCAGTGATAAAAAACAGGGAAGTGAGCATGGAAGTGAAAAAGCTACTACACTTGACAGTATTGTGATACCAACTCTAACGTACAGGAAGTGAAGCTTGGACATTGTTGGAAGGGACACAAGTCAAGAGTGAGAGCAGTGTTTTATTAGAAATGAGTTATTTAAGAGGATCCTGTGGAGTCACGTGGAGAGACAGGCTGACGAATGAGGATATAAAGGAGCGTTGTAGTGTTGATGTGGATGGTGATAGAAAGCGTTATGAGGTGAACACACTGAGGTGGTTTGGCCATGTGGAAAGGATGGAGGGTGAAAGACTGACAGAAGAGAGTGTATGGTGAGTGAGGTGGAGAGGGGGAAGAGGGAGGGGGAGGCCGAGGATGAGATGGAGGGGATGGGGTGGAGAGGTATATGAGAGAGGGGGTGTGAGTTGGGAGCAGGGCAGTGAAATGGCGGGGGACAGGGCGACTTTGAGGGCGGAAATTTGTTTGTGGCCACCCCAAACGGGATTGAGGCGTCTGGCAATAGATAAATAGATAGATAGACATCTTCGTGACTAGCACTATATTTTAGTGTTAATCTATTGCTACAGCTTAGTTTTTACGATGAGAAGACAATTTTAGGCCAAGTTAAAGTGAACAGTGCATACCCTTCGGATTGATGCGTATTCTGAGTACCATATGAGGTTTCGTAGCCTCTCGTCTCCAGCAATTTATTTTACTTATCATTGCAACGGAAATATACAAGATTATGTTGAGGTGTAATTTGCAGACCAAATCGCTAAGAAAGATGCGCTGCGAACACCACAATGTCACTTAAAATACTACCCTCAGACCCATAAGTGCCACTTCGGTGGGCATGCCTTAACCCACTAGACCACCAGGGCCGGTATTCTCGTCAGTTAAGGAAGCTCCCTATGACCTTTTTTCTATCTATCTATCTATTGCCAGACGCCTCAATCCCGTTTTGGGTGGCCACAAACAAATCGCCTCCAAGTCGCCCTGTCCCCCGCCATTTCTCTGCCCTGCTCCAAACTCACACCCCCCTCTCTCATATACCTCTCCACCCCATCCCTCCATCTCATCCTCGGCCTCCCCCTCCCTCTTCCTCCCTCCACCTCACTCACATACACTCTCTTCGTCAGTCTTTCACCCTCCATCCTCTCCACATGGCCAAACCACCTCAGTGTGTTCCTCATAACGCTTCCTATCACATCCACATCCACACCACAACGCTCCTTTATATCTTCATTCGTCAGCCTGTCTCTCCACGTGACTCCACATGCTCCTCTTAAATAACTCATTTCCACTGCTCTCACTTTTGACTTGTGTCCTTCCAACAATGTCCAAGCTTCACTTTCGTACGTTGGAGTTGGTATCACAATACTGTCATGTAGTAACTTTTTCACTTCCATGCTCACTTCCCTGTTTCTTATCACTGCTTTCAAAGAACCAGCAACTTTTCTTCCCTGCTGTACCCTTTCAAGCACTTCACCCTCCAAACCTCCATCCTTACTCATCACACTACCCAAGTACTTAAACGTACTCACATTTTCCAATTCCTCACCATCCAACCTCGCTGTACATTCACTAACTTCACCTCTCTCAGAGACCATCACTTTACTCTTCCCTACATTCACCTTTAGATTCCGTTTCTTACACACTCTCTCAAACCCATCCACCTAAGCCTTGCAGCTCCCCTTCGTCTTCACTCAACAACACAGTATCATCTGCAAACAATAGTACAGGGAGTTTCCAAACACTATCCTCTCTCACCAGGGCCACTCCAACATCCACTACCCTACCTTGTACCTCTTTTATTACCCCATCTATGTACAGATTGAACAACTATGGAGACATGACACATCCCTGTTTCAAACCAACTTTCAAAGAGAAAAATTCACTTAGTTCACCATCCACACGCACTGCAGCCTTCGCACCATCGTACATACTCTTCACAGCATTCAACAACTTCCCATCTACTCCATATATTCTTAACACTTTCCACAATCCTTGTCTATCCACCCTGTCATATGGTTTCTCCAAATCCATGAAAGCCGCATACAACTTCTTTCCCTTCTCTAGAAACTTTTCCACTACAGATCTAAGAATGAATATCTGATCTACACAACCTCTTCCCTTCCTAAAGCCTCCCTGTTCTTCTCCAACTAATTTCTCTGTTCTTTCTCTAACTCTGTCTATAAGTATCATACCATACACTTTTCCTATTATACTAAGAAAACAAATGCTCCTATGATTGATTACCACACACTTCTTTTTCCCCTTTTCCTTTGTACAAGGGAATAATTATACCTGACTTCCAATCCTCCGGGACTCTACCTTCCTCCCAGGCCAATCTGCACATCTTCCACATCCATTCTACTACTATCTCTCCACCATGCTTCAGAATTTCACCACACACTCCATCAATTCCTGGGGCTTTCCCCGATTTAACTTTCTTCATTGCTTCCACAACTTCTATCCTACTGATTTCTTCCTGTCTTCTCACCTCCCTCCTTCTCCCAGCCATTCCCAAGCCACTTATACTCGCATTACTTCCATCCTCAACGTTCAACAATTCCTTAAAGTGTTCTCTCCATCTGTTCACTTTTTCTCCCTTCTCCACTATTAATCTACCATTTTTATCTTTCACTTCCCTGCTAACTTCACTTCCACCCTGTCTTACTCTTTTCACTTCTCTCCAGAACATTTTCTTACAGTCCCTCCACTCAACACTCAAATTCCTTCCAAATTCCTCATCCACTCTCTTCTTACTCTCTCTTACTAATCTTTTTCACCTCTCTCTTTCTTTCCACATATAACTCTCTCTTCCGCCTCTCAACTTCTTCCACGCCCCTATTTCTCATCCATTCATTGTATGCTTTCTTCTTTTGTGCCACAGCCTGTTTCACCTCTTCAGTCCACCACGCTGTTCCTTGCACCCCCCTCCGTCTTCTCTTCCTTCCACACACCACATCACATGCTGCACATATTTCTTCTGTAAATATCTTACACACACCTTCCACGTCTCCCATCTGCTCCAATTCATATTTGCCCAATCGTTCCTCCACTTCTCTCTTATACTCTGCCTTTTTCTCATCCTCTTGTAACCTTTCCACTCTCCTTGCAACTACTCCTTCCTCTCGTCTTTCCCTTCTTCTATTCCTCCATCTTAACTTGCATTCTAATTCTGGCCACCACCAAGTAGCGGTCAGAAAGTCCACTCCCCCAACCTCTATACACTCTTGCATCCTTTACACATCTTCGCATCCTTTCATCCACACACACATAATCAATCATTGCCTTCTTTTCATTCAGTTCACCGCCCACCCTTCTCATCACTCGCCATGTATACCTGTGGATCATTTTATGCCTGAAGAGGGTATTGGATATCACCAACCCCCTCCCAGCACAAATGTACACTAACGTACTCCCATTCTCATCTATCTCAGCAGGCACACCCCACTCACCACCTATTCCATCCACCTTCACATTCCCAACTTTACCATTCATATCACCAATCAAAAACACTCTCTCATTCCTTCCAAACTTTTCCATGCACACTTCCACATTTGTGCAGAACTCTTCTCTCACTCTTCTAGCACGATCTTGCGTTGGCGCATACACACACACAATCGCCAACATTTGTATTCCAACTTTCAACTTTACCCACACAATCCTTGACCCAACTGATCTATACTGTCTTATGCTCCTCTTCCATCTTTTACTTACAACTATACATACTCCTTCCTTTGCCCTCTCATTCTCACCTACTCCTTTTTTGAGCGATTTGTTTATTACACCTCACTGTCCACTTCTGTTACATAGATCGTGTCAGTATTACCAGACTGTGCATAAATGATATACAAAAAGATAAGATTCGGCCATATCTGGAAATAAATCGCCAAGGAAGAGGTGTTCGGGAGCCACCTAAACCTACGATATTACGAGCCCAGGTGTCCCCTTCTTGGCTGGTATGGTTACCACTCAACGCAGTAAATGATTTCTCGAGATATAGGGAAAAGTATGGCTCGTCTTTCAGCTTAGACACTAAAGATAGCCCCTACATTGAGTGAGTGGATGGTCATCGCCCCCCACCCATCACACTAGAGCAGGGTTCCCAACCTGGGGTAAATTACCCCAAGTGGGGTAATTTGGTCTTTTGTGAAGGGTAATGGAGGAGGTAACAAAAAAAAAAAAAAAAAAAAATCTAAAAATCATACCAGTTATGATAGACTTTCAGACCTATACTAAAATTCAGAGATGAATGTTTAAAGTCATGTTTATTTGGTATCAG
>NC_136954.1:22722971-22780471 GCF_032717465.1 Coenobita brevimanus | reverse complement strand
GTTCCATTCTCCCCCTTTTTATTATTATCCTTTGTTTTTATATGCATAATTATTTGTCAGTTTTCCTTTGGTCGAATTTCTTTGTTATTTCCTTCCATTGTGGTCATTTAACACTCTGGGAGATTTAAGGGTTTGAATTGCCCAGTCAGAGTGAGGAATGAGTGAGTTATAGCTTGTGATGCCGGTTCCTGTTACTCAGTTTCGTTTCGGCTTCTTCTCTTTATTCGTCTTCTCATCTTAGTCAAATTGTCACGTCATCTAATCTCAGTCATATCTTCTTTGATCACCGCGTAATCCCATCATCGTCACTGATGGTCTCGTGGATGGAACTCCCTAGTCGGAGTGAACGCCTTGCATAGACTCAATCCAAAGAAAAGAATGGAAGTGTTTCAGTTAGCCTTCCTAATGCCATCAGGGGAAGTGTGCTGGCCATCTACACTTAAATGTATTGGACTACCGAAGCCTAGCCTCGGGCCCCTACTCATGAAGCTGATGATACGGAATTGCCTGTTATCATTGTACCCTCTGCAGTTCAGTTCAGCATCCGCCGCGCCGCCCATCTTAACATTCATCCTGCTATCAGCGAATCCCCAGGCAGATTATCTGATCCTGTCAATAAGCGCCTCTGTATCCCTACCCTCAACAATCTCCACCTTCCACTCCCTCACCACTTCACTCTTCACCCTCCCCTCTCTCTCCACTTCACTTTCCTTCCTCACCATTTCATTTTCTTCTCACCCCTTCACTTCTATCCCTCACCTCTTCCCTTCCGCACTACTTCACTTTCCTCACTCACCACTTCACTTCCCTCCCCTACCTCATCCCTCCCACACCACTTCACTTCCTCACCATGTCACTTCCCTCCCTCACCATTTCCCTCCTTCACCGCTTCACTTCCCTCCTTCACCACTTCACTTCACTCCCTCCATTCTCCAACCTTCCTCACTTTATTCCCCTTACATCACTGGCCTTATGCCATTAGCATTAATCGTACTTAAAGCAATCCTCTTCACCAGATTATCGGATCTCGTCGACAGGTATTGTACCTCTATATCCCATCTCTCATCCATCACCACCTCCCTCCCTCCCTCTAACGAGCTCACCTCCTTCCCTTTCACCAGCTCACCTCCCTCTCCCTCTCGCCAGCTCACCTCCCTCCCTCTCCCTAGATCACCTCCCTCCCTCTCCCTAGCTCACCTCCCTCCCTCTCCCTAGCTCACCTCCTTTCTCTCCCCAGCTCACCTTCCTCCCATGCCTCATCAAGCACCTCCCTTTCCTACTTTGGCATAATGTATCCCGCAGCACCCCGGTGATCGTCATTTGACCTCACAGTCTCCCTCATTTCTCACCGGTTAACCTCCCATTCCTCCTTTTCCTCACCACGTCCCTCACCAGTCCACCTCACCCTCTGCGTCAACAGTCATGATGCCAACAGTGGCCCCCGTAAACAGATTATGGGATCCTGTTGACGAGCCCCACTACATCCCAGGGGCCCCAGCGGATACCAGTGATGTTTTCGGACTGACCCCGCCTGTCCGAGTTCGGTGTTGTGCCCTGTATCCGTCTTAAACAGATCTCGTATTAACCTATTTAGAACGTTGTTTTTACCTGTTATCCCTGTTTACTATAATCCCAGGTGCTGGAGAGGGACGCCTTTACGTGGTGGCATTAATATGACTGGGAGGTGGAGCTGACCAGTTATACAAACGAGAGAGAGAGAGAGAGAGAGAGAGAGAGAGAGAGAGAGAGAGAGAGAGAGAGAGAGAGAGAGAGAGAGAGAATGGAGGATGGTCGACTGCCAAAAAGGGGCACCTCCATCCTGCAGTCCACTGGGTTCACGTTTCTGATTAACCAAGGGCAATAGCTACCATATTCCCAATACTGTTCTTCACTTATCCATTCAGTTGGATGATTTATTTTTTCATTTTATTATTTTATTCAAATTTACGGTCACATATTAGCCAAGGCGGTCTTCAAGTTTGTCAACCCCTCCAGTTTGAAAACATTGTCCTACTCTGAATAAAATCGTCTGAAGATAGCAAGAATACAGTTAATGGAAAAATCTCTCTCTCTCTCTCTCTCTCTCTCTCTCTCTCTCTCTCTCTCTCTCTCTCTCTCTCTCTCTCTTCCCACCTACTACTGCTATGCACCATCATCGTAATCCAGTTTTTCCCTGAACCCCTTCACTTTGATGATACGTTTTTAATTTTACTCTATCCAACAGACGAGCATATTCTGAAATATTAGTCTAACAGCCTTAATTACCTCCTTCACGACTAGAGGTTTGCCCTAAGTTGAATTATGTCATCTGAAGGTAGTAAGAGTAAATGATAAAATCCCTCACCAGATTGGTGAAATTAAGATATTGACTTGAGTTATATTAGATTCTCCTATAACAGGTTTGTTTTCATCTGACGGAACTGAGCCATTTCCACAGCTCGAATACTAGATCACATTTGCGTAACATTAGATCGTTTCGTTTCGCTTCGTTTATAAAGGTTTCAGCATATTTGCATGCGTCGGCCCTGGTCACCTATTGGAAGCTCCCCACACTCCTCTGTCTCTGGCAGCCTCCCTATTTAGTTCGTTATCCCAGAGGTTACGCTCTGTGATCTCGTTCCATGTCTTTTACGGTCTTCCTTTCGCAACCCAACCCTCGGCATTCACACCTCTCACTTTCCGCTCCCAGTTGTCATCTTCCATCCTCTCAGTACGGCCAAACCATCTCAGTCTGTCTCTCCTCATCACAACACTAATGCAGTCAAGTCCCGTCCTTCCTCCCAACTCTTCAGAGCCATTATTATTAGGCAGGAATGAGACCCCTCGGTTACTAGTCAGATTTACCAGTGTTGTAGTCAAGACCAGGCACCTCGAAGCCAAGACCAAGACCAGACCCTCCGAGACCAAGACCAAGACCAAGACCAAGAAGTTATGTGTCTGCTGAATGAATGAAAAGTAGCTGCAACCTGCAGGTGCTGCACTGCTGATCAGTTTTCACGGGCGTCTCGGCCCCCCGAGTGAGTGCACTATCCCCAGTCACCCAGTTGCAGGTTATGTATCGATGCAATACTCAACACCTTTTAAACGAATTTGATTATCGCACATGAGTTGAATGAGGTCGAGTAGTTTCCGGGAAGGCAATTACTAAGAAGAATGAAAGAGAGAAGAGGGCAATGGGGATAATTCCCCGGCCAAAACTCAAGAGCATGGAGGGACCAGGGCCCATACCAGGACTGTGACAATTTTGCTTCTTTTTCTGGCCCGTGTCAAACGTTTTCCAGGCACCCCAGGGCGCGGTCACAGCTCTATACGGCCCTGCACACCAATGTTACGGCTTTTGAAAGTTTTTTAAGTTTTTAAACTTTTGAAGTACGGTTTTGAAGTTATAATGTATGGTGTTGCATACTTTGTCAGTGCCATCGTACTCATGGATAGCTGTATCTTCCTCATGTGAAAGCTGCTTTTCGGAAGACTAATATTCGCACCTCTCTCCGACCTTTACCCGTGCCCAAACGTTCCATACACAGCATATTCATCTTTCGTTTCTCGTGAACAGTCGAGGGGGACAACCTATTTTTCAGGATAATTACACAAGAGACCGAAGGGGTTTAGGGATACAGAAGTGGGGAAGCAAAAAATCCTCATAAATATAAAATATATAATTTACTTTAATAAGTGCTCCAAATACTTCTTTCGGTCGTACCCACCGTTTGTTTAAGAGAACAGTTTTCACAAACTTTTCCCCTTGAAAGGGGTCCTCATTCGAGTCTGTTCACTGCCCATCTGTCTACTACAGATGATTTATCGGCCCCCAGTTGCCCCCCCCCCCCCACTTTAATGGGGCTAGAAACGCCACTGGGCCATATGGCCATAGCCCCCCGCTCATAGGTGAATAAGTTGTATGAAATGCAAGGGTGGCTGTGAAACACTAGAAAATATTCTAATTTATTCTAAAAAGGTCACAGAAGTCACTGCAGGCCTCCGTGATAGCCATTTGGAAGCTCTGAAGGGTCATAACTCGAAAGGTTGGAAGCCACTGACGTTTGACTTGGTCTCCATTGCTCCAAAATCCTGGCTACGCCCCTGTAAGGGAGGAAATATATTTACAAAATTTAATATATCTGAACAACTGAACATCTAGGTAAAATATTTCCGATTTCATTGCTTCATTGGCGTGAAGAAACAAACATGGGAAATTAGAAATTTTTGTGGTTACATTTTCCGAGCAAACTAGCTAAACCTGTGGTGTACGTGTACGAAGGATTCGGGGATTGCATACAGCATACACGTATATGAAGTACACGGAGGTGAACAGAGCTGTAAACATGCGTGCGTGCAAACGGAGATTGTCACTGCGAGAATGGCCACGTCATGCATGCTCTCTCGACTCGCATACACTCTGTCGGCACTTGCAGGGCTCAGCTCATGCATCATCACTGTAGCCAGGCAGTATCTATAGACAGTACAACGCTGTATGGCGCGCCGTGAATCGAATCAGCCATGGTTTTTCTCCGTGTAAGATCATAAATTCCGACCTTCCCCAAGCGGCGATGCACTTTGTAATACTGTTCTCGACCTTATCTCGAGCGAAAACTCCGAGATCGGAAGCTTCGAGACCAAGATCAAGACCAAGACCACATCAAGCGAGACCAAGATCAAGACCAAGACCACACCAAACAGGTCTCGAGACCTACAACACTGAAATTTACCTTTCAGTATGACAACAGTCGGCCATCAGCTGAGATGAATGGCATTAACAATCTTAGCTAAACACGCTTCAGTAATTCACGTATTGTTCCTCTGAAGCTCAAGGACGCCGTTTATTTATTTATTCATTTATTTACTTGTTTTTTTTTTTGTGCTGCAAGACGATTTTTTTCAACTCAAGTGGGAATATGATGAGATGTTCCGAGGAAAAAAAAAAAAGAAGAAGAGTATATTTGTCCTCTAGTTCCACACAAAAGGAGTGAACATAGGCGCCTGAGACTCTATACCCTTTTCACCTAAACTTGGCTCAGATTTTTGTCCTTACAGCTTTTTTCATGTAGCTTAGTGGGCGGGAAAAAGACAACGCAATAGCTCTTCATAGCACTTCTCTGTGACTAACATCATGTTCCAGTGCTGATGACTTGTTACAACCCAGCATTCAGGATGGAGAGGAGGCAGTTATAGGTCAGGTTAAAGAGAGTATAGTTCATTCACTTTAACTTGGCCCATATTTTCATTTTTTGCAACCTATTTCACGAAACTCATTAGCAGAAAAAGACGATAATGCGGCTCTGCAGTATCCTTTTCACAGCACTTCTTCATAACTAACATAATCTGTCGCTAAAACTCAGCATTCAAAATGAAGAAATGTCAGTTTCAGGCCAAGTTAGGTTAAAACTAGTATAGTGCAGTTAATTCATTCTTGACTGGGGCAGCTCTGCTCCTCCATTCCAGTATCAACCGTCTCATGGTCAGGACAGCTCTTCTATTCCAACTTACGCCAGACGATTTTATTCAGCTGAGGGTGAGTCAGAAGAGCTTAGGTGTTACTACTTGTGCTATTAACTCATTCATTGTTGGGCTTGCTTTCCATTTCAGTTAACATCAGATGATTTTATTCTGCTGAGAGAAAGTACTTTTTTTTATGCGTCCAACTCTGGGTTTAGGCTTAACAAACCGTTCCCTGAGGCCCCAGCAGTCCTCCAACGTAACATGCACCTACACATGTCACCACTTAGGCGCTAACATCCACCGTTCATAATGATTACTTGCTAGGGCTGTCTCATACAGGACTGGTGTATCAGTATCAGAGGGAAAGTTTTTATGAGATGACGGCGGGTCTTTGGTAGATCATCAGTTTCCATTTAAGAAATTCATATCCTTTAAGCTGTTCTCTGCCTCAGTCGGGATTAGAACCACTGGAACAGTAGACCACCTTTCTACGGACTCGGGGACACCGCCTCCTCTTAACAGAAATCTAAGTGTTAAAAGTCAAGTAGATGCCCGATATGTAGGCTTCATTGTATTTTGAAACAGTGGATAGGGCGTTTGAAAATATTTCCGATTAACTTGTTCTGTGTGTGTATACTTGTAATATTTTTAAGAGCATAAGGATATTTTATTTAGGTGATGATGATGGTAGGGTGATGATGGTGATGGCGATGATGATGACGATGACAAGCCATATTGCAGAACTTCTGCCTATCAGAATTCTTTCATTCCCCGAACTGCATATCTTTGGAACTCGCTTCCCCAGAGATGTTTCCCTCCAAACTTCAACCTACAGCTGTTCAAGTCTAACTGTTACAGATATTTTATGAACAGAGGACCCCAGTAATCTGGTGTATGGATTATTTTTTTTTTTATTCGTTTTTCCTTCCTCTGGTCTGTTAT
Organism: Coenobita brevimanus; assembly: GCF_032717465.1. Taxonomy (NCBI): domain Eukaryota; kingdom Metazoa; phylum Arthropoda; class Malacostraca; order Decapoda; family Coenobitidae; genus Coenobita; species Coenobita brevimanus. Next base: position 22,774,090 of record NC_136954.1, on the reverse strand, counting down.
TGAAAAAAAAATAAAAAGGAGAAGCGTCCCTTAGACAAGAAAAGTGTGAGTTTATGACGATGAGGATAGTGATGACGACTGTGATGATGACCATGAGGAACGATCATGAGAAAGAAATGTGCCCTAGCTGAACGAGGGGCAAGAATTTATAAAGGATGCTGAAGATGAGCGTGGCGATGATGATGACGAACGATAATGAGAGAAAATATAGCCAGGTAAACGACTGACAGCAGTTTATTAAAGGTACCGGAACGGAGATGATAATGACAATGATGATAACTGATAATTATGATGACGACGATGGTGATGATGATAATGACGATGACGATCGATAGGGAGAAAGAGGAATGTGCCCTAACCGAGTAAGAGGGTGACGTGAGTGTATTTTAACACACACACACACACACACACACATACACACACGGCCAAGCAAGAGGGGAATTTTTGTGGCGTGGTCATATGGGTGGCAATTTATGTAGTGACGTGATCGAGTGGTGTCGCCCGCGTATTGGTTAAGTTTTCTAAATTGACATCGTCCCTGCTGTGTGGAGAGAGAGACAGAGAGAGAGAGAGAATCGTTTTGTCGCCAGAGAGGAAGTCCTATTGTACCGTTCCTACCACGCCACGAAGGAATCTCAATAATGTTCTGTGTTGTTTCTTCCCAAGAGATAAATCAATAGGTAAATAGATATAGATAGGCAGTCAGATAGATAAACAGATATACTGATGTGAAAAACGCTCAGCATCTATAGCTTATTGAAGACGGCAGAGGAAGCTTCGTAGCACAGCTGTCCTTGCTGTAAATGTTGCATATTACTCACTAACACCCTCTTATATTATTTGCATTATTTTAGTATCAACATAGTAGGAATCAGTGAAACACAGTGGGTTATTAAGACGTAATGAACAGAATAGGTCGCTAAAAGTTGGTGTTAAGAAATCACCAGTCACAAAGAGATGTGTTCTTGTGGGTTTTGCAGCTTTCTTTTTCTCCCATCACCTCTCACTTACCGGTTTTACTTTCGGTATTAATCCGTCTTGTTCTCTTGTGTGCTGTTTATATCTTTGCAGTATTTAGAGACAACATTAATATAGTACGGAAGTAATATTAGTTGCAGCCCCAGGTTCATCTGAAATTTGAACCCAGTGGACTGCAGATTAAAGTTGCCCTTCTCCCGCAGTCCACCATCCTCATCATGAGAGGTTTTGAGGGGATAGGGAGGGCGATGAGGAACGTTTGTATAACCGAACGGTGGAGTCGCGCGGTTGTATCAGTGTCACCACATGAAAGCGTACCTCCCTAGCACCAGCTTTCATGATAAAAAACACAAAATAAAAAGCGAGAAATGTGCAAAAGAAAAGTGTTGAGGAAAAAGTACTTGGGAGTCTCCCCAAGCAGCGAAAACACACACACACACACACACACACACACACACACACACACACACACACACACACACACACACACACACACACACACACACACACACACACACACACACACACACACACACACACACACACACACACACAGTCCACATCAGGTCCACTATGGGATGGAACCCACTCGTTGATGGGAGACTTGTAGCCGAAATTTACTGTTCCCGTCTCCCATCAAGGATTCAAAGCTTTGTGCGTACGGCACCGTCCTCACCCCTTCACTCGGATGACGGATTTTATAACACCCTGAACATGATTACAATAGAGCCAGAAGAAAAAAAGTTGTCTAGATCCCTCCGCCTGTTTTTGATACTGTTTTCATTTTAACGTTGCGTATACTCTTCACTTGACTTTTCGTAATTGCCGTCTTTCCATTTATAACGCCGAGTTGCAAAAACAGGTTAATAATAGAGTAAGATGCTTGCTGTGGTAAGGGTGCAGAACGGTAATATTTTTTTCTGTCACTGGTCAAAGCGAAATCAGCTACAAAAGGACGAAAATCTGGGTCATGTTAAATTGATAAAACGTAATCTTTGACCTGTTCCAGCCTTGACCTTAGAACCTTGAAAATTCGTACTTACCTTCACTCGCCCCGACAAACTTTTACCAAAAATCTCCAATAATCCCTTGCAAAGTTTTCGACTGATCACCCATTTTTAACTTTTAGCGTAATTTCGTAGTAAGTTCACCAGCATTTTGAGGATGAGTTGGTTGAAGAAGGGATGGCTGATTATATACCTGTGTGTGTGTGTGTGTGTGTGTGTGTGTGTGTGTGTGTGTGTGTGTGTGATGACTTTATTCAACACAGTTCTTGCTATCACCTGTTGGTTTCTTTCGGTTTAGGTATGGAAGCTGGTCGTGTGAGGGTAAACGCCAGCACTACCTGAACCCTTTATTATCCCAGAGAAAGTCTTATGGCGGTGGTGAGAATGAACCTGGGGGGAAAACATGAAAAAGTCCAGATTCTCACAATGAATCGGTTAAGGGAGTGTTGCCCAGACGGACCGGAGGATTTTTTCATTGTATTTTATTTTACCATCTGACAGGTTTATTTATTTTAGGATAAATTTTTGAAACTGAAGGGGGGGAGATAGATGCAGCCTCAGCAGACTTTCAGTATAAGATGCCTTGGAGTAAATTTCGTGGGTAGCCGCAAGAATCAAGTAAAAAATTAAGAAAAGAGGACGTCACCGGATGTAGACTCTATTTTTTTTTTAACGGTGTTTATTTATTTTCCGGCAAGTTGGTAAGAACAGGAGGTGTAAGATTTCCAGATGATGATGAATTTAATCAAAGTTGTGTAGTGTTATAGAAATCCAAAAAGCCAGGAGGTGAGGGCACTGAGAAAGCACCCTAATTAAGTTTTTTTTTTTTTCTCATACTGACTCAGGACGATTTTATTTACCTTTAGATTGGCTTTTAGAAGTGAAGGAGTTAGATCCAGCCTCCATTAACCCCTTCAGGCCACCTACATGTTTTGATATTGGGTGAATCACTGTTCTAAATCCGAAGAATTTCTCGTTATTTTTCGCTTTCAAGGAACTGATTTGTGTGAAATTTGTTACTTTCTTCACTCCATTACAAATTATGCACTCTTACACCAAGTACTGAAAGCAGCATTTACCTCTAAGCATTATTCTACGGATAACTCTAAGCATAACTCCAGGCGTAACTCTGAACATAACTCTAAGCATAACTCTAAACATAACTCAAAGCACAAATGCAATCATAACTCTAAGCATAAATCAAATCATAACTCTAAACATAACCAAGCATAACTGTAAACATAACTCTAAACACAACTCCAAATATAACTGTAAGCATAAATCCAAGCATAACTCTATACAGAACTCCAAACATAACTCTAATCATAAAACTAATCGTAACTAAACATAACTCTAAACATAACTCCAAACATAACTCTGAGCATAATTCTAACATACCTCTAAGCATAACTGAACTCTGTCTTCCAAATTATCAAGGTTTTACGCCTCCTTCACTGGGATGGCTTTATTCTCCATCATAATGTTTTCTTTTAACCGGACAAATAGCCTATGCGAAGCTTGTGTGTGTGTGTGTGTGTGTGTGTGTGTGAGTGAGTGTGTGTGTCCCCTTTCCCCTTAAGATGACACGTTAACCAGAAGATAAAATTGTAAAATTAAATCAGGTGAACTGAAAACCTGGCAGTTATTAAAAAAAAATATATATATACGATCATTGAATCAGTGCAGGTGACAAAGCCCGTATTATTGTCGATTAAGGAAGCTCCCTAACACCTCTTTCAAAGTGATTTATTTTGTTTATTACTTTTTGCTATCCTCTTCTGTGTCATATGAATAATTAAAATGCCTCGGCACTCAGCATATATAACATACAAAGTGTGATAGTAACCAGCCGTAGCCGAAAATAAATCACAAAGGAAAAGGTGCTAGGGAGCTTCCTTAACCAACAAGAATACGGAAGTAATGTCTTCTTTGCCTCGTGGTGGAGGAAGAACAGCATTTTTAGGATATATCTGCTTTTACTTCACATGTCAAGGGAGGTCCTAAAATGCAGCATGTGACTGACATAGACAGAATTTTGACAGAACTTTGTAAGTGCAGAGAGTCATATAAATTCGGACATTAGTATGAGATTTATTGGTTTTATATTGCTGCCTCACAGTAGGAAATCACACTTAAATCAGATTGCTCTCTCTGGACGATTTTTTTTTCAGCTTCGAATTGACTTTGGCGTGACGAGATGAATCTCTCATTAATCCATCCAACACGATGACCTATTTTCATATATAGTTTTTCTTATAACCAGACGATTTATTATTCAGTGTATAATATACTGTTCTTCCTGGAGAGATTACATTTCTAGCTGGAAGGATTACATTTCTACCTAGAGGGATTACATTAACGGGAGGGCTTATATACGTTTCTGACTGGAGGGATTACGTTTCCCAATGGAGGGACTACGATTCAAACTGGAGGGATTACATTTTTAACTGCAGGGGCTACATTTTAACTGGGTATTACATTTCCAACTCAAGAAATTAAATTTCCAAGCAGAGGGACTGAATTTGTAACTGGAGAGATTACATTTGTAACGAGGAATTAAATTTCAAATTGAAGGGATTACATTTCTAACTGGAGTGATTAAATTTCTAGCTGGAGGGATTACTTTTCTAACGGGAGGAATAACACACAGGCTTCACCAGTTTCTTCCCCTATTAAGGTAATCTCCTAAACCGAATACAATAATCTGGCCGCACCAAGAACGTAAAAAGTACATAGTCGAGTTGAAGTGGTTATGGCAGCCATTAGGAAAAAAAAAATACTGGAATCTGTATAGTTTTAGTTAAACTGACCATCAGGATTTCCCTATATTCTTTTTCTGAGTGGCCAGAATACAATAGGTATATAAATCGTCGCTCTAGGCCAGTATTCACGTCGCTTATGGTGGCTTCGTAGCACCTCTTCCATAGCGATTCATTTTTGGATATGGCCAGTTAATTTAACTACTTGATGTAATGCTGCCTTCTTCTTCCTTAGCCTTTATCATTCAGTGTGCCTGCCCTCCTCTCCTCCTATTTCTCCCATCTTTCCTGTCACTTCTTATTGCTTTTCTTTCCTTTACAAGTGGCTTTACATTGAGTGACAAGCCAAATGGTTTCCTGTAAGCCAAGAAACCATTTACAACGCTGCGTGGTAACCATAGAACCAAACCATACGTGCTCCCTACGTGTCAGCAAGTGGGTTGGTGGAGGGTTAGTGCCCCTCCCCGTAAAACAAATAACTCAAAAGTCAAATGACTACCCCTTACGGGTTTATGGCGGCTGGCAATAGATATATAGATAGATGTTATTTATGAAGTCAGTTGTAATATTAGAATGCTCTAAATAACACAGAAGAGGGTAGCAAGGTGTAATCCAAACAAAATAAATCACCTAGGAATAGGTGTTAGGGTTCTTCCGTAAGGCGAGAATACGGACCCAGGTGTAAAGAAGACCGGGGATCGTGTCTTAACCGTCCAATCTTGGCTATATTTGCTGTTTTGGGGTTAGTCGGGAAAAATAGGGAAAAGGTCCCCCAAGAGGTACCCAGATTGAAGGGGTTAAGCTCTTTCTTACGCTGACGTCGTTTTTTTGTTTTGTTATATTTTATTTACTTATATGTTTGTGTGTATGTAGGTATGTATGTGTTTCTATTTTGTATGTCTTTATTTATTTATTTATTTATTTACCAGTATATATTTTGGTAATCAACTCATGCAGTATACGTGAACCTTTCGTAACGAAAGGGATTATATAAAGTCTATGGTTAATTTTTTCAGTTTTAAATTTCTCCCGGAAGTAGAATAAAATCGTCTGGAGAGCAATAATAGCGTAGAAGATTCATTGTCGTATTGAAGTGTTAGGCTAATTGGTATGTGGTAAACTCCGTCGTCCTTGTTAAAACTCTAGCATTATATTCCACTTACCGCTTGACAAAATACACACACACACACACACACACACACACACACACACACACACACACACACACACATTAGTATGTTTGTCTGTGTGTCTGTCTGTCCGTCTGTCTGTCTGTGTGTCTGTCGTATGTGGAAATCGAGGGGTATGTATATAGACCTCAGTAAAATGATGTACTTGGTGCAACTTTATACGAGGAATTTAAATGTATACACCACAGTTGCTGAAGTGGCGCCCCTGATGGCCAAGATTAAGACTAATTAGAAATAGTTAAGTCAGCATGATGGAAACATGGCAGCCAATTAGTTTTTTTTTTTTTTTTTTTTTTTAAGTTCTACAACCATATCACTATTCGAATGGATGGACGGGTTGGTGGGGTGGGTGGATAGTGGCAAATAGGCCTACGGTAGGAATAGATCCATGGAAAATATATCCTTGGGGAAATGGGCCCAGGGGGGAACATAATTTCAGAGGGTAAAACTGGACCTGGGGGGGGGGGGCTTCTCCCACAGGGAGAGTGGCCATCTACAGTAGGGTCCCAGACAATGTTGATACACTCGATCATAGGGTTTTACCTGGGCCACGCCGGATATCCCTGCTTTTATTCATCTGAGAATGATTCGAAGGACTTTTACTGTTAATATTGTTACCTCCAACCCTCTTGTGGTCGGGCAACGCCAGTGTTCATGTCCAACTATTGTCAGACCATTTTATGCTGCTGAGTTAGTCACAGGAACCTGAGCGATAATAGTTTCACCATTAACCCTGTCATGGTGGTGACACATCTGGTGTTCCCCTCCAACTGATGCCACATGGTTTCATTCAGTTAAGTGTGACTGTAAGAGCTGAGAGTTTTAATTTTAAAGTCTTTAAATTGGTTACGTTATACGGTCAGAGTTGACGTAACGAATGCCGAGAAAGTAAAGCCATTGACGCGAAATGTGGAGCCGACACGGCAAATGTGACACGACCAGCATTGGGCGAGTCGCTGTGAAATTACCACCTCGATAATCCAGTTAGTGGGACATGACACCGCTAATACGGCCTAGGTGAGGGGGATGGATGAATGGCTGCCGACTCATTCCACACCGGGAAAGACTGGAAAATAAGGGAGGGAGGGGAAATGAACTGTTGAAACCAGGAAATATTGGACAGCTGCACTGGTGGAATAGTGATGATGGTTAATACTCCAAAAACGTGTAATGCAAGAGTGCTAATGAGAATAGCCGGAGGGAAAGGGTTCGTTACTGAGTAGGGACAGATATGTAATTAAAGTGTGTGGTAATCAGAATGGTAGGAGTCCTTTTTTTACCTGACGAAATCTCTAACATTTCAACTTAGTTAATGGCCAGGTGTAGTCAGATGAACATGGAAACGTTAAACATTCGCTGGTAAAAAATATAAGAAAGTGTTCATTGGGTTAAGAAATACTGTGAAAATATAATGTTACGTATGCAGTACAAAAGCTTTACTGTTATTCAAACTTAGTGAGAGAGGGAGAGAGAGAGAGAGAGAGAGAGAGAGAGAGAGAGAGAGAGAGAGAGAGAGAGACTGAGACTGGAGGGAAAAAGACTGAGGTGGACGAACGTGGAAGCCATTAAATTTGGAGCATTAAAATAGTGAGCGTAATTAGGTTTAAGCAACCCGGGCCATGCCAGAGATGCTTGTATTTAAGGTAGCATATGAGGCATCGTTGCGCCTATTCCTTAGCGATTTAGTTTGCTTATTTATGTGATGTTAATATCATCTCAGTTTACATGAGTTACATAGAATATTGAAATGTGCAGAAGCAGTCGCAAAGGAAAAGGTGTTAGGAAATCTCAATAACCACTTTGAATATGAATCAGGATGTGCTACGTATGTTTATGAAACGTTGTTTTTTGTATTAATGACAAAAAAACAAAACTATTTTCGAGACGCTGATATTGATGACAGAAAGCAGGGCCATTCTTGAGACATTATAGTTTGTAGTGATAAGAGAGAGCCAGACTATCCTCGTCAAGCCTGTCATGGTCATTACAATTTTAGTACTCAGTTCCAGCCACCATGATGAGATTTTATTCAATAGAGGGTGAACCATAGGATGCTTACATTGCCCAGTTATGTGGTTGAAATTTTCTAGCCTGAACAAAATTGCAGATGTAAGCCTGATAAAAATATTCTTGTACATCAGTAATGCGAAATGGTAACCACTGCCCATAGTTATGATGCTTGACTTTTGCTGTTCTGATTCTTCCTCTTAACACTTTAGGCTGTTGGAATTTTGGTGTTGGAGAGAGACAGTCAAAGGATCAACTCCCTTCCCAGTTCCTTCTGAAGAAAATCTACAGCTGACGAAATTCGGTGAAAATTCATATCTCTGCTAGTGGGTGTTTCAGATAGTTAAATTTTTTCCGCCATCTATTCTTCAAACGTCGGGAAGATTTTTGTGCGCCTGTCTGTACGTCTTTCCGTGCTAGCACCACTATAGCAGGGTAACTTCAATGCCTGGTTGTACAAACGCCCCTCACTTTCCTCTCAGTCCTTCGAAAGGGGAATAGTGGACTGCAGGAGGAGGGAAGCTCCAGCCTGCGATCCACTAGGTTCGCGTTTAGATGAACATGAGGTCACAACAACAACTACAACGGTTAAAATTGTTCTCAGCTAAACAGAATTGAAGGATATTTTTCTCAGCTAAATCGAACTGCCGGATATTTTTCTCAGCCAAACGGAACTGTGGGATATTGTTTCCAGCTAAACAGAATTTCTGGATATTTTTCTCATCGAAAGAGAATTGCTGGAACATAATATCCTGCAGTATTCATAACGGCAAGAATAGTGTTTTTTTTTTTTTTTTTTAACCCATTGATTGCCATTGCTTCTAAGCTAAACAAAATCACCAGGTCAGGCTGTTAGACAAAGCTTGTGTACCCCATGTCCCTATTCGACCAGCATTACATATAAATAGTATCCGGAGTGTAAGTGTGGTGGGTGCTTGTTGTACTCAAGGGAAAGACTAAGCGTAATTTGACCGCGTTCGTGTCCCTCCCCCCTCCCTGTAGTTGATAGGCATTCATCACAAGCCCTGTTCTTCCTTTTAAGCCAAACCCAAGCAGTCTGGGAGTATCCTGTGCATCACGATCCGATTCTTGAGCGGCTGCAACAAATCCCCGTGGATGAGACATAATGCACCTTGTAATTAGAGAGACTGAACACACAAGCCCTGGAAAGAGAAATAAACTAGGCTGACGAGAAAGACACTGAACACAAGGTCATTAATGATGGAAATACGGTGAACACCTGAGCACTTTGCCTAAACACCATGATGAAATGTGAGGCCAACTTTTACCCCCGAACTGAGGTAATGTGGTTAACATGTTTATTTACAGCTGCCCTGGACGAGGCTGGTGCTGAAGTAAAGAAGAAAAATGGACCAGCAACAAGGGGTCTGTGAGATGAATGGGTCATGATTTGTCAGTGCTGAGCTGAGAATGGCATGATTTACTGGTGGGCTTGGTTGAGTTTAAGCCAGTTCACTGCCAAAAGCTATGGATAAGCTGGATAAAATAGCCAGCTGTATGAATTGTGCATATTTGTAATTGCCAAACTCCCACCTGTGGCTAAATTGAAATTATTTTCAAGTTTAGCGGTTGGTAGGTGTATAAACTTTGCATAATTATAGTTGCCAAATTCTTACCCATGGCTAAGCTGAATAAAATAGACAGCCCATTAAGCACTGCGTACTTTAAGTTCCCAAATTCCTACCCACACAGCACACTAAGTAATGGATCCCACTGTGATTGTAACGTGTAAATGATCAGAGGTCCGTTGATGCTCTTTGCGTTGTTTTATAGGCCAGTATTTTTAGTTGGCATCGGAGGTATGGTAACCTCTCTGCCTCGTTGGTTTCTGCTGCACACTAAACTTGAATTATGCATCTTGTATGTTACTGATGCAAAGGGTGTGGATATTAAACAGATAACATACTGGAAAGTTAGGTGTGGAATCGTTTATATATCGTTGCCAGAGAGGAACTACATCATCTGCTGTGAACAAGGCCCGTATTCTCGTGGGGGTAAGGAAGATCCCAAACACCTCCTCCTCATCGATTTATTTTTAGATTCGGCTGCGTAATATCGTTTTGTACATTATTTGTGCCGAATATGGTTATGTTGGAATGAACTTTAGTATCACACAGAGGCGGACGACAAGGTATAATTAGCGAAATAATCGCTTAGGAAGAGGCGTTAGGGAGCATCCTTAACTGACGAGAATACAGGCCCAAGACACAAGGGTAGGACACGTACCAGCGTAATCAAGGTTGCATAGAGGCTTCGTAGCACCTCTTCCTTAGCGGTTTATTTTGCATATCGCTCCTTAACAATCTACTGCATACAGTGTATGTTTTCATAACCACGTAATTTTCATCATTCTCATACATGGCGATATTAAAGTGGAATGCGAAATATCGACATAGATTCATCAACAACAAACACTGTGATATGAAAAGGTACTCAGCAGAATAAATCACTAAAGAAGAGGTATTACGAAATCTCCTTCGTCTCTTAGAATACGACTCGAATTTGATTCTGTCCCAAACAACTGGTCCAGCTACGGAAAGTTTTGATGATCGGCATCCATTGACACCGATAATATCTTTTCATTTTTATTTATTTTTGTATTTTTGTTACTGTGATATGATGGGAGTTTTATTCAGAGTAGGATAGACGAGGAGGCAGAGGTAGTCTTAAAAAACCTCCTTAGAATACAAGAGGTTTTTCTTAAGGTGAATATACTTGCCTGGTAGGAGCAAGAATACGCTAGAGATTTCACCCGGATTGAAAGGGTGAAAATCGTCCGTTGGAGAGAGAGAGAGAGAAAGAGAGAGAGATAGAGATGAGAGAGAGAGAGAGAGAGAGAGAGAGAGAGAGAGAGAGAGAGAGAGAGAGAGAGAGAGAGAGAGAGAGACTGGACAAGGAAGGCAGGACCATTATTCCAGGTCACTATGTTAATCCTTCCACTTGTCAAAATTCAGTGCCCCGGATTTCTCTTCAGCTAAGTACAATCGTGTGACTGTAGCAGAAAATAAATGGCAATGTAGATAAATCGCAGCCAAAGGTTAAATCGTCTTATACTGTTGCTTAAATGAAAGATGACAGATAAGGGATGATGGGACCTTATTACAGTACTTGAAATTAGAGGGACTGTGTGTGTGTGTGTGTGGGGGGGTGTCAGAATGATTCATGACTATAAGGGTTCAATATTGGATCTTTGTTCTAAAAGGGTATAATTTAATTTCTCTGGTTTGTTTCATTAAAACTTAGGTTAGTTGTAGTTCACTGGTAATGTGGCTGTTCGGAGCACGGAAGTAAATTATACGTTATTGTGGATCTTTCAAATGTAGTATATTTATGTATCTTTATTTTGTATTTTGTAATTTTCGGAGTGTGATTAGTTATTATGAATTGTATGATACTGCTTCAATTTCTCCATTGTACGAATCAAGGGAAGTGAGGTGGTGACTGTGAGCTGGGGTGTGGGCAGTTGATCAGCAGCACTGGTATGGAAAGGATATAGCAGCTCTTCACGTGAAGTGTGCCCTCGACTCGCGACTTTCCCTCCCCGCTGTGACACTTGTGAGCCTATGAAGGGTGAGGATGGAAACTCCTGCATACTGAGGAAGCTCTAAACTCTGCCCACACTGCCCTCTTGGTCTACAGCAGGTGTTAGCATAGAAACACCTGCGGAGATGCTACCTGCTTCTCAGTCACCACCCTCTTGATGGTCTGTTCTCAGTAAGGTTGTTATGTCACCAGTAATGTGAAGCAGTGTTCCTAAGGTTACTTCACTTGTAGTTTACTTTCTTATGCTTAGGTTTAAGTTAGGATTAAGTTATAATTTTGTGAATAAATTATATTCTCCAATTTACATTTTCCTAGCCCGTGTACAAATGAATGATGGGTCATTTCCAACTATGTGAGTAGTAGTAATAGTGCAACTCTGGAATCATGGTAGTCTTCTTTCACATATGAGACTGTTTCCGTAACTTGGCCATGACATTTGGCGCCCGAACAGGGACCCATTAATTCGTTGTGCACGCGGGTTGGCAGTATACAGGGAAGTTTATGATCTTTAGATTTTCACCATGAGTTCAGACACTATAAAGAGGTTAATTGAAGAGGGAAAACAAATGGGCTTTGAGGGTGACAAGCTTATGACCTGGGTAAGAGAAGAGAGAGTGATAGAGCAAAATCGGCAGAGAGAGGAGCGGGCCCAAGAGAGGAAGCTAAAGATTTTAGAATTAGAGGCACAGACTGAAGCTTCGAGGGCTGCTGCTGCTGCTAGTGCTGCTGCTGCCGGTCAGAACGTTCGACCAGTTGCAACCGTAATTAATCCCCCTAAGCTGCCAATTTTCGATGAGGCCAAAGATGATATAGATTCTTATCTGGCTCGCCTTGAGAGGGTAGCTCAAGCTGCAAGATGAGAGAGGTCGGTGTGGCCAGCTGCCTTAGCATCTCTACTAACGGGTCGAGCTCTCGAGATGTATCACCAGTTCACTGACGACATCATTGCAGATTTTGATGAGCTGAAGTCCGCACTTTTGAGAGGCTACAGTGTGACAGCAGAGGGTTGTAGGAAACGGTTTCGCGACACAAAGTTTCGTGATGGCAAGTCTGCAGTGCAACTAGTTTGTTGAATCAAAAGGAATCTTGTTAAGTGGTTGGAAGCGGATCCAGTCAGACCTTTGAGGATTTAGCAGATCTCGTTGCAAGGGAGCAATTTTTAAGGCAGTGTCCTCCAGCTCTAATGATGTTTTTAAAGGAGAAAGAAGTTAAGAGTTTGCAGGTTTGTGGGGAGGAGGCAGATCGTTGGATTGATGCCCATGGTCACCCTTCCCAGATTAACAAGAAGGTCAACAAACCCGTGGCTGAAGGGCAAGAGAAACCTTCAGAACGCTCTACAACGCAGATCAAGACAAAGACCTCAGGGAGTGACAGTAAGTTTGGTAGTAAAGGATGTTGGGAGTGTGGTAAACTAGACCATAGAAAAGCTCAGTGTACTTTTAATAAATCAAAACAGACCAGTGCCGCTGCATCAGGAAAAGCATCTGTGAAAGCTAAAAGTAGGACAGTTAGTGGTTCAGCTACCAAATGTAATGGAAATGGGCAAAGTTATAAGAACTTAATATTGAATAATGGATTGGTAGAGGGGCAAGCTGTTACAGCAATGCTAGATAGTGGGTCAACTACTTGTGTTGTAGCAGAGAAGCTAGTTTCATTGAGACATTATACTGGGAGAACAGTTTCACTGAAATTGGTGAATGGGGCAGTGATAGTGTTGCCAGAGGTAGAAGTTGAAATTTCTACACCTTGGTTAATAGGGAAAGTTTATGCTGCTGTGTGTAAGACCCCAGTTTGCGATTTAGTTGTTGGTGGTGTAACTGACAATCCATATTCCCTCACAAGTATACAGTCTACCAGTGATCAAAGCTTGGCTGAACAAGACAACGCAGAGGACGTGAACCTAACCAGGAACGGAGTCCTGAGTGGAAGATCCGACACTGAAGCAACGGACGAAGTTACCACAGGGTTGGAAAGAACTTCGAGGAGTACTGCTGGTGGATAATCAGACGCTGGACTCGTTGCTGCAGTTACTAGAGCACAAAGTCGCAAGGATGGTAAAGTTAAACAACCCCTGAAGGTAAGCAATGTTGATACTTTCGTGTCTACATCAGAATTTGTGAAAAATCAAGAGGATGATAGAACTTTGAACTCTATAAGAAGTCATGTTCAAAGTAAGAAAGTGTTTCAGGCAAGAGGAAGAGTGTCAACCTTTATTCTTAAAGGAGGTAGATTATACAGAGAGATGACAGTCAGAGGAGTGACAAAACAACAGTTAATTGTGCCAAAGAACTATCGTAAGAAAGTGTTCAAATTAGGTCATGAGGGAATCTTGAGTAGCCATATGGGGTACAAAAAGACTCTGGACAGGATTCAAGGAACTTTCTTTTGGCCAGGTATGGTGGCTGATGCCAGCCGCTGGTGTAGGTCATGTGATGTGTGTCAGAGAACCGTAGATAAAGGTAGCATAAAACCAGGAAAGCTTAGGTCTATGCCAGTAATAGACGAGCCATTTGCTAGGTTGGGTATAGACATAGTTGGGCCTATTACACCTAGGGCAGATAGCGGAGACAGGTATATACTCACTCTTGTAGACTTTGCTACTCGGTATTGTTACATAGCCTATTATTTCATCATCCTTTGTGTAATTTTAACGCACAGTATGCTGCATGTTTGATCACGAGCGTGTTCTGCCTCAGTTCCCCCCTTCTACCGTTATAGTAGAGTAAGTCGTCATTTCTGTTGTTTCAGTGCGGGATTTTCATCTCTTTGTCCCCATGGCTTCATTTGCACGTCCCTCTTACAAGTTGTATCAAGCTCTGCTGGCCCCTATATAATGAGCTCATGTCTCTGCATCATTGCCACTTAGATCTGCTCCTCATTTTGTTCACATCTCTGTCCTCCCCTGTACAGATATTATTATTGTGAGTGCTCAAGAAATCTCCAAACATCTAGCAGCTGTGTGTAATTTGAGTATAACTGTTGTTGCATTTTTTCTTGTACTGTATAGCATAAGTTTAATTTGTAGGCCTAGTGAAGTTTTTGTAATTCATGTAGGGATCTTTGTCAGTCATTTTTGATAATAGTTTGTATCTGTAATAATTTATCTGGCATTCACTGAGTATTATCTGGTATCTCATTTTATCAGGGCTGACTTAGATAAATTTACTCTTGCTAATTTCGTGTTAATAGAGGCTATTGCAGTTAACCATATATTTAACCTGTTTATTTGCCATTACATTATCCTTATGAGTCCTGAATGTTTTGTTGTTAGTTAAGCATTAAACTTTAACTTGTAATTTTACCTAACTCTTTTGTTTTGAACCTGGAACTTTACGGGACAGTAGTGACTCTTCGTATTCTCACTTAAAGTGTACATTATCTTTCTCTGTTCCGTAACATAAATTTGGCGACCTCTTATCAGGATATTCAGGATATTATCATAAGGATATTGCTTGATATTTTGTGACTGTTACTTATTCATGATGTCTACTATTACTACACTTGATGAAGCCAAAGATTTTTTGTCAAATGTGCAAACAGTGTGTGATATAGAAAACAGAACAAAGAATGAACTTAAGCTTGTTGCTCAACAATTGGGAATTGCTGTTCGCTCTCATCATTCTAAAGATCAAATTGTTGACATGATTAATGAAAGCTTGTTTAATGTAACTCCTCCAAATGAGCAAACGCAGATTGAATTAGCTAAGTTACAGCTAGCCCTGCAGGAGTCTCGTGTTAAGGAGGCTGAATTTCAAGCACGTGCTAAGGAGGCTGAGTCTCAGGCTAAGGAGGCGGAATCTCAGGTTCGGATTCAGGAGGCACAGATACAGGCTCAGGCACAAGTTGAACTTGCCAGGATTCAGGCAGACCATGAGTATCGCATGAAACAAGGTGGAACTGGATCATCTAGCTCTGATGATTTTGATGTGGCTAAAAATGTTAAACTTGTCCCTCCTTTTAATGAATCTGATTTAACAAAGTATTTTCAGTTGTTTGAGAGGGTAGCTACAGGTTTTAATTGGCCTAAGGAGTATTGGCCAGTACTCCTTCAAACTGTTCTCACCGGTAAAGCTCAAGTAACTTATGCATCTTTGCCTCAGGATCAATCTGATAATTATGATGTAGTTAAGAGCTTGATTCTTAAGGCCTATGAGCTTGTTCCTGAAGCCTATAGAGTAAAATTTAGGACAACTTACAAGCAAGATAAGCAATCCCATGTTGAGTATGCAAAAATCAAAGAAGATCTGTTAGAGCAGTGGTTAAATTCTAAGAATGTGGATTCTGATTTTGACAAATTTAAGCAGATGATTTTGCTGGAGGACTTCAAAAGGTGTATTAGTAAAGATGTAAGCCTATATCTTGATGAGAAAAGAATAGATAATTTGTCTGACGCTGCAGTTTTAGCTGATGAGTATGTTCTCACTCACAAGAGATATTCTAGAGAAAAAGGGAAAGCTGAGAGTAAGTACGTTGCCTCTACTCAGAGTACAGGTAACAGGAAAGAGAATAAGGATGATGTTTCTCAGGAAGTAAATACCAGCTTCACCTCTAGATTTCAGAAACGTAAATGTACTTATTGTAGTAAGCTTGGTCATACTACGGAGAGATGTTTCAGGAGACAGCGTGATGTGAACAAAAAGGAGTCTTTAAATATTCAGTCAATTGGTCTAGTGTCCACTCTTGAGAGTTCCCAGAATTCTTTAACTGAGTTAACTGAACCTGCTTTGAGGGGTAACTTAAATTCTCATGATGGAGCTCCTCTTTTGAGCAGTAACGTGGGTGACACTCTCAAGAGTTCATGTGCTAATTTCCTGTCTGATGGTTTTGTCAGTCCTCCGGACAGTAATGACAGGAAAGCAGTTAAAATATATCGTGATACAGGTGCTTGCCAATCCCTTATGCTGACCAGTGTTCTAGGCTCTAATGTTAATTCCTTTGATGAAACTGTAATCTTACAAGGTGTAGGGAATAATTACTTCTCTGTCCCTCTGTGCAGAGTGAATTTAGAGTCTGGTTTTGTTAATGGTTCCGTTATGGTTGGGTTGGTTGAGACACTCCCAATGTCAGGTGTAACTTTCTTACTTGGAAATGATATTGGTGGAAGTCAAGTGTGTCCAGCTCCTCAGTTGTCTAGTGAGCCAGTGGCTGTGTCCCAGGATTGTGATGTCCCTGATGTGTTCCCTGCATGTGCTGTCACTAGGGCTAAGTCTAAAGTTACTGGTGATTTAGAGGATAATGATGATGATGATGTTATCCTAGCTGACACTTTTCTTGCTAATTTGGACCACTCACCAGATGAGGCAGTACCCCGTAGTGTTGATAATTTGTCTCGTCAAGAGTTGGTTGAGTTGCAGGTTGCTGACCCTGAGTTGAAAGGTCTAGCTAACTCTGCTTACAGTGAAGAAGAGTCAGCCGGTGCTTCTACTTGTTATTATGTAATGTCAGGAGTACTTATGAGGAAGTGGAGACCCCCAACAGCATCAGCCGACTGTGAATGGGAGGTTGTACATCAAGTTGTCATCCCTCGTGTTTGTAGGCAGGATATCATTAGAGTGGCTCATGATTCCAGTTTGGCAGGACACCTTGGAGTGAGGAAGACTGTGGCACGCATTTTGAAACACTTCTACTGGCCAGGTATCTTCAGGGATGTTTCCTGGTATTGTAAGTCTTGTCACACCTGTCAAGTTGTGGGGAAGTGTAATCAGACCGAAAAGGTTGCACCTCTAGTTCCCATTCCTCCTTTTGAGGCGCCTTTCACCCGTGTGTTGGTGGATATTGTGGGCCCTCTTCCTAAGACTTCTTCAGGATTTTCTTATGTGTTGACCATGATTGATATGGCTACTCGTTATCCTGAAGCCATTCCATAGAAACATCTCGGCAAAGAACGTGGTTAAGGAAATGCTAGGATTCTTCACAAAGTTTGGTCTGCCCAAGGAGGTACAGTCAGACCGGGAAGTAATTTCATGTCAAACGTTTTCAAGCAGTCTCTGAAAGAGTTGGGCATCACCCAGATCACGTCTTCAGCTTACCATCCCCAGACCCAAGGAGCGTTGGAGAGATATCATCAAACACTCAAATCGATGCTCAAGAAATACTGTTTGGAACATCAGAAAGACTGGGATAAAGGTCTTCCATTCGTTGTATTTGCTGCAAGAGAATCTCCAAATGAATCACTGGGCTTCTCACCTTTTGAACTACTGTTTGGCCATGAAGTAAGAGGACCCCTTAAGCTACTCAAGGAATGCTGGCTGTCGGAGGAAGATGACGTCAACCTGCTGGAGTATGTGATGAAGTTCAAAGAACGGCTGTCCACTGCTTTACAGCTGGCGAGAGAGAATTTAGGAGCTGCTCAGAAGATGAAGACTTGGTATGATAAGAAGTCCAGGTTACGCCACTTTCAGCCAGGAGATCAGGTTTTGATTCTGCTACCAGTTCATGGGCAACCTCTTCAAGCCAAGTTTAGTGGCCCTTATTTCGTGGAGAAGAAACTCAGTGATGTCAACTATGTCATCGCCACACCAGATCGTAGAAAGAGCAAGCAACTATGTCACATCAACATGCTAAAGTTATATCACAGGCGGGACGAAAATAATCCAGTCTGCACTGTAGCTGTTCCACCCGAGTCTACAGGTGAAGTTCTCCCATGCAGCATGAGCCTGAGTGATAGTTTGGGGAAGAATCCTGATATCATGAATGATCTCCAGACTAAGCTTTCTCATCTAGCTCCCGAGGAAAGGCAGGAGTTTTCGGCATTACTGCAGGAGTACCCGCAAGTGTTCCATGCCACTCCAGGAAGAACTACTGTGTTGATGCATGATGTCGAGGTTGGAGACGCAAAGCCAATTAAACTGCCTCCTTACCGTGTGAACCCAGTGAAAGTTCCTCTCATCCAGAAGGAGCTTGGCTACCTGTTGGACCACAAGATGATTGAGCCCTGTCAGAGCGAGTGGAGTTCTCCTGTCACTCTGGTCCCTAAGCCAGGTGGGTCACAGCGGCTTTGCATTGACCACAGACGTGTTAATCAGATAACTAAAACAGACACTTACCCTCTCCCTCGTGTGGAAGATTGCATAGACAAGATCGGAAAGGCTAGGTACATAAGTAAGTTTGATTTGTTAAAGGGATACTGGCAAGTACCTATGACTGAACGTGCTAGGGAGATCTCATGTTCTGTAACATTAGGAAAGACCTTTGCATGGTCTGTAATGCCATATACAGATTGTTTTAGAGTAATAAGAAATTTCCTTTGTAAATTTCTTTTTTCTTTGTGGGGAGGTGTTACATAGCCTATTATTTCATCATCCTTTGTGTAATTTTAACGCACAGTATGCTGCATGTTTGATCACGAGCGTGTTCTGCCTCAGTTCCCCCTTTCTACCGTTATAGTAGAGTAAGTCGTCATTTCTGTTGTTTCAGTGCGGGATTTTCATCTCTTTGTCCCCATGGCTTCATTTGCGCGTCCCTCTTACAAGTTGTATCAAGCTCTGCTGGCCCCTATATAATGAGCTCATGTCTCTGCATCATTGCCACTTAGATCTGCTCCTCATTTTGTTCACATCTCTGTCCTCCCCTGTTCAGTTATTATTATTGTGAGTGCTCCAGAAATCTCCAAACATCTAGCAGCTGTGTGTAATTTGAGTATAACTGTTGTTGCATTTTTTCTTGTACTGTATAGCATAAGTTTAATTTGTAGGCCTAGTGAAGTTTTGTAATTCATGTAGGGTGTCAGTCATTTTTGATAATAGTTTGTATCTGTAATTATTTATCTGGCATTCACTGAGTATTATCTGGTATCTCATTTTATCAGGGCTGACTTAGATAAATTTACTCTTGCTAATTTCGTGTTAATAGAGGCTATTGCAGTTAACCATATATTTAACCTGTTTATTTGCCATTACATTATCCTTATGAGTCCTGAATGTTTTGTTGTTAGTTTAAGCATTAAACTTTAACTTGTAATTTTACCTAACTCTTTTGTTTTGAACCTGGAACTTTACGGGACAGTAGTGACTCTTCGTATTCTCACTTAAAGTGTACATTATCTTTCTCTGTTCCGTAACAGTATCCAGAAGCAGTTGCCTTGCCTAATATAGAGACTACTACAGTGGCGGATGCGTTGATGCAGATCTATTCTAGAATTGGTATTCCAAAGGAGGTTTTGACTGACAGAGGGAGCCAATTTACTTCAGCAATGATGAGGGAAGTTGAACGGTTATTGTCAATAAAATCTCTTAAAACCACTCCATTTCATCCTATGTGTAATGGCTTAGTAGAAAGATTTAACTGTACACTTAAGAAAATGCTGAAACGAATGTGTGATGAGGCACCTAAGGATTGGCCAAGATACATAGCACCATTGCTCTTTGCATGTAGAGAAGCACTCCAGTCAAGTACTAGATTCTCCCCTTTTGAGTTAGTTTATGGAAGAACAGTGAGGGGTCCTTTGGATGTACTAAGAGAGATTTGGGATGGATCGGTCAGCACACCCGAGACTGTTAGTACCTACAGCTATGTTCTAGATCTCGGTGAGAGATTGGAAAACACATGTAAGCTAGCAAGGGAAGAATTAGATAAGGCACAGGAGTTGGCTAAGAGTTACTATAATCGTAGGGCTAGTGACAGAACTTTCAAGGTGGGTGATCAAGTTTTGCTGCTTTTACCAACTGACCATAATACATTACTCATGAACTGGAGAGGTCCATATAAGATTGTAGAGTGTCCTTCTGCTTTGAATTATGTAATAGATATAAGGGGGAAGAAGAAAAGATTTCATGTGAATATGCTGAAGAAATATGAAGTAGACTACGATCCAGATGATTGTGATGTAGCCGAATCAGATGTAAGTGCTGCTATAGTTATTGAGTACTCTGACGAGGTTGAAAATCTTTTGCTACCTATACCAACCACTGAGAAGTCTTGGAAAGATGTAGAGTTGTCAGTAACTTTGTCTCCATTAGAGTGAGGTAAGATATGTGATTTGTTGAGTATGTACTCAGAGGTGTTCTCTAGTACACCAAAGCTAGCAAATGTTCCTCCCCATGAAATTGTTTTGACTGACAAAACCCGTGTTCGAAGTAAGCCTTATGCTATACCATATAGCTTGCAAGCTGAGGTAGAGAAAGAACTTAATGCATTGGAAGAAGCAGGAATAATTGAATAATCTAATGCTCCCTATAATAGTCTTGTAGTGGTTGTACGTAAAAAGGATAAAGGAGTGAGACTCTGTGGAGACTTTAGGAAATTAAATGGTGTGGGTCTGGTTAGTACTTGGATGGGTGACCGCCTGGGAACACAAGATGCTGTTGGCATAACGTTCTCCCTACGTGTGAAGTGGGATTGGTGGAGGATTAGTGCCCCTCCCTGTAAAACAACTCTAAGCCCTTGGCCACCCCGTTTGGGATACATAGCGTCTGGCAATGAATGAAAAAATGAAAAACTCAGTTTGATGCAGAGTCTATGTTTGACCAGGGGAATATCTTTTCAAAATTATCAGGGTCCCGATATTTTTCAAAACTAGATCTTTCTAAAGGATTCTGGCAGATTCCATTGCATGTGGATAGTAGGAAGTACACTGCATGTAGTACTCCCAAGGGTTTATATCAATTTAAAGTCCTTCCTTTTGGCTTGTGCAATTCACCTGCAGTGTTTAACAGGACAATGAAGAGTGTGTTGGGAGGTATGTCTGGCATAGAAATATTTGTTGATGACATTTTGGTACATTCCTTGACTTTTCATGAGCATTTGAAATTGCTGGATCAGGTATTTTTCAGACTTAAGGAAGCAGGCTTAGTAGTAAATCCATCCAAATGTGTAGTGGGTCAAGTTGAAGTGGATTTCCTTGGTCATAGAATAGGAAATGGGATATGCCAGCCCCAGAATGATAAGGTTGGGATAATAGTTGAAGCTTCTGCCCCCAGAACTAAAAAACAAGTTCGTTCGTTCTTGGGACTAACAGGCTATTACAGTGCATTCATACCAAACTACTCTACAATTGCAGAGCCATTAACCAATCTAACAAAGAAGAGCAGTCCAAATAAGGTAGTGTGGATAGATTTAGAGCAAAGAGCATTTGATACTCTAAAGAACAAAATGACTAATAAGCCTATTCTCCATTTGCCAGATTTATCTAAAGACTTTGTTTTAAGAACAGACGCGTCAGGTGTGGGTATTGGTGCTGTGCTGATGCAGTCCCATGGAAATGAACTGTGGCCTATATCCTACTACATAGCAGGAAGCTGGGACAAGCGGAGACGAACTACAGTGTTGTTGAAAGAGAGTTATTAGCAATCATTGAGGGTGTAAGAAAGTTTCGCCAATTTTTGTATGGACGAAGGTTTGTTGTTCAGACAGATCATCTGCCTCTTCATTACCTCAAGACTGCTAAGAATTCCAGTGCAAGGATTATGCGGTGGGCATTATATATGCAGCAATTTGAGTACAGTGCAGAGTACATTAAAGGAGCAGAGAACGTTGGGGCAGATTATCTTAGTCGTTTGGATGAAGGATATAACACACTCTGTTCAAGTTTGGGAATTCGTTCTGATTCTGTGACCCCCCCCAAAACCAAGCCCGTTGTAGTCGTGGGGGGGCTCAGGGGTCTGGGGCTGGGACCTGATGGTGGGGGTGGTTTCCCTATGCCCTTCTTCCCCCCTATACCCTGCTTCCTCCTATACCCTGCTTCCCCCACCCTTGGGTCCCAGTCCTTGGCCCTACTAATTTTGCTTGGTCCTTTTTCTTCTCTTTTCTTCTTTTATTTTCTTTCTTCTCACCTTCCTAAGGTGTGAGAGCCGTGCTGATGGGATGCAAGGCTGTCTCTTTTATGTCAGTCGCAAACGGCCTCAGGGAACCATGGGTACGGTAGCCCTTGTTTCTTTCACCCTTACTCTTGACTCGGGCTCTCAGGAGTGGACTAGTTAATTCCCGCTTAAATAATTAGGCTCACCATGGCCAATAATGAAATTATAAACAAACCCCAAGGAGCAACGGGAGATGCTCCTCCAAAACCTTCTCCCGGTCAGGCGGATCCCCCTCCCCCTACTTTTCCGCCTCTTTCTTCCTCTTCCTATCCTTCTGTTTCTTCTTCTCCCCCCCCTCTCCTTCCCCCTCCCCTCTTTCCAAACCCTCCAACAATAACATCAATTTTTGGTCGCCAGACATGGCCAAAATTTTTCAACATTGAACCCACAACAAATGACCTCACCCTCCATCTCTCTCTCCTTCAACAAATAGGTCCCGACGTCACTTTCACATCACGACCAAATGGAGACCGCCTCTTGACCGTTAAAACTGCTGCACAGGCTGAGAAGGTGAGGTCGCTCACCGATCCCTCTGGCCATCCCATCTCAGCAACTCCAGATCTCCAATTAAACTCTAGTACTGGAACTGTTCTCATTCCCTCATACATAACAATTGGAGATCGTAACTTCTCAGAGAATGTTCCGCAGACATCCAAGCAATCTTGTCTGCACAACAACCACCAGTAATATCTGTTCAGTGCTACACACTTCCCCCCCAGGGGCGCCGCAAGTACTCCGCCAACATTGCCAAAATAATCTTTAAAGACCGCGATTTACCTGCCTCTCTCATCATTGGTGGTACACGACTTGCAGTCAAAGAATATACGCCTCGTCCTCGACAGTGCTCTTCTTGTTGGCGCTACGGCCACCCAGCTAAATACCTGCAGGTCAGAGGCAGTGTGCCCAACCTGCGCCCAACCCGGCCACACCTCCTTAGCCTGCGTAGCACAGAACCAAGTCTGCCCGAACTGCCAAGGTTCTCATGCTGCCTCGTCCCGGAACTGTCCAGAATACATTTTTGAATCGGAAGTCGCAAGGATTCGCTGGAAAGAAGGTCTCTCCCTCCGTGCAGCCCGTCAACGTGCCCGTGATTTAGGATTCTCCTCCCGTGTTACCTATGCTCGAGTGGCCCAGCCTATTTCCACTACCTCTGCCACCTCTCAGTCCTACCATACTACAACCACGACACACTCTAACTGCTTTTCTACCATCACCTTATCTGACACACCTGTCCCCTTGGTATCGCCAGCCACCAGCTCCTCTACTATTTCAACCTCTTTTCCTGTCCCTACTCATACCTCCTCTTCACCTACCCCTCTGACTGTCACTATTGTCTCCTCTCCATCTGTCTCTACTCTCCCCTCTTCCACCTCCCCTTCTCCCTCCTCTTGTTCTGCCTCCTACTCTCAGGCCCCTTCAGTTTCTATTTCCAACTCTTTCTCTGCCCTAGACTCTTCCACTCCTACCTCCTCCTTGTCACTTCCGTTGTCCACTCCCCTCTCTTCCCCCCATCACCCTTCCAGTTCTGCTGCTCCACCCCGCTCATCCTCTTCCCAACACCAACAGTTACTTCCTCTGCCACAGCGTGATGCCCGCCGTCTGCCTGCCTCTGGCAAACGTGGGCTGCCTCCCACCACATCGGATACCAAGGGTACCACAAAACCCACACACTCTCCCCCAACTCGTAAAATGCGAATTACTCGTCCTTCGCCCTCCGTGACACCAACAACAAAGATCCCTGTCTCAACCCAACGATCAGCTACTTCCAACCCTATCCGGACTCCTCAAACCACTTCACAACCAGTTCCAGCTCCCCTGTCAACACCACAGATGACACAATCAACAGGTGCCGAGAGTGAAACTCTCTCAGATATTATGGAATACTTAGCAACTCCTTTACAAGAACCACTGAGTCCCCCAAAAAGCCGTCATACAGCAGAAGTCCATTCAGCTCCTTCTGATCTTCCTCCCACTCCCATCCCTCCTTCCCCTTCTGCCCCTCTTTCATGTTCTAATCCCTCTCCTTTATCCCTCCCTATGCCACCAGGCTATAGCGACCGTCCTACTCATTCACTTCTTCCACACTCTGCTCCTATTCCTACCATTGAACCAACCCGGTGATGTGTGATACCCGTTCAACATAAATTCGTTTTTTACTATATTTTATTCTTTGTAAATTTTTGGTAACCTTTTACTTTTCTTTGATTTTACTTTTAGTTCTTTTATTTTACTTTTTAGTGTTATACAATTTTAATATGTCTCTTTTACAATGGAACATGTGAAGTTTCATGGCCCACCGTAATGATCTACGTTATCTACTTTCAATTCACCATCCTTCAATAGTCTGTTTACAAGAACTACGTTTGTCTTCCCCACCAGTACCCATACCTGACTATTGTTTCTTTGTTTTCTCCTGCTTCTCTTCCTGTTTCCGCCATTTTAGTTCATAACACAGTCCCATTAGAATATCTGTCGCTTCACACCACTGTTCCATGTCATTTTGTTCGTGTTTTTCTCGAACAATGGATTACGATAGTGTCTGTATATTTCTCTCCCTCCCAACTTATTGATTTCCCAGCTTTAACCCTTTTATTATCACAATTACCCACTCCAATTTTATTAATGGGAGATTTTAACTGTCGCCACGCTTTGTGGGGCGATGATGTTACAAATTTGCGTGGCCGCCACCTTGAATCTTTTATTTTTAATAACGATTTATCCATACTGAATACAGGAACTTATACACATTTTGACTCTAGAACTCACACTTTTTCCTGTCTTGATCTCTCCCTATGCTCCCCTTCTCTTTCCCTAGATTTCCATTGGTCTCTTCTTTCAGACGTTTTATATAGCGACCACTTTCCTATCAAACTTACTCTTACCACATATCGTCCTGTACTCAGACCCCCTCGATGGTGTTTCCCGAAAGCTGACTGGCCGTCATTTACTTCTCTGACTGTTCCTACCGTACCTCCTTCTTCATTCTCTACTATTTTAGATATGCTCACTTATTTTAATGAATTAATTCTTAGTGCAGCTTTGACCGCGATCCCTAGGTCGTCCCGTCCTTTTACTTCTAAGTGTGTACCTTGGTGGGATTCAGACTGTACTGTAGCACTCCGTGTTAAACGTGCACGTTGGAAGAGTTACCTACGCAAACGCAACACTGCGGATGAACAGAATGCATTTCTGCTGTTTAAAAAGGCCCGTGCCCGTCTTCGATTGTTAAACAGGCTAAACGCCGTAGCTGGAGGTCATACGTTTCCACCATTACTACCAATACACCCATTGCATCTGTCTGGAAACGTATACGCAAAATAGCGGGTAAGCATCTTCCTATGCCCTCCCCTGTCCTACACTTAGATGGAGAGTCAGTAGCAGATGCTCATCTAGTTGCTAATGGCTTAGGTCGTCACTTCAGTAATGTTAGTAGCGGCTCTCATCTCTCACCTGAATTTCATACCCTTAAAGCTGCTACTGAATGTACGCCTGTTGTCTTCAAGCTGTCATCTAGTCAGTCATATAACGCGCCATTCACACTCCATGAATTGACCTCTGCCCTTCGTCTGTGTAAGAACACTTGCGAGGGTCCTGATGGCATACCTTTCCCCTCAGGCCATGGCCTTATTAATAACTATTTATAATCGTATCTGGACAGAGGGTGTTCTTCCCCCCTCATTTCGTGATGCTGTCATTCTCCCATTTCTTAAACCGGGAAAGCAAGGCCATGTCCCTCAAGATTATCGCCCCATTGCTCTTACTAGCTGTCTTTGCAAATTGTTTGAGCGTATGATAAATCATCGCCTTATGTGGCTCCTAGAATCCAAGCAACTTTTGTCTTCTTCACAATTTGGTTTTCGAAAAGCTCGCGGCACCTTAACTCCCCTCCTAAATCTTGAGACTTATATCCGTTCAGCCTTTTGCCACTCAACAATCTGTTATCGCAGTGTTCTTCGACCTTGAGAAAGCTTATGACACAGCCTGAAGCGCTACCATATTTTAAGCACAGTTCGCTCTTGTGGTATTGATGGTAACCTTGGTGTCTTTTTAAAGAATTTTCTGTCCAACTCGTTTCTTTAGAGTCCGTGTTCAACATACCTATTCAGACTCATTTCCACAATACGAAGGTGTTCCCCAAGGCAGTGTTCTTAGCACTACTCTATTTTTATTAGCAATTAATGGGATTGTTGCTTGTCTCCCAGTTGGTGTCCGTTCTTCTTTGTATGTTGATGATTTTGCAATATATGCCTCAAATCCTGACATCTCTGCCCTTGGTGCTCTTATTCAACGTGCAGTTTCCGCTGCCTCAGAATGGGCCACTTCTCATGGCTTTCGGTTCTCTCCTCTTAAGTCTCATGCTATTACTTTTAATCGTTCTCATCATATTCCTCAACCACCTCTTTTTCTTTATGGCTCTCCTCTCCCTTACAAAACCTCCGCTTCCTTTCTTGGCCTTCTTTTCGATTCCCATCTTACTTGGAAGGATCATATTACCTCCTTGAAAACCTCAGCCTTGCAACGCCTCCGTCTCTTGCAAACTTTGTCTCATGTGTCGTGGGGTGCTGATCGAGCTACTCTCCTTCGCCTCCATATTGTTCTCGTTCTCTCCAAACTTGACTATGCTTGCCAAGTCTATTCTTCTGCTTCAGACACCGTCCTCCAACAACTTGATTCTGTACATCATTACGGTTTGCGTCTGGCTCTTGGTGCCTTTAAGTCCTCCCCAGTTGAGAGTCTGTATGCTGAATCAGGAGTTCCATCACTTCCGTCGTCGCGCTCTTCTTTCTCTTCGTGCCTATGCTAAGTTGCACTGTTTTCCTCATACCCCTTCTCTACTTCCTCCCAGTCCTGACCCAGGCATATTTTCCACTCCTAGGACCAAGCCACCATTTGCAGTTCGAACCCGTACTCTTCTCTCGCGCTCCTCTCTTACTGTTAGTAATGTTTTTCCTTTCCGCACTTGTCTTTTTCCTCCATGGTTACTTCCTCGACCCCACATTTGTTCTTCCATTTTCCCTTATTCCAAGTCCAATTCTCCTCCTTTCATTCTTCGTTCTCGGTTTTCAGACCATCTCTCCCAACATTCCTCTGCAGTCCCTATATACACTGATGGTTCAAAAACTCCTGCTGGCGTTGGATTTGCGATACTCTTTCCTGACACTCATTATCATTTTAGCCTTCCTACCTATGCAAGTGTTCTAACAGCAGAATTATATGCCCTCTTGTTTGCGTTGCAGTATATTTGTCATGCCTCTTCTTCCTCATTTGTGATATTCTCTGATTCATATAGTGCTCTATCCTTCTTCAGTCACCTTCGGCTTCTCACCCTCTGGTTCTTTTGTATCTTGGAATGGTTGTTCTGTATCTCCTCCCGTCGTAAAACAGTCCAGTTCTGTTGGGTCCCAGGACATGTGGGCATCGCAGGCAATGAACGTGCTGATCAGTTGGCTCGCATGGCAGTTAGCAGGGATGTCTCTCCTTCCTTCCTCATTTCCGGTCTCTGACCTTCTTCCTGCTCTGTCATCCTTCCTTCAGCACCGGTGGCAGTCTTGTTGGGACTCTATCACTAATAACAAACTACGTGTTGTTAAACCGTTTATTTCTCATTGGTTGACCCCTTGCCACCGTAATAGAAGGTGGGAGACGGCTTTAGCTCGCCTCAGAATCGGTCATACACGACTTACCCACTCTTATTTGATGTCTGGTGATCGCCTCCCCTTTGTACTCGTTGCAATACCATTCTTTCTGTACGCCATATTTTCCTTGATTGTCCACTTTACACACTACAGCGACGTATTGCATTTCCATTTTTGTCTCACCTCAACGTCCCCCCCTTCTTCCAGACTTTCTCCGAGAGTCATCGTATTTTTCCCTCCATAATATCATGTCCTTCCTTACCTCTATTGGTCTTCTTTCCGACATCTAATTCCGTTCCTTTTTTCAATAGCCCCATCTGTGATATGATATACTCCTTCCATTGACCTATTTCTTCTGGCCCACCCAACGTACACAACTTTCAGTAGCCGATGATCCGGCTTTGTGCTGGATTTTGGCACTAGGTTCTTATTGTTCTTCTTCTTCTGATTCTGTGACAGATGTTGGCTCAGGTTGTTTGGGCTTGCATGTACTTGGTATTGATGAAGATGTAATTCTGGAGAAGTATAATGTTAAAATTAACTGGAATTTAGTTGGCCATGATGTGTGATATAATTTTCTAGAACGTAATAATTAGTTGTTAGAACTTGGGTACAAGTTCTTTTGTTCAGGGGGTAATGTCAGAATGATTCATGACTATAAGGGTTCAATATTGGATCTTTGTTCTAAAAGGGTATAATTTAATTTCTCTGGTTTGTTTCATTAAAACTTAGGTTAGTTGTAGTTCACTGGTAATGAGGCTGTTCGGAGCACTGAAGTAAATTATACGTAATTGAGGATCTTTCAAATGTAGTATATTTATGTATCTTTATTTTGTATTTTGTAATTTTCGGAGTGTGATTAGTTATTATGAATTGTATGATACTGCTTCAATTTCTCCATTGTACGAATCAAGGGAAGTGAGGTGGTGACTGTGAGCTGGGGTGTGGGCAGTTGATCAGCAGCACTGGTATGGAAAGGATATAGCAGCTCTTCACGTGAAGTGTGCCCTCGACTCGCGACTTTCCCTCCCCGCTGTGACACTTGTGAGCCTATGAAGGGTGAGGATGGAAACTCCTGCATACTGAGGAAGCTCTAAACTCTGCCCACACTGCCCTCTTGGTCTACAGCAGGTGTTAGCATAGAAACACCTGCGGAGATGCTACCTGCTTCTCAGTCACCACCCTCTTGATGGTCTGTTCTCAGTAAGGTTGTTATGTCACCAGTAATGTGAAGCAGTGTTCCTAAGGTTACTTCACTTGTAGTTTACTTTCTTATGCTTAGGTTTAAGTTAGGATTAAGTTATAATTTTGTGAATAAATTATATTCTCCAATTTACATTTTCCTAGCCCCAGTGTACAAATGAATGATGGGTCATTTCCAACTATGTGAGTAGTAGTAATAGTGCAACTCTGGAATCATGGTAGTCTTCTTTCACGTATGAGACTGTTTCCGTAACTTGGCCATGACAGTGTGTGTGTGTGCAGGATGTGATTTATAGGCGTTAGGGGGTCAGGTGGTATTGCTGGTCTGGGAGAGTTATGGTAGGCTGTCGAAGCTGGTGAAGTCAAGTTGGCGATATTGATGAGGACGAGTTGTTTCAACGTCGCCTGCTGTTGACAGAGAGAGAGAGAGAGATAGATAGATAGAGAGAGAGAGAGAGAGAGAATAGTATAAGAATGACAAAGAAGAGGAAGACGGAGGAGGTTGCACGTGAGTAGAGGGAGGAGGAAAGGAAAGAGAAGGAAAGTGATGAAAATAGATTTTAAAAATATATAAGTTGGGAGAGAACGCAGAAAACGAAGATAAATGGAAACGAGGAGTGTTTGAATCTAGAAGGGAAAGGGTAGGTGAAGGGAAGGAAAGGGAAGAGTGGATTGGAGTTGAGGAAGGGAGATAAGAGGAACGTCGAGTAGGGGAGTAACAGAGGGGAAAGGGGGAAGAGAAGGTAAAAAAGAGAAAAACGAAGATAGAGAGTGGAATGGGGGAGAGAGGAAAGAGAGTGGAGGGTGAGGAGGATGGAAGGGAAGAGAGGAGAGACAGGAGGGGGAACGTGATGAGAGAGGAGAGAGACGGAGTGGGGATCATGGGTGGTGTGAGGAGGGGAGGGAAGGGGATAAAGGGAAGTCAAAGGAAGAGAAGGAAGGACAGGCAAAAGAGAGAGGGAGAAAGGGAGAGAAGTAGAGGGGAAGGGAGAAGGAAGAGGACAGTGTGGGTAGGGAGAGTTTCATGACGCCATTTATCATAGCAGTAATATTCCAGGCCTTTTCAGTAACCTCCATAATTTTTTACTTTTATCGTTTTTTTTTCTTTTATTATTGTAGAGGGCGATGGTCAGCTTTGAGAGAGAGAGAGAGAGAGAGAGGGAGATGGTGGGGATCAGATATACGTCCAGGTGATATTTGAGGCTCAGCGTGAAAGCCTTAGAATTTTTACCATTTCTGTTTTATTTGACACAGTCTCTCTCTCTCTCTCTCTCTCTCTCATCGTATGCCAGTGTGTGAGATAGATATGTGTTCCCTGGTGTAATCACGCCATCCCATCCACCGTCCATCTCACTCACACCACCACAACATTCCCGCCTAACCACGCACACCCTTGGTATTTCTTGCTGTATCCTATCTATCTGTCTGTATCTATTTAAATATGCAAGGAAAGGGAGGGTTAGAGAATGTGATTATAGGCAAGACTGAGAAACTGTGTGTGTGCGTGTGTGTGTGTGTGTAAGAGAGAGAGAGAGTAGAGAGAGAGGTCTTCCTAAATATGCATGTAAAAACCAAAACTAAAAAATTCAAAAGTATAAGAAATATATCCTCAGGGAAAGGACTAGCTACCTCGAGGGCTGGCCAGAGTAAGAGCCAAAACCGTCCATCATATTTTCATGGGACTGGCGACGGCCGGAGATTTGAGACAGGCGATCTGTCATTATATTTTTATGGCGGGGCTTCCCATAGGGGGTAAGAATGGGATGGAGGGAAGGAAAAGAGAGGGGAGGAGAGTATGACGGAGGCAGAGGGAGGCATGGAGGGAAGGACACAGGGAAACGAGAAGGGAGGAGAATTTGACGGAGGCAGGGGGTGAGAATGAAAGAAGGAAAAGAGAGGGGAGGAAAGTGTGACAGAGACAGGGAAAGGGAGGGTGGAAGGGGTGGGTATGTGTTTGGGACGGAGCGAAAGAGTGGAGGTAAGAGTAGAGTGGTGAGGAGTAGGGTGAGGAGAGTGGAAGGGATGAGAGGTGAAGTATGGAAGGGAGGGGGGAGAGGGTGGGGATCCTGCTTGGTTGGGGAGGAGAGGAAGAGTTGAGATAAGAAGAAAGTGGTGAGTGGGGGAAAAGGAGAGTGGAAGGAGGGAGGAGAACGGTAAGGAACAGAGAGAGAGAGAGAGAGAGATCGGGGTGGGAGGCGGTAATAAGCAGCAAGGGAAAAGTAAAGTGGAAGAGGGGGGAGGCATATGTCAGGGGAGGAGATGATGAGTAGGGGCAAAATAGTAGTGAGTGGTAGAGGAACAGTGGAGGGTGAAGGTGATAAAGAAAGTGTAAGGATGGGGGAATGAGGAAGGGAAGAGGATTAGGGAAAAGTAATGTGAGATGGGGAGAGAAATAGGTGGAAGAAAAGTTTGGACATCAGGGGAAAATGGTAAGAATAAGGCTGGAATGATGGAATGGGAAGCACAAGGAAGGATGACGTGGGGGGGGGATAGAATTATGTGGGGAAGGGGAATAAAGGAAGGCATAGGGAGTGGAGGAAGAGACGTATGACAACGGACGAATAGGAGAAGGAAGACGAGGAGGAGGAGGAGCTTAAGCAAGGAATTTGTGCCAAGCTCTCTGAAATGCTCGAAAATAAAGATAAACTAGTTCAGGGGGTGTAGACAGGGACGAGGATAAGAGGGAAGCGAGGCCCACACGCGGGTTATTAGTAGAGTAGGGGAGTTCAATACAGGAAACCAAACATTATATCTGTTTGATCCATTTGAGTCTTGTTTGTTGTGGGATAGGTATTGATGAAAATCTCTGTCCTAGGAAGCAAAGATAAGGTTAGCTAAATACAACTGTCTGGAAACAGCAAGAACATATTAAAACTGTTAATGTGGTGGTTGGGATGAGTTGGTTAAGCATTGGGCTATTTTGCTAAACTGGCGGCTATTTGCAAAGTATTACCCTGATAGTACTGGGGGACCCTAGGGTACACACACACACACACACACACACACACACGTTTTCTCTATTTCCCTGCCCCATTAAGACTTACAGCTATGACATACACCTGTGTCTTTCCTTAGACTTTAATCTTTAACTGTGTAGGTATTCCTTTGGTACTGTAACAAGTTCTCGCATTATCGAGAGTGTCTTTCTGAACTGGAAAGAAATCCTGCGCAGTAAAAAGGTTCAGAACTACATAATATTTTCACTACGTCAGCAGAGTGTTAGTTCTGAGTGTTTCTGTAAGTGTTATACCCTTTCTACTTTAACTTGGCCTAAAATTACAGTCTCTTCATTTTGATTTCTGAGCTATAGCAAGAGATTAACACTGGCTTAAGATGTCAATCGTTAAGTGCTGTTGGAAGAATACAGAGCCATAGTATTATTGTCTTCTGCCACTGAGCAAAAGGAAGAAAATCTAGGCCAGCTTAAGGCGAAAGAATTATAATACGAAGGAGAATGAGTGTCTCTGAACCCCAACTGCCTATATTATTGTCATGAGTTTCAGTGACCCTTTTTTACCGCCAGACTGACAATGATTTTTCTCGTTTGACAAAACTTGGTCATTCCCCAACCTGAATGCGAAGTACCGGTACGTTGTGGCTGTGAAAAATTCAATGGGCTACAATGATGAGGTAGGAATGAGTCTCCTTGGATAGTAGGTAGATGGACCTGGGCATGTGACTACACCTATCCATCTAATGAGCTGAAAGTGGTTAGAGATTTATACCAGAAAATACGCTCTGAAAAGAAAAAAAAAATGAATGTATAAGAGGAAAGGGAGCTAGAGAACTAGCTACGAGAGATCAGGTAATGTGAGTGAGAGTGAGAGACTAAGGTAGTGCGAGGAGAGAAGAGACTGATGATAAGGTTATGCATGGGAGAGTGAGAGACTGACTAGGAAACTGTACAGTAGTTAAGTTTATAAGGGAAGTAGAGGGAGACATAAAAGTGAGTGGGGAGAGGAGGAAACAGAGAATTTAGGGAAAGTGGTGTGTCGTGGGCGGGGAGGTTGTTATTGAGTATGAAGGGAAACGCTCGAAGGCCATTTAGTCGAGGCTTCTGATAGGATGTAGCGTTAGACAATAGATAGATGAAGACTAATAAACCGTTTGAGAGACAGATAGAAAGGCAGATACAGTAAGCCATACTTGACATACATTTTTTACAACCAATCCTCATGGGCTGGACTCTTTCTTCTGGTGTCAGAAAACCTGGCGGCAGTCTCTTCAGCACAAACCTCACTAAAAGAAAAAGGGATCTCGTTAGGAAAAATAAGAAAAAGAATAAAGCAAGGAAGCAGTCTCTCAAAAATTTAGATTCCAAAAAATATTTCCAGCAGTGCCTCGAAACCACGCCCAAATTAATGATTCAAGAAGATGAATAAGTAAATAAACAAATGAAAGAACAAATAAATAAATATATGAGCAGCAGTCCTAAAAGCACCCAAAAATTCCCAGAAGAGCCTCAAGCCGAATCCTCCCCCCTCTGCCCCAAAAAAAGTCTTCAAGAAAATCCGTTTATCCTCTCACACGAAGCCTTTTAAATATTACCAACACCACTACCCCTAAAGGCTGGTTGTTGTTGTTGTTGTTCAACCATTGTAATACTTTTTCCAGCAGACCCGTCGACCGCGCTTAAGCAACTGCTTCTATGGGATCGTCCCGTGGGTTCCCTACACCGTTGTTGTGTCTGTGTCTTACTGTGACGTGTGCTGCAGTGCGCCATTTTATGTTATGTTGTGTAGACCAATTCTTCAAGTGAGGCACGTGTCGTCAGTGATCGTTCGTTCGTTCGTTGAAAGATTCCCTGCACATATAGTGCAGGCCGGGCCATACATTAGCCCGGTCAGTGGTGTATGGGCTGATTAAAAAAAACAGTAAGTGGGGAGGACAGGACCTGGGGATTGCCCAGCACACACGTCCTGTCTCCTGACTGGCTTTGTGGTGTGTGTCGTCAGTGACTCCACCCACCTTTAATATAGGCTGGTAACTGAGGAGAACTGGTTGAGGTCGTGATATAAGCCTAGCTAAGTGAACTCGATCTACTCTGTTTAAGGATACCGTACCTCTGATGGATGGATGTTAGGAGGGGAGATTATAGTAAAGTGTTGCAGTCAAGGCGTTGTATTGCCCTGCAACGTGAAATGAGTATACAGGTGTTTCTCCAGTGCTTGTGTTGGATTGTCTGGAGGTTGGATGTTGTTGAAGAGGGTCTGGTAATGTTTGTGTGGTGATTGTTTTGTGTTTAGTTGTGTTGTGTGGCTCTGGCATGTAATGACGAGTGTTGTTTGTTGGCACAGGCTGCCACGTATAGTGGTATTAATGCAGCCAGTGATGATGTGCACAGCGTCGTTGTACGTGGTCTGCAGGGTGGTGTAGAATGTGTTAGATAGGATGGGGCACATGCCGGGTATACCACTGCTCTAATATTTTGTTTGTAGAGTAGGAAGTGTATCTCTTTTTCTTGCCCAAAGTCTGTCTCTTGAATTGCCCTAAGTCTGCTGAGTCTTTGATGCACAGCTTCTTGATGTTTTGTATGTAGTCATGGAAGACAAGTCCAGTGTCATATGTCAGGGCAAGAAGTCAAAACCATAATCCCCCCGAAAACAAATTTCCCCCACTCTGTGAAGTCTCGAGGCGAATAAAAACTCCTCGCCAGTAATAAAGTTTTAAGTCAATACTCCTAACCTTCAAAAAGCCTCAAACCCATTACTATCTTTCCACAAAGTCTCAAATCCGGTGCCCCCCCCCCCCTCGCCAAAAAGTCCCAGCCCTATTTCTCCTGCTGCCTTAAAAAAGAAGAAAGAAAAGAAAAAGAATGGAGAGGAGGGAAGGGAGGGGGAGGGGAAGGTCAAAGTCTGGAGACGAAAACGAAACCCATCCAATTGTAAGCGACACAAAATCCCCTCCTGATACGGCGGAATTGCCCAGAATTGGTCCTTGCTGTGCCAACTTAGCTTAATATCCCAGCTACGTGCTTGGACCGCCTGCCGCCCTCCCTGCCTCAACCCTCCCGGCCCCATCTTCTCTGCCTTTGCCTCCTCCCTACCTCCCTCACAATCTCCAACTCCCCACCCTCCCCAACCTCTATCGTCTTTCGGATATTTGCGCCGACTGCCTGTCTGCGTTCCCTCCCGCTCCTCTGTCTGCCTCTTTGTCTGGGTCAGCCTGTCAGTTTGTTTGTCTGTCCCCCACCTCTTGTATACCACTTCCCCTCTCCACCCCCTCTACCCATCTCCGATCTTTCCTTCTTCGACTTCTCCCACTGATATTATTATTATTATTATTATTATTATTATGATCATCATCATCATCATCATCATCATTATTATTTTTTTTCCTCCTCCATCTCCTTCTTATGCCAATTTCTGTTCCTCTTCTTATTCCTATTCTTATTCTTATTCTTGTTATTATTCTTTTTTCTTCTTTCTTCCTTTTTCTTCGTCCAGATATCCATGTCTACTGCCTGTCTGTTCCTTCCCCTTTGCTTCAGCCCACCCCATTCTGTCTCCTGCTGCCCCAGTCCTTTCTGTCAGCCTCCTCTCCTCCGTCGCCCATTGTTATTTTTACTAATGCACATCCGGATCAGTGCTGACTGTCTGCTCGTGACTGTCTTCTGGCCTGTCTGTCTGAGCCCTCTCCTATTTCCTTACTCCCCTCTCCCACCGCCGCCTTCCTTCCCTTGCCACCATCCCTGCACCATTCCCCTCCTTGAGCTTGCCCCACCCCTATCGCTACCCCTACCCTTGCCACCCTTACTCTTTGTATCCCCTACGCTCGCCACCCCTTTTTCCCATCCCCTTCTCTCAAATCTTGAACATTCCTGGCTCCCCTTTTCCCCACCCCCCTACACCCACTGCATTCCTCCTCCCTCATCATCATCTGTCTTCGCCCCAATCCCTCTCCTCTCTTACCCACCCCTCCCCACTCCCATACCCTACATTCTAATCCCCTACCTTCGACATCCACGTATAAAACCCTTTCCCCCTTTCCTCCCCTCCCAGCTCTGAAATCACTAATCTCCCACGCTTCCCCCTCCCCCGCTTCTTCCTCTTCCCTCCCCTCTCCGTCCCTTCTTTGGTCTTCGTTCACTGTTTTTTCAAGGGGGATTTTTTTGGACTTGAATTTCTTGTGTTAGGTATTTTGGGATGGAAGGAGAGAGAGAGAGAGAGAAAGGAAGAAAGGTGAGGGAGGAGAGGGGAGAGGATGAAGGGGGAGAAGGAAGAGGAGTGAGAGGGAAATAGAATAGAAAAAAGGAGAGGAGGATATAAGATTGGAGAAGGGAGGGAAGAAACAAGGAAAGAGAGGATGGGAAGGAAAGGAAGAAGGGAAAACATGAGAGTGAGGAAAAAAAGAATGAAAATAGAGGGAAAGAGAAGGAAATGAAGGAGTAGTAGGGAAAAAGATGGTTGAAGAAGAGAAAGAGTTGGATGAGGAGAAGGGGAACGAGATGGAGAGATATGACAAGAAAGATTAAGGAAGGGGGAAAGGAAGAAAAAGAACGGAGATTGCAAGAAGGAAGAAACGGGAAAGATGAAGTTGACAAGAGGGGAGAAAGGGAAGAATAGTTATGGCAAAAAAGTAAGTAATGAGAGAGGGCAGATGGCATGAAGGAAGAAAGGGAAAAATAGAATTGACATGAAGGAAGAAAATGGAAAAAGGACATGGCAAAAAGGAAGAAAGGAGAAAAGATGACAAGAAGGAAACACGGGAGAAAATTGTTTGACAAGAAAGAAGGAAGGGAAGAAGCAGAGTGGCAAAGAAGGAGATAGGAGAATGACAAAGAAGAGTAATGTCAGGGAGAAAGGGAAAGTGACAGGAAAATACCAGTGGATGAAGGTATTGAGTAGGCAAATAGAGAATGAGGAAGAAAAAGAAAGAGGGAAGTGTAGAAGGAGGTAAAGAATTGATGATGATGATGATGATGATGATGACTGATGATGATGATGATGATGACTAATAATGATGATGATGACGATGGCTGCTGCTGCTGCTGATGATGATGGTGATAATGGATGATGATTGTGACCGATGAGCTAGATGATGATGGTAATTATGATGGTGTTGATGGTGATGATGATGACGTAGTCTTGACGATAGAGAAGATAAGTACATGAATAGCCGTCAGTGAGGAAGGATAAGAAAGAAAAGTACGACGCTGACGGGAAAGAAAGGGGAAGGAAGGAGCTGGCCTTTGGAAATAACTGATGGAGGAGGAAACCCAGAGTAAGGTTAAGGAACTGGAAAGAGAAAAAGGAAAGATGATGTCCAGTATTTACTCTCATCTTCAATTCGATGGCGTGTTTGTATTTTATTCTTGCATATATTCGGACGGTTTGATTCACTTCCAGGATAAGCTTAACGTACGCTGGTATAATCTTCACAAACCCTCGTCCCAGCGAGAAGTCCTCCCTGATTGACTAAAACTGGACATTAGGTAGCGAGGCTTAGAATTGAAAAATTTGTATTGAAAGAAGGGTTGTACATAAGGTTACTTGTGTCAGCTTTCATTTTCATTCGTACAGACAAGTAAAACTTGAAAATTAAAGAAGGAGTGTGTTAAAGTGAAAACACACACACACACACACACACACACACACACACACACACACACACACACACACACACACACACACACACACACACACACACACACACACACACACACACACACACACACACACACAGTAATAAAAGCTTGTAATGGAAATATGTTTCTCTAAAAAAAAAAAATAAAGAATAAAATCCTTTATAAATGACACTCTGAGGAGTATGATATTCAACAAATATTTACAGAGCAGAAATACGTCCTTTGAATGCTTGACAGAGCAGAAATACGTTCTTTGAATATTGACAGCAGAAATATGCCCTTTGACTGCTTGACAGAGCAGAAATACGCCCTTCTAAAATGTTAACAGAGTAGAAATGTGGTCCTTAGAATAGTTTACTTATTCTGCTTTGATTATTTACAGAGAAAAACACGTCCACTTTGGAATGCTTACCAGAGCAGAAATACGTCTTTATCATGTGTACTGGTGAACAGATATATGCCCTTTGATTGTTTAGCAAAAAAGAATGCGTCATTCGAATGTCTGCAGAGCAGATATACGTTATTTGAATGTTTACAGAACAGAAATAACTTGCACTTTGAGGGTTAACAGCAGAAGTACGTCCTTTGAATTTTGACAGAGCACAAATACGATCCTTTGAATGTTGACAGAGCATAAATAAGTCCTTTAACGTTGGCAGAGCAGAAATACTTCCCTTTGAATGTTGGCAGAGCAGAAATACAATGCGTCCTTTGAATGAGTACATGAGCAGAAATACGTCCTTTGAGATATCATAATTTGTGTAGAGGAGAAAAATAATGGTTCGTGCTGTAATATAACGTAGTAAAATTTGGTATATGTTTCTGTACCAGAGCACCATATTTGCTCAGGGGAATAATTTCGTACTGGACGAATTAAATATAACCTCCATTAACCCCTTCACAAGCAGAGTGTCTTTTCACACTTTAAAAAATTGCCTTGTGCCTAGTCTGGGAAGTTTTATGGGTCGTATGCTTAAACCTAAAATCGAAAAGCAGGATGCAGAACCCCAGATTTTGGACGATTTTTGCAGCACTTGATAATGAATGAACGTATTTTGCCTTCCTGTATGGCTGCTGACTACGTTCTCTAATGTGGGATGGTGGTGTTCCATAAATGACCGTCCGTAATTAGGGTTTTGCACTGCATCTCTTTGCGATTTCAGGTTTTAGCATACAACCTGAAGTGAATAAGACGCCATCGTACTGAAGAGGTTCGTTATTGACAAAAGAAATGGAGTGGGTAAATAGGAAGCTGTAGAGGCGCCTTTTTTGTTTGTTTGTTTGTTTGTTCTAAACTGTGACTGTAAAAGACAGACTGAGTGACTGTTGGACACAGTCCACCGGAAACGAATAACAATATATATTAAAATGATTTCTGTTGCAGGTGTAATTCTCTTCTGTCTTGTTATTGTACAAGCATTATTTTAGTAAGTATACGTAAATATCAAAAACATTTCTTTCTTTTTTTTTTTTATGAATAACAGTGTTAGGACTCCATATTATAATTACAAATCATAATAGATAGATAGATAAATAGACTTAGATAGACAGCTCTCATGCGAGCCTGGGAATGGGAATGATCTTGCACTGCAAGTTACACTGAGGAAAAGCTGACGACAGATTGCCTGAAGTAGCCAGTAAGGGAGATGATGCAGTTAGTTTGTCCAGCGAGATAGCAGGGGAACAAAGCCTCGTGACCATACACACACATACACACATACTCACCCAGGCTTCTAGAACTTTCCAACTACACAGTGAACACACAGTGACACGACTCACTGTTTCACCAGAATTTAGGAAAGAGAGCTCAGAAGGAGACAGGCCATAGGAACAGGCAGGTAGTAGGGAGAAAGGGGCTTAACAACATGGAAGAGAGAGAGAGAGAAAGACAGGAGGTAGCTAGCGGGACCTCTACTTAACTTCACTCCGTGTGTGAGAGACTGTTAACATTATCAAGACAAATAAAAATAGTCCCATACTATTCTTTACCTCTCCCCTGTCATTGCATGACAAATGGGAACCAAGCATTATCAACTTACAAAAACTCAGAGATATAACAACCGCTCGTCCCACAAGTCTAATATATATAACTTTCTCTACAAGTAACTACAAAGTCTTTTTATGACATTTGGTAGCAAAGCGAACGTATACAAACCTCGTCTACGAATCAACAGTGAATTCCTACAAAATATCCAAGATTGAAAACAAAAAAAATACCTTTCACAACCATCCAACCTTTCACAACCAGCTCCTGACAATATTCTCTCCAACCAGCCCCCTCTGTCTCCCCGCTGATCATCACGCTGATGTAGAGGTAGGAAGAGGTCACAGGATCCTGCCTTGCAAGTAGTTTAACAAAGTACTGATACAAAGCAATCTTGCAATTTCTACGACGAACAAACGAACTACAACCATTTACAATCAACTACAAGTAACAACTCCACGAGTCGTCTGTATAATCTACACGCACCTACAAGTAACGATCGACAGTCTTCATCCCACAACGAGTAAATCACAAGAGAAAAGGAACGAGAAAACCTCGAGAAAGGAGAAAACAAAACAAACAAACGAAGAGTGGGGACACGACTCACAGCTCACAACCACCAGACCTCACTTACTTCTCTCTCTGCTACCGTCCTCCAACCTCCACCGCTGACGCAGGAGTGAAGTAGGTCAAGACAACGAAGCAAATACCAAGTCCATGATTCACAACTAGCATCTTACTCACTCATCTTCACTCAAGTTACTCATCGCTACTCATTTACTCACCACAGCTACCAGTGTGGGAAGTCGACGTCACCATACGTGCTGAAACGATCGCCAAGCCGTGTGTCTGACACACCCACAACACGTCAATCAACCCGTGAAGAACAACGCTATCACCACGTGCAACTTTACCACTCACCACCATTCTCACCATTTGGTAAAAAAATTAGTGAGTTACTACAGTTACTTGATTTATACGATAAGCACAGTGATAGACAACACATTTTGCACAAACATATAAAACCTGCTATATAGTTACAACTTATATACATATACCTACTTCAATTATCTTCATAATTCAGTTCATTAAATATTTGCACCAACAATAAATATTCTACATGCTGTATATATTCATTCATTTATTATAGCATTTATTTACTACCAACGAGTGTTACCATTTATACCTACATAAAATACGTGTTTCATAAGCCATACAGCTATACATTATTACATCTATAAAGTAATAAAGAAAATATACCATCACAGTTACTCAGTGAGCGATTAAGAGAACTGTATTAAACATTTATTAATTAAAGCTACCTAGTGGAAACAGATAAAATGGTAAATTATAAGGAAAAAACCAGAACAAAAAAAAAATGGCCAGCACAAATGACGTTAGCAAGAGTGAACATCTTCAACACAATCGTGAAGACAATGATTTCCACACAGTGCTGACACATATATTGACCACGATAGGTACAAGTGAAGAACAAGTCAGTGTATATACTGTAGTTAATACTGGCCCATATAGTATATATATTTTTATATAAAATAACTTAAATATGGGGCTATATAATATTATTTTCAGTAATACCTGTGCAATATAATCTATCTATCTATCTATCTATATACTCCAGGAAGGTCTGGCAGTGAGGTAGCCGAGACAGGACGACTCACTCTCCATTTTACTCATCCATTCCAAAGACATCGCATTGCATCTAGCCCAAAGGGAGAACGGACAGATCCTCACCGCACCACACCGCACAAGGGTCAACTGAGCAATGCACCTGAAGGATATCCACAGTAGGGCCCGACAGCAGAACTGGTTTACCCCTGCCACATCATAACAGACCCATCCCTCTACCTGCACCTGACCTGACTAGCTGATCAGACCAAATGCGGGAGAATATCTCTCAATGTTGTCATCACTTATTCAATTGGCCAATTTTTCCATTTATTTCACGCACAGCCACTCTTCCTTGCTCAACAGACATCCTCTCGCATCCAGTGCTCTCTTCACACTGTCCATCCATCATTCGTGGTCTTCCTTCCGCCCACCTCACATCAGATCTAGTTATCTTTTTCACCAATCGCTCACATCCATTCTCTCTCCATGTCCAAACCACACACCTTCTGCTCAACTCTACCAGCCATCTCCGAACAACCTGTCTTCCTTCTGCACTTCATCATTTTGCACCCGATCCATACGCGCCACTCCACACACATACTCCCTCAGACATCTCATCTCCATTACATTCAAACTTTTTCCTCTCTTGCTACACCCATAGTTCCACGTTTCCTCTGTTCTATATAATGCAGCTTTCCACCACAACACCCTCATACAGCCTTCTCTTTACATCCATTCTGTTGAACGACATTTAAACATTTTTTTTTGTTCCTCCTGTACCTCTTCTTCCTACTTCATTTATTCTAACTTCTGTTTCTATCATTCTTCCATCCAGCAACATGTGACCCTAGATATTTAAAACAATCTACCTCCTCAAGCAACTCACCATTCAAAACTATATTCATCCCCAACACTATCAACCTCGTACACTTATCACTTAATTTTATTCTCATTTACTTTCACTTCCTCCTTTCACACACCTTCCAATAT
The DNA here is from genome assembly GCF_032717465.1 of Coenobita brevimanus. Lineage (NCBI taxonomy): Eukaryota > Metazoa > Arthropoda > Malacostraca > Decapoda > Coenobitidae > Coenobita > Coenobita brevimanus. Next base: position 22,731,760 of record NC_136954.1, on the reverse strand, counting down.
AACCAACCTCAAAATGTATCCCAAGTAAATTTGCTAGTAATTATGCAACCATTAACAACATAGAAAAATTTTATACAAACGAAGAAAAACAAACTATATAAAATCAATACATAAAAAAAAAAAAAAAAAAAAAAAAAGTAAGAAAGAAAAAAAGAGAGAAATAGAGTAAGATCACATAACAAACAAATGAAAATAAGTGTAAGTGTTACTACATATGCCAAAATACCACATAAACTACAAACAAAAAAGCAAATTGTTGTCTCCACAAACAAGTGGCATGGCATCATCACTACTACCAATCTAGCGCAGCATGACTGGATTCATATGTCAGGACTGCAATTAGTTACAATAATGTAACGACAAACGATTGCATTATGTTACACTTGCTACAATTATGTAACTACAAACAATATGTACCATTTATGTAACAGTTGCATTAACAAGATGTAACTTTTATGTAACTTTAACTACAATTATGTGACTACAAACGATATGTATCAATTATGTAACGACGAACGATTGCATTATGTTACACTTTGCACAATTATGTAACAGTTGCATTAACAAAGATGTAACTTTTATGTAACTTTAACTACAATTATGTAACTACAAACGATATGTGACAATTATGTAACGACAAACCATTGCACTATGTTACACTTTGCCAATTATGTAACAGTTGCATTAACAAGATGTAACTCTTTATGTAACTTTAACTACAATTATCGGGCCAAGATACACTTATGTAACAGTTGCATTAACAAATAAAATCAAGAAAAACAGAAATAAGGCCAACACAATTATGCATTAATACAATATTATGTAACGATTCATAAAATATTACAATTATGTGTATTAACGCCAATATTACTACAAGATTATAAAAATTACAATTATTTATACCACAATTCTGTATTAAATGAATCATCTTACAAGTTAGGTGAAATATTAGACATTACTAAAGGGATAACTCAATATGTAATGTGTAACCTAGCAGTATTGCCATTGCGCAATTATATGCGTACGTCTGCAGCCATGCACGTCTTACAAAGTGACACATAACAGCCATTGCATTTATTCAAATATGTATACAACTTGTTTAAAATGTAATATTACTGGATAAATTGCTCATTACTATGAATGTTATATGTATACAATATTATAATCAACATTATATCAGAATAAATTGTTATAAGTCAATGATGATTGCTGTCGGAGGACCTCCAGTGGCGTGTACCGAGCATATGTTAGGACTCCATATTATAATTACAAATCATAATAGATAGATAGATAAATAGACAGATAGACAGCTCTATGCGAGCCTGGGAATGGGAAATGATCTTGCAAGCTGCACTGAGGAAAAGCTGATGGCGATGATTACGAAGTAGCCAGTCAGGAGATGATGCAAGTTAGTTTGTCAGCGAGATAGCAGGGGAACAAAGCCTCGTGACCATACACACACATACACACATACTCACAGGTTTCAGGAACTTTTCCAACCTCAGTGACCATTTATACGACACCTGTCTCTGCCTGTGAATCTTAGGAAAGAGAGCTCAGTTTTATATTGGTGGTCATAGAACAGGGCAGGCAGTAGGGATAAGGCTTTAACAACATGGAAGAGAGAGAAAGCAAGACAGGAGGCAGCTGAAGGGACTCTACTTAACTTCACTCTCGTGTGTGTGAGACTGTTAACATTATCAAGACAAATAAAAATAGTCCCATACTGTTCTTTGCCTCTCCTGTCATTGCATTTAATAATGGGAACTAAGATTATCAACTTACAAATCTACTCATTTATAACAAACTGCTCGTCCACAAGTCTAATATATATAACTTCTCTACAAGTAACTACAAAGTTCTTTTTTAATGACAACAGAACGGAGGAAGGAAAAACAAATGAGTAAAAAAAAATAATCCATACACCAGATTACTGATGTCCTCTGCATCAGTCCATATAAATTTGCCTGCAAGACCGGACCTTCTCCTCCGAGGAAGAGTGAGAATTAGTTGAACTTTCCTCATGCTGCAGTGAAGCATCACTGGGAAAGGCGTGTCTGCAGGAAGCGTGATGCATGTGGTAGTCCAGGTGTTGTACTGACTGTGTTTGTGTGTGTCAGAGTGCTTACGTCATCAGCAGAACCAACAGGGTGCTGGCAAATTCAGATGGTTTTAGACATACTACCAGGAGCCAATAAATGGTCCACATCTTTGGGGGATCGAACCCTAGACGCAAAGCACACGTATCATGAGACAAGTATCACTACCGATGCGAGTCACTTAGGCTCTGCAGTTGTAGTTGTAGCTTAAGTACGGTTCAGGAGCCTCTTATACTTTGTCATAAAAATGTATTTGGTAACATAATTTCCCGTATGCCTGATACTGACTCACCAAGTTGGGCATTTCTCCTGAACATATAAAAATTACCATTACGGTAATGGCTTAATTTTAGCATTTATGCTTGCAAACATAGTCTCAAAGAAATGTTTCTTTTAACCAATCCATCCTGTGTGCTGTATATATATATATATATATATGTATATACTGTATATATATATATATATATATATATATATATTGTTACGGAACAGAGATAGATAACAAACACTTTAAGTGAGAACACCAAAATCACTACTGTCCCGCAAAACCAGGTTCAAACAAAAAGAGTTAGGTAAAATTACATGTGTTAAAGTTTAACGCTTAAACTAACAACTAAACATTCAGGACTCATAAGGATAATGTAATGGCAAAAACAGGTTAAATATATGGTTAACTGCAATAGCCTCTATTAACAATGAAATTAGCAAGTGTAAATTTATCTAAGTCAGCCCTGATAAAATGAGAAAACCGGATAATGCTCAGTGAATGCAAGATATATTATTACAGATTTACAAAAGCTATTATTACTACTATTAACAGTAAAACTTGATATTAATCACAAAAACCTTACCAGGCCTACGAATTAACACCTTATGCTATACAGTACAAGGTGCAATAACACTTATAATTAAATTACACATAGCTAGATGGTTGGAGACTTCCTGAGCACTCACAAAAATAATAACAACTGTACAGGGGAGGACAGAGATGTGAACAAAATGAGGAGTAGATCTTAAGTGGCAATTACTGCAGAGACTGGAGCTCATTATATAGGGGCCGAAGAGCTTGATACAACTTGTAAGAAGGACGCTGCAAATGAAGTTTACAGGCACAAAGAGTTGACACTCCTGCTTTGAACAACAGAAAGAACGACTTACTCTACTATATGTAAGAAGGGGGAGTGAGGTAAAACACGCTAGCCTGGTCACTATGGAAGCCACATGAATCAGATCAAACATGCCGCATATTGTACTTTATAATTATAAAAAGTATTATTAAATAATTGGCTATGTAACCCCCCCCCACAAAAAAAAAAAAAAATTTACAAAGGAAATTTCTTATTACTCTAAACCAATTAGTCTAAAGTCTAGATAAGCAATCTGCAATAACATTTTCTTTCCCCTTGACATGTTGTATGTCTAATGAATAATTTGAAGAAGTAGACTCCATCTTGTCAATCTCTGATTTTTATCTTTAAACTTACTAAGGAATTTCAGCGGTTATGATCGGTGCAGAATGACAATGGGGTCAAAAACCAGAACACAAATAAAATGAAAAATGCTGTAAACCCAAAAATCAAGGCCAAAAGCTCTTTCTCAATAGTTGAGTAGTTCTTTTGAGGTGGGAGTGAACTTCTTACTGTAGTAAGATACAGGGTGTTCAATACCCTGATCATCCTCTTGCAGCAAAACAGCCCCCAGCTCCTGTATCATTTGGCACAACAGCCATCTTAAAAGGCTTAGCAAAATTTGGAGTAGCGAGCACTGGCTGAACTTAATAGGATAGCTTTAAGTTTGCTGGAAAGAGGATCTACAGTTATCGGTCCAGACAAATTTAACTCCCTTTTTCAGTAGGTCTGTAAGTGGTGATACAAGAATTGAAAAGTTAAGAACAAATCTCCTGTAATAACCTACCATTCCCAAAAATCTTTGTAGCTTCTTTCCTACTTTTAGGTCTGGGAAGATCACTTATAACCTGAACCTTAGCTGCTGGTGGTGCAACGTGTCCATCACCAATTACATACCCAAGGTACTGAACTTTAGCTTGACCAAACTCACACTTTGATAAATTAGCTACAAGATTAGCCTGAACCAAACACTCAAGAAATTTACTGACATGGCATAGGTGATCTTTCCAGTTCTCACTGAAGATTAATACATTTTCAATATAAACAACACACCCTGCCAAACCCTCTGTTACAACATTCATGAACTTCTGAAAAGTAGCTGGTGCATTCTTCATACTATATGGCATTACAAAACATGCAAAAGTCTTTCCTAGTGTTACAAAACATGAGATCTCCCTAGCACATTCAGTCATAGGTACTTGCCAGTATCCCTTTAACAAATCAAACTTACTTATGAACCTAGCCTTTCTGATCTTGTCTGTGCAATATTCCAAGCGAGGGAGAGGGTAAGTGTCTGCTTTGGCTATCTTATCACCACGTCTGTAGTCGATGCAAAAGCCGCTGTGACCCACCTGGCTTAGGGACTAGAGTGACAGGAGAACTCTAATTTCTGACAGGGCTTAATCATCTTGTGGTCCAACAGGTAGCCAAGCTCCTTCTGGATGAGAGGAACTTTCAATTGGGTTCACATGGTAAGGAGGCAGTCTGGCTTTGCATCTCCAACATCGACATCATGCATCAACACAGTGGTTCTTCCTGGAGTGGCACGGAACACTTGCAGGTACTCCTGCAGTAATGCCGAAAACTCCTGCCTTTCCTCGGGAGCTAGATGAGAAAGCTTAGTCTGGAGATCGTTCATGATATCAGGATTCTTCCCCAAACTATCACTCAGGCTCATGCTGCATGGGAGAACTTCACTTGCAGACTCGGGTGGAACAGCTACAGTGCAGACTGGGCTATTTTCACCTGCCTGTGATATAACTTTAGCATGTTGATGTGACAAAGTTGCTTGTTCTTTCTACGATCTGGTGTATGATGACATAGTTGACATCACTGAGTTTCTTCTCCACGAAATAAGGACCACTAAACTTGGCTTGAAGAGGTTGCCCATGCACCGGTAGCAGAATCAAAACCTGATCTCCTGGCTGAAAGTGGCGTAACCTGGACTTCTTCTCATACCAAGTCTTCATCTTCTCCTGAGCAGCTCCTAATTTCTCTCTCGCCAGCTGTAAAGCAGTGGACAGCCGTTCTTTGAACTTCATCACATACTCCAGCAGGCTGACGTCATCTTCCTCCGACAGCCAGCATTCCTTGAGTAGCTTAAGGGGTCCCCTTACTTCATGGCCAAACAGTAGTTCAAAGGGTGAGAAGCAAAGTGATTCATTTGGAGATTCTCTTGCGGCAAATACAACGAATGGAAGACCTTTATCCCAGTCTTTCTGATGTTCCGAACAGTATTTCCTGAGCATCGATTTGAGTGTTTGATGATATCTCTCCAACGCTCCTTGGGTCTGGGGATGTGGTAAGTTGAAGACGTAAATCTGGGTGATGCCCAACTCTTTTCCAGAGGACTGCTTGAAAACATTTGACATGAAATTACTTCCCGGTCTGATCAGCCTTCCTGCTAGTGACCAAACTTTGTGAAGAACTCTAGCATTTCCTTAACCACGTTCTTTGCTGAGATATTTCTAAGTGGAATGAATTTCAGGATAACGAGTAGCCATATCAATCAGGGTCAACACACAGAAAAACTTGAAGAAGTCTTATGGGAAGAGGGCCCACAATATCCACCAACACACGGGTGAATGGCGCCTCAAAAGGAGGAATGGGAATCAGAGGTGCAACCTTTCTGGTCTGATTACTACTTCCCCACAACTTCTGGACAGGTGTGACAAGACTTACAATACCAGGAAACATCCCTGAAGATACCTGGCCAGTAGAAGTGTTTCAAAATGCGTGCCACAGTCTTCCACTCTGCTGGTGTCCTGCCAAACTGGAATCATGAGCCACTCTTAATGATATCCTGCATACAAACGCGAGAGATGACAACTTGATGTACAACCTCCCATTCACAGTCGGCAGATGCTGTTGGGGGGTCTCCATTTTCTCATAAGTAATTCTGACTTTTATATAATAACAAGTAGAAGCACTGGCTGACTCTTCCTCACTGCAAGCAGAGCAGGCTTAGACCTTTCCAACTCAGGGTCAAAGTAACCTGCAACTCAACCAACTCTTGACGAGACAAATGATCAACACTACGGGGTACTACCTCATCTGGTGAGTGGTCCAAATTAGCAAGAAAAGTGTCAGCCAGGATAACGATCATCATCATCACATCCTGGGGGGCCATCAGTAACTTTAGACTTAGCCTCTAGTGACAGCACATGCAGAGAACACATCAGGGACATCACAATCTTGGGTCGCAAGTCACTGGTTCACTAGACAAGTGAGGAGCTGGACACACTTGACTTCCACCAATATCATTTCCAAGCAAGAAAGTTACACTCCAGACACTGGGAGTGTTTCAACCAACCCAACCACAACGGAACCATTAACAAAACTAGACTCGCCAACCACTCTGCACAGAGGGACAGAGAAGTAATTATTCCTTACACCTTGTAAGATTACAGCTTCATCAGAGGAATGATTAGAGCCTAGAACACTGGTCAGCATAAGGGATTGGCAAGCACCTGTATCACGATACAGTTTTAACTGATTTCCTGTCACTACTGTCCAGAGGACTGACAAAACCATCAGACAGGAAATTAGCACATGAACTCTTGAGAGTGTCACCCACGTTACTGCTCAAAAGAGGAGCCTTCATCATTAGAATTTAATTTACCCGTCAAAGCAGGTTCAGTTAACTCGGTTAAAGACCTCTGGGAACTCTCTAAGGTGGACACTAGACCAATTGACTGAATATTTAAAGACTCCTTTTTGTTCACATCACGCTGTCTCCTAAAACATTTCTCTGTAGTATGACCAAGTTTACTACAACAAGTACATTTTACTTTTCTGAAATCTAGAGGTGAAGCTGGTATTTACTTCCTGAGAAACATCATCTTTATTCTCTTTCCTGTTACCTGTAATTTGGAGTAGAGGCAACAGTACTTTCTACCAGCTTTCCTTTTTTCTTTAGAACATCTCTTGTGAGTGAGAACATATTCATCAGCTAAAACTGCAGCATCAGACAAATGATCTATTCTTTTCTCATCAAGATATAGGCTTACATCGTCATTAATACACCTTTTGAAGTCCTCCAGCAAAATCATCTACAATTAAATTTACCAAAATCAGAATTTACATTCTTAGAATTTAACCACTGCTCTAACAGATCTTCTTTGATTTCTGCATACTCAACATGGGATTGCTTATCTTGTTTCTAAGTTGTCCTAAATTTTACTCTATAGGCTTCAGGAACAAGCTTGTGGGCCTTTAAGAATCAAGCTTTTAACTGCATCATAATTATCAGATTGATCCTGAGGCAAAGATGCATAAGTTACTTGAGCTTTAATTGTGGGAACAGTTTGAAGGAGTACTGGCCAATACTTTTTGGGCCAATTAAAACCTGTAGCTACCCTCTCAAACAACTGAAAATACTTTGTTAAATCAGATTCATTAAAAAGGAGGGACAAGTTTAACATTTTTAGCCACACCAAAATCATCAGAGCTAGATGATCCAGTTCCACCTTGTTTCATGCGATACTCATATCTGTTCTGAATCCTAGCAATTTCAACTTGTGCCTCAGCCTCCTTAGCACGAGCCCGAAACTCAGCCTCCTTAGCTTTTGCCTCAAACTCAGCCTCCTTAGCACGAGCCTCCTGCAGGGCTAGCTGTAACTTAGCTATTTCAATCTGCGTTTGCTCAATGGTGATGAGTGAAATTGTGCTTTCATTAATCATGTCAACAATTTGATCTTTAGAATGATTAGAGTGAAGAGCACTTCCCAATTGTTGAGCAACAAGTTTAAGTTCATTCTTTGTTTTGTTTTCTACATCACACACTGTTTGCACATTTGACAAAAAATCTTTGGCTTCATCAAGCGTAGTAATAAGAGACATCAAGAATAAATCACAGTCACCAAATATCGGAAAGTAATATCCTTATGATAATATCCTGAATATCCTGATAAGAGGTCGCCAAATTTTATGTTACGGAACAGAGATAGCAATGAACACTTTAAGTGAGAACACCAAAATCACTACTGTCCCGCAAAGTTCCAGGTTCAAAACAAAAGAGTTAGGTAAAATTACAAGTTAAAAGTTTAATGCTCAAACTAACAACTAAACATTCAGGACTCATAAGGATAATGTAATGGCAAAAACAGGTTAAATATATGGTTAACTGCAATAGCCTCTATTAACAATGAAATTAGCAAGGTGTAAATTTATCTAAGTCAGCCCTGATAAAATGAAAAAAACAGATAATGCTCAGTGAATGCAAGATATATTATTACAGATACAAAATATTACTACTACTGATGCAAACTTGACATTGATCACAAAAACCTTACCAGGCCTACGAATTAACACCTCCATGATGCTATACAGTACAAGAAAAATGTAATAACACTTATACTCAAATTACACATGGCAGCTAGATGGTTGGAGACTTCCTGAGCACTCACAAAAATAATAACAACTGTACAAGGGAGGATGAGATGTGAACAAAAATGAGGAGTAGATCTAAGTGGTAATTAATGCAGAGACTGAGCTCTTATTATATAGGGGCCTTGGCAGAGCTTGATACAACTTATAAGAAGGACGCGTGCAAATGAAGCCA
>NC_136954.1:22711384-22722871 GCF_032717465.1 Coenobita brevimanus | reverse complement strand
AGTTTGAACAGATTTTAAGCAAACTTGGTGGAGGGGTTGAGGGTAAGTAAAAGTGTTTTATGAACAATAAATCAAAAAGTTAGGGTCGTATTGCAAAATCAACTAAAGCAGATTCTTCATCAGATTTAAACGAAGCTTTGTGGAAGAGTGAAGCAAGGATGAAGGGATCTGAATTTTAAGAAATCTAGTGAAAGGTTAAGAGAGGGCTTAGGTCACAAGTTCAACTATGTTGATTAAGATTAGACTGGATATGGGCCAAACTTTGTAGAAATGTAGAGGGTCAGGTAAGGATGAAGCACAGAGTCTGCTCTTGAGAGCAGCAGGTCAGGGGTCAAGGTCAGTGGCAAGGTCAGAACTCCAGTTTGGATCTGATTTAAAGGAAACTTTGTGGTAGGGTTGAGGGTCAGCCATGAATGACGTAATTTGATTCTGAGAACAACAGCTGAAGGTCGTGGTCATGTGGCAAACCCAGACAAGCAGTCCTGGTCTTCCGAGTGCTGGTTCTTGTTGTAGCTGAGTAAAAAAAGTCTGGTTGTTGTAAGAATGGAATAATTAAGCCGCCCTTGTGCTGAAGGGACTAAAGAGGGATGAGGAAGGAAGAGCAGGAGGAGGTACGCCGAAGTAACGAATTTATGTGTTATGTTTAATACGACGAATGAAATCGTCGCATGTCAGCAGGAACGAAATAACAAAGGCAGGCAGAGAAGAGAGAGGAGGAGGAGGTAGGTTCTAGCAAACATTTTTTTTTTTTTTTACACGTAGGAAAAACTGTTTCTTGTTTGTTTGATGAACCAGTATTCGTATTGACTGAGTAAAATCGTCTGTCGCTAAAGTAAGGGATATATTAAAGGTATCCATGTATCTAAAGGTTTTAAAAGGGCGAGGCGAGGAGGGAGGAAGAGGGTGGAAGAGGAGCAGGAAGAGATAATGAAGAGGAGGAGGAGGGGGGAGGGGAGAGAAATATGAGGAGAAGAAGGGGAGAAGCTAGAAAGGAGGGAGGTATAAATGAAAGAAGAAGAGAGGAAGGGAAGGAGGGAGGGAGACAGTAGAAAGGGAGGAAGGAAGGAAAGAGGGAAGTAAGAAAGGAAAGGGGGAACTAAAAATATTAAGGTTCATTTACTCTTATGCTCACAAAAAAGCTAGTTGTTTTATAACATACAAGTGATGTTTATTGTACGAGTAAAATAGTGTGGTTAAGTTATAATGAAATCATAAAACTTTTCTCGTAATGAATGGATAAACAAAAAAAAAAGAGAAGAGGAGAGACAGGAAGGAGGAAGAAGAAATTCGGTTGAATATCTTAGTCGGGTAAAATTATTTGGTGGCAGCAAGTAACTTAATGTAGTAAAAGCCGTCCCCTAACTGAGGCGGCTGATACCAAGGATTGGAGAGGAGAGGAGAAAGGAAACTTCGGCAAGGAAATTTACGGTTTAATTGCTCTTTATGCCATGAAAAAACACCGCCGTATTTTTTCTCCGGCATAAAGCGATGTTTATTGTGGTATCGAGGCTTTCCTCGGCTGATGCTGACGCTGCCTGATTTTTAGCCGAGTTTGTTTTTGTATTTGTGTATTGCCCCAGTGAGTTTTGTGTGCCTGAGTCTGTGAAGCTTGTTATTGCCTGTGTTTACATATACCGTACGTATCCGTATGTGTGTAAGCAAAGGCATGTGTTTATGTATGTGCTGCAGTTGTGTGTGTGTAAAGTATGTGCTGTATGTGCATGTATCCGTATGTGTATGTGCCTTATGTGTGTGTATGTATGGTGCTGTATATATGTATGTAAGTATGGGAAGTGGCTGTTTGTAATTTTCTGTGCCCAACCATCTGTCTATCAATCTATTTACCTGCCAGTATGTATTTATTTATTTATTTGATGTTCATGTGTTTACATGTATGTATCATATATATGTGCTGTGTGTATGTATATAAAGGTAATTTGTGTGCATCTATAACTGTCAAATTTAGTTAATATGTTTATTCAGGATCTTTGATACATGTCTTATATTTAGTTATTCGTATATTTGATGTTGGTCATTTCCGTCTTGACTGCCATGGAACTGACGTAGATAAGTAATTATGTTAATCTACGTTTGGAATGTGTACCTGTAAGCGGGTGGAGTCAGGGATTCCGTGGGTTGAAAAGGCTAGTGAGTGACTGTGCTACCAGTTTTATTATCCATGTCTCTTCTATTGGTTCTCTAACCATTTATCATTTTTTTTCCTTTTCCATTTTTCTGGTCCTTACCTAACCTCACCTTTGGATGGGAACAGAGTCTTGATGATGATGATGATGGTGGTGGTGGGGTTGGTGATGATGATGATAATGATGATAGTGATGGTGATGGAATAGATGATAGTGATGATGATGATGATAGCCTAGTTGTAATGGTGATGATGATGATGATGGTAGGTCGGTGTTGGTGATGACGATATTGATGCTACTTCTGCCGCTGCCGATGATGAATTTCTTACGCATTATGACCTTTTTTTTTTTTTTTTTTACAATTAAACATACAGACCTACGTGTGTACGGTGTGTGATGGCAAATTTCCGATATTAATGCTAGCTGTAACTTGATGAAGTGTAGATGTTGTTAACATTAATCATCGTTATTGGCTACAATGTCTCCATTATCTGAGCTTGTCCCATCAATAACAAATTAGTGACGTTGCAGGCGTGTGCGGTAAGCATTTTTGGAGTTGTAGAGGTTAGTGTCAAGATGATAGTTCTCTTAGCTTCCCCTCGCTCAGTACGACGGTTTTCTTTTGAGTTTGTTCTTGCTGCCTTCACACTTTGTCCTATATCAACACACCACATACGGCAAGACTTTCAGATGCTAGAATAGAACACACATGGTGGAATAATACAAAAAAGTTTCATTTCCTTTCTTACTCTAACTTTCCTGAAATTGCCATCTCTCTTCCTTGAATACTGAGTGTTGTAATGACTAAATTAACATCAGAACATGATGCTAGTTATGAAGATGTTGTTTATAGGATGTAGAACAACTAGTACGGTCTTTTTCTCGCCACTGAATTGTAATGTGAAATAAGCTGCAAATTTTGGACGAAAATCTTGGCTTGAAGTTAAACTCAGTATGATTTCATAATTTCTGGTCCTCCCCTCCTTTCATTCATTTTAGTTCAGTGACATCTTACTGTATTTCATCCATGCTGTACTCCAGACGTTGCGCATCTTGATTTCTTCCCTGCAATCTTTTATTTTATTTTTTTTATGTGTCCGACTCTGGGCATAGGCTTCACAGCCTGCTATCAAGGCCCAGCAGTCCTCCTACATACCATACACCTCTACATGTCACTATCTTCGGCGCTAACACCTCCACCGTCCATATTGAATACATGCTAGGGCTGTCTCATACAGGACTGGTGTAGTTGGTATTAGCGGGGGTATTTTTACGACATGTCGGCAGATCTTCTGGTAGATCAGTAAAGCCTGATTTAATGGGAAATTCAAATCCTTAAACTGTTCCCTGCCCCAGCCGAGGATTCGAACCTGGGTCCGTTAGGACTACAGGCCACACCTCTCTACCGATTGAGCGCACCGCCTGCCCTCATTTGCTACAGATTGTATGGTGTGAATTCTGGCATTGAATAAAATCGGTACATCAATGGTTTAAGTTGTTTCAGAGGAGTATGGAGAGTTACGTGGAGAGACACAGAGACAAATGAAGCAGCCAATGGAACATTGTATGGTATTGATGTGGATGTGATTGGGGAAGTGGCGGCACTGGAGCTCCTGGCGTGTGTGGATATAAGGCTAGCTTCACACGAGCGGTTTTTCCCGCGCGGTTTAGAAATCAATGAAGTTCAATGAGGCCCCTTCACATGCTGCCCGCGCGGCTTAATTCCCTTGCGGCAATGAGTTTACCAGCCGCGCGCACTGCCAACCCGCGCACGGCGGCAGGCGGTTTTGAAATACTCTAGAAGTTCCTATGAAGCCCTTCAGACGGGCGGTTTTTCCCCGAGCGGCAGTCGTGGTTCATCTCTGGCAGAGGTGGTGTGCAGCTCTTCTTCCGTCATTTTTCAATCTCGTGCATAACCATTGCAAATTAGTTCCACTTCCCGTTTACCTATATAAAGGCAAATAAAGTTCCTGTGCTACATATTACTTTTTCATTTACCTTACACTTACACTTACCTCACAGTCTGTGCAACAGCTTCTTCAGGAGAAATGGGTGATCTCATAACTGTGTCTTGCCTTATAATACCATCTTTCAGTTTGCTCACAAGTTCTTCAAATGTAGGAGATGACGTGCGAAAATAATTGAAGAACTTTTCTTCATCAGCTTTCAGCTCAGAATATATCGTGTAGAATGCTCCTTGAAGGAGCCTAGAGCTGTTTATTGGGTGGGTCCACCATTTACGTTGTCTCTTCTTTTTTAACAGCTTGTTCATTAAGTACACATAAATCACTCTCTTCTTTACGTCCTCCATCTCGAGCAAACACCGACAAACTGAGAGGTATTCTGTGCACTGCTGCATACGAACCGCGCGGGAAAAAACCGCTCCTGTGAAGACATGCCTCTTGTACACCCACCTGCGCGGCCATACTACCGCGCGGGAAAAAACCGCTCGTGTGAAGCGAGCCTTAGGCTAGCTTCACACGAGCGGTTTTATCCCGCGCGGTTTAGAAATCAATGAAGTTCAATGAGGCCCTTCACACGCTGCCCGCGCGGCTGAAATTCCCCCGCGGCAATGATTTACCAGCCGCGCGCACTGCCAACCCGGGCGGCGGCAGGCGGTTTGGAATACTCTAGAAGTCTATGGAGCCCTTCAGACTGGCGGTTTTTCCCCGAGCGGCAGTCGTGGTTCATCTGTGGGAGAGGTGGTGTGCTGCTCTTCTGCTGTCATTTTTCAATCAGGTATGCATTTTTACGTATTAATATGAATAGTTTTATTATTATTATTATTATTATTATTATTATTATTATATACACTGTAGTAACAGAGGTACATAATGAATATAATTATGTTTTATAGAACATCATGGCAGGTCATCTTGACACTGAACTTCTCATAGTGGAAGTGGAAAAGAGACCTGCATTATGGGATACTTCATCAGAAGATTATAAAGACAAAAACAAGAAAATACAGGCCTGGGTAGAGGTGTGTCAATCACTCATTGAATGTTATGAAGAAAAGAGCAAATAAAGTTACTATGCTACATATTACTTCTTCATTTACCTTACACTTACACTTACCTCACAGTCAGTGCAACAGCTTCTTCAGGAGAAATGGATGATCTCATAACTGTGTCTTGCCTTATAATACCATCTTTCAGTTTGCTCACAAGTTCTTCAAATGTAGGAGATGACATGCGAAAATAATTGAAGAACTTTTCTTCATCAGCTTTCAGCTCAGAATATATCGTGTAGAATGCTCCTTGAAGGAGCCTAGAGCTGTTTATTGGGTGGGTCCACCATTTACGTTGTCTCTTCTTTTTTAACACCTTGTTCATTAAGTACACATAAATCACTCTCTTCTTTACGTCCTCCATCTCGAGCAAACACCGACAAACTGAGAGGTATTCTGTGCACTGCTGCATACGAACCGCACGGGAAAAAACCGCTCGTGTGAAGACTTGCCTCTTGTATACCCACCCGCGCGGCCATACTACCGCGCGGGAAAAAAACGCTCCTGTGAAGCGAGCCTTAGCGACGTGACAATAGCAGTGCCTTACTTTATGATGGGATTGGCGGCCTTGGCAGTTTGGATAAGATATGTGGCCCTGGGAGGCTGCTGCTTCCTTGTGAGCAGGGCACGCTGAGAGAGAGAGAGAGAGAGAGAGTGAGAGAGATCAGCCCTGTAATTGATTAAATCGTAGTTGTACCCGAGCTGTAGTTAATCGTGAGTAGATTTGTAGGAGATAACCTCAGTTCACATGTAGTCGGTGACATGAGAAGATAACAATGAGTCTGGGGATGATTGTAGTTTTATTTTCTTCAAGGGGATATCTCAAAAAATACACTAAGTTAACTTCGTGAGCCTGACCCCTTTCTAACACCACCGTGTTTCTCTCTCGAGTCTAGACCCCCTTCTCGCTCTCTCCTAATTCCTTCACATTCTTTCTCCTCCAGCCTCCTGACTCCTGACTTCTCCTCCTTCCTTCCGTATATGAGAACTTCCGTCACGTGGGCTACACTGTTGTCGAATGTTGTAGAAGCCTGTGTGTGTGTATGTGTGTATGGTAGCTTTCCGATCATTCCTTGCTGTCTGGCATTCCTGCGAGAGAATTTTACCAACACATTTCCTTTGGCCTCTGGCATATGACTTTCACTTAAACTCTAGCTTACGTCTATGCTACCAGCTATTATTTTTGATAGTTTAGAGTCCTGATATCGCTCGGTCACGCCCTGCTGGCGAACCTGCGACAGCATGTAGCAGTTAATTCTAATCTGTTAAAACATAGTATTCATTATAATAATGGAGAGATATAATATTCATGACAACTTTGTACAAACATAGTAATATTGTAGAAACATAACACATTGTATAATACATTGTATGTACTGTACAATGGAGTAAATACTTTGTAGTAAAATTGAATATAGAATATTGTATAACACATTGTAGTACAAATATTGTAGCACAGTGTAGTATATTGTAACACAAATGTGTATGTATAACAGACATACGCATTTATTTATGCAATGGTAATACTGCTAGGTCATTACATTACATATGGTGTTCTGCTTATAGTAATGCCTAATATTACACTTGTATAATGATTCTGGTAATACAGAATTGTAGGAACATTATAGTTACATCGTAAGAATGTAATTGTTACATAATTGTATTATTTAATTTAGGTAATAATGTAATTGTTACATAATTATGTTTTAAAGTAATATTGTAATTATTACATAATTGTTACATAATTGTATTGTATTGTTCATAATTGTACTGTATTGTAATTGTTACATAATTGTATTTTAAATTGAAGTAATAATGTATTTGTTACCTAATTGCAGCAGTATTAGCATTTGTAGTTACATAATTGTAGTAACATAATTGCAGCAATGCTATCGTTTGTAGTTACATTATTGTAGCAATTGCAGAAATGTTGTAGTAACTGCAGTGAATATCGTAGGTATTTTTAGTAACTGTAGTAATATTGTACAACTACATTGTAAGTTACACTAAGTTGCGACATAATTGTGTGCACATGCATATAATTACACAATAGTAACACAATAGCAGCAGTCAATTGTATTATGAACCATATAAGCAGCTAATCCAGTCATACTGCGGTCAATCATAGCGATGATGCGCATTACAACTGGCTCTTGGAGAACAATAACTTTGATCATTGCTTCACATACAGAAAGAGTTTATGCTGTATTGAGGCATTTGTAGCATCAGTTGCACTTATTTTTGTTTGTTTGTTATCCTATCTTTATCTTTGTATGTACTGATTTTCTCAAGTTTGTTTTCCATCGTTTGTGTTCGCTTATCAGTGGTGTCCGAGGTTGCATAATTCCTGGCTAATCCTTGGGACTCTTTTTAAGGCTTAGTTATGTTACATAGTTATTTTTGAAAATGATATTATGTAGCCCCATATTTTGTTATTTAAAAATATATATACAATATTTACAGCATTAACTGTATACACTCACTGGTTGTTCATTTATATCTATGGTGGGAAGTGTATGTGTCAGCACTGTGTGGAAATCTTTGTCATCACGATTGTGTGAAAGAGGATGTTCATTCTTGCTAACGTCACCTGTGTTGGCCATTTTTTTTCTTTCTCTCTCTTCCTGATTTTCCTTGTAATTTAATTTGTTTGGTCCCACTAGATAGCTTTAATTAATAACTGTTTATTACAGTTCTTTTAATCGCTCACTGAGTTAATGTGACAGTATATGTTATCACTTTGCAGATGGATTGTTGCCTAGTTCTTCTTGTGCAACACGTATTTTATGTATGTATAAATGGTTACACTCGTTGGGAATAAATGAATGCTATAGTAAATGAATGGATATATACAGTATATAATTATTATTGTTGGTGCAAGTACTTAGTGATTGAGTTATGTAGATATTTGGAGTAGGTATATGTACGTAAGTTGTAACTCTAAAGCACGTTTTGTATGTTTGTGCGGAATGTTTTTCCTACCACTGTGTCTGTCACTGTGTATTGTATAAATGAAATAACTATTTAACTCACTGAATTTTACCATGGTGGGAATGGTGTGAGTGCTGGTGTCAGAGACGGGTTGATTAACGTGTTGTGGTGTTCTCAGCTTCTCAGCAAACGCTTAGCACAGTGCTTGGATTTCTCACTATGGTAGCGGTGAGTAAATGAGTAACGATGAGTAATGTTTGAGTGAGTAACGATGAGTAAGATGAGTGGTGAGTGAGGGCTCTAAAAGTTGTTGCATGTTATTAGTTGCCGTCATCTGACCTGTTTACCCCTTCATCAGCGTGGTGGTGGTGATGTAGGTGGAGAGAAAGGTGGGGTCAGGTGGGGGTTGATGTGGTTGTGGGTTGTGAGTTAACTCTCGCTCTTCGTTTGCTTTTTTTTTTGTTTTTTCAATTTATTCTCGGTCCTTTCTTATTGTGATTTACTTGTTGTTTGCTGAAGACTGCCGCTACTTTTAGGTGTGTGGTGAAGACCATAGAGATGTCTCGTAGATTCGTAAACTCGTAGACTCTTAGACTCGTAGGCTTGTAGGCGTGGTTCGTACGTTCGCGGCCACCAAAATAATATATCAGACTTGTAATAGATTAATCTGCCGTAATTAAGTAGTCTGCTGGTATAAACTCGTTAGGCGCAGCTTGAATGTATATATCAGCTCTGTAATTGATTAAATCGTAGTTGTAACCGGGCTGTAGTTAATCGTGAGTAGATTTGTAGGAGATAACCTCAGTTCACATGTAGTCGGTGACATGAGAAGATATCGATGAGTCTGGGGATGACTGTAGTTTTATTTTCTTTAAGGGGATATCTCAAAATTTACACTAAGTTAACTTCGTGAGCCTGACCCCTTTTTAACACCACCCTGTTTCTCTCTCGAGTCTCGACTCCCTTCTCGCTGTCTCTCCTAATTCCTTCACACGTCTTTCTCCTCCAGCCTCCTGACTTCTGACTTCTCTTTCCTTCCGTATATGAGAACTTCCTTCACGTGGACTGCACTGTTGTCGAATGTTGTAGAAGCCTGTGTGTGTGTATGTGTGTATGGTAGCTTTCCGATCATTCCTTGCTGTCTGGCATTCCTGCAAGAGAATTTTACCAACACATTTCCTTTGGCCTCTGGCATATGACTTTCACTTAACCTCCAGCTTACGTCTATGCGACCAGCTATTATTTTTAATATTTTGGAGTCTTGACAGAGAGAGAGAGAGAGAGAGAGAGAGAGAGAGACTAAGTTATAACTAGGTAAACAAATCGTGACTTACGTTTATTAATCCAAAATCTTAACTGATGGCCATTAGGCGGTAGCAAGAATAACATATATACACTTCTGTCGCACGTGTTCCCCCTTAAGTACCTAAAGACGTTGTTGCCGATCGTTCTCTTGCATCGTGATTCTCCATTGACCCCATCAGCGAGAATACACCTTATGTCATTCTTGGTTCCAGCTTAAGATTTTGTTCAGTTAGGGAGATCCTTGTCTATTTCTTAATCCTTCGCGTCTATATTTTATTCACTTATTACAATCCTGTCTGTATCTAACTCATTCACTTTGAGAAATTTTTCCTGCATTAAGAAAAATCGTCTGGGGGGGAAGAGGAATAACAGAAGCCATCGTGCTCAACGGTCATCCAATATTTCACGCAATCTGCGTTTGGACATTTTTGTTAATCTGAGGAAATGGTGACATAAAACTTGCGAGATCGAGTTTATCCTGTGAAGTAGTTTGAAATAATGTCCATGGAGCCCTTGAGGTTGATGATGCCTTCTCTCTCTCTCTCTCTCTCTCTCTCTCTACCGTCTGACTGTAGGCTACTTGTTTTACTCTAACTTGGCCTATAATTGTCATCTCTTCTTCATTGCTGAGCTTTAACAACTAGAATGTGATGCTAGTTCAAAGAATTGCTGCGAGAAGGATGTAGGGTCATGGTATAGTCTCTTTGTGGAACTGTGTGAAATAAGCTGCAAAAGGGCAAACATTTGGGGCAAGTTAAGATGAAGGGAGGATAGCGTGTATTTATCTGATCGAAGATTTTAGTGATAGGAGGGGTTAGGTACGAGTATACTGTAGTCTTTATTTACATTTTGACTAAACGAGGCCACTTGAGAGCTGAATACTCTTGTCTGGAGGTAACAGGAATGATAAATAAAAACCGTCATGTCACTGAAGCAGTTACTGCAAATAATTTTATACTCTTCAGTCAGATGACATATTCAGTACTTTATTCTCCCTGTTTATGAATTGTGTTGTGTACCTTCGAAGAGAATTTTCAAACTAGAGAGGTTAGATAGGCCCATAGCATTGACCATCCCCAGTGCAATGTGTGTACAGTAAACTTAGACTGAATAAAAGCGCGTAGTAATGGTGAAAATAAACTCCGGAAAATGCTGTGGGATTGACGGGGTTATGCTTTGTTCGAGAAATGGTCCCGAAGCTGTAATATACCGCGTGTCACTAACGGCGGTGAAGTTGGGTATACAAGGGATGACTGCACTGAACCGTAGCCTAATATTGCCTAGGTAGACAAACCCAGACCTGTGATTAATACCCATACTGGTTTTACTCTCTTGGCCCTTATCTTTGTCATTTTACAGCTTTTTTCACGTAGTTCAGTGGCAGAAAAGACAATACTACGCCTCTGCATCCTTTCGACAGCACTTAGTCACTTGTTTTAACGTTAATCTTTTGTTACAACTCAGCAGTTAAAATGAAGAGAAAGTAATTTTGGGTCAGATTAGTGTAAAAAAGAATAAAGTTTGTTTGTTTCCCTCAGGCGATTTTATTACCAGTCTGATTATATATACATGTTTGTGTATTTTTTCTTTTAATTGGAGCAACCACCAGATGATGTTAAGTTAGGACCTTTACGAATGAAGGAATTAATGATAACGATTATCTAACCCATCCTGTTTCTAAATTTCCCCTAAACCGAGAAGAGAGTAATGTAATGAATGCAAAAAGATAAAATAACTAAATTAATATGTAAATTAATTGATTAAATAAAAATAATTGGACTGAATTGGTTAAGGTTACGAGAGACATCGGACTGGAGAGGTGGAGAGATTTTCCAGTTGAAGAGGTGGAAAGATTTTCCAACTGGAGAGGTGGAGAGATTTTCCTAACTTGAGAGAATAATTACTCCTACACTACTTATGGTCTCTCAGAACTGAATGAGGCTGTCTGGCGGTAACAAGAATAAATGGTGTCATCGCCTAACATTGCACAGGTAGACAAATCAGTCTTTTTTTTTTTTTTTTTTTTTTTTTTTTTTTTAATTTGGGATACAGTAACATAAACCTGTAATTGCATTTTTAGTGACGGGATTTTATATA